>NC_137458.1:238132590-238701209 GCF_964235325.1 Thermobia domestica | reverse complement strand
CCTATACACAACCATATAACCATATAAGGTAATAGGACCTCATCCAAGGGGATAACTTAGGTCAAAACCAAACACGTGGTACAATGTATTGCTTACGTTTATATTTTGGCAATTTTGTACCCCTAAAAGGGAACGAGGTGGACCACCCAAATTTATCATAATACATGTTAGGGTCCAGTTCTATAATACCAAATATATAAAATGAGCAATTTCTAAAATTTAAGGGGTGGGCCAAAGTACCCCTCCCAAATTTTTAAAGGAGTGCACAAATGTACCTATGTCTTATGATAGGGAATAGACCCCTATACATAACCATATAAGGTAATAAAACCTCATCCAAGAGGATAAATTGGGCCAAAAGACCAAACACGTGGTACAACGTATTGCTTACGTTTATATTTTGACAATTTTGTACCCCTAGAAGGGAACGAGGTGGACCACCCAAATTTATCATAATACATGTTAGGGTCCGGTACTATAATACCAAATGTTTAAATTGGGCAATTTCCAAAATTTAAGGGGTGGGCCAAAGTACCCCTCCCAAATTTTTAAAAGAGTGCACAAATATACCCATATCTTATGAAAGGTAATGGACCCCTATACATGACCATATAACTATATAGGATAATAACACCTCATCAAAGGGGATAAAATCGACCAAAAACCAAACACGTGGTACTACGTATTGCTTACGTTTATATTTTGACAATTTTGTACCCCTAGAAGGGAACGAGGTGGACCACCCAAATTTATCATAATACATATTAGGGTCCTGTACTATAATACCCAATGTTTAAATTGGGCAATTTCCAAAATTTAAGGGGTGGGCCAAGGTACCCTTCCCAAAAATTTAAAGGGGTGCACCAATGTACCCATGTCTTATGATAGATAATGGACCACTATACATGACCATATAACTATATAAGGTAATAGGACCTCATCCAAGGAGATAAATTAGGTCGAAAACCAAACACGTGGTACAACGTATTGCTTACGTTTATATTTTTGGCAATTTTTTACCCCTAGAAGGAAACGAGGTGGACCGCCCAAATTTATCATGATACATATTAGGGTCCTGTACTATAATACCCAATGTTTAAATTGGTCAATTTCCAAAATTTAAGGGGTGGGCCAAGGTACCCCTCCCAAATTTTTCAAGGGGTACATTAATATACCCATATGTTATGAAAGGTAATGGACCCCTGTATACGCCCATATAACTATATAGGGTAATAATACCTCATCAAAAGGGGATAAATTAGGTCAAAAACCCCGAAATTTGAATTTTTGGCAATTTTTTACCCATGAAAGGGAACGACATAGACACCCAATACTGATAGAGGTACATACTATGGTCCTAGGCTACCATACCAAATTTTTAGATTTGGCAATTTCCAAAATTTAAGGGTGGTGGTCGTATGTACCCCTGCCAAAATTTAGGGGGTGGGCCATGGTCCCCCTGCCAAAATTTAGAGGGGGTGGTCCTAAGTACCCCTGGGTCATTGACTCCGGGTTAAGGTCATTGACCTTTCACCCCGGTCATAAAAGAGAGTGAGGATGAGTCATTCGGGCCAACGCGGACCACTACTACTGAGAACAAATGATCTCTTTCAGAATATGAAAGCATTTTAACTCGCCATACATACTATACACATGTTATATTTTCACGATGCTACCTTATCAAAAGACGGATCTTGACAGTACTGAGTTAAAAACCGGATTGTAGATGAATCAATAAGCTATTCATAAGAAAACAAATGTTGTTTATAACAGTCTATTTATCTGACTTTGTATTTATATGGGTTAAAATAGTAAAGGAAAAAAAACCTCGAAAAAATATCAACTCAGATATTATTATGCAATAATCTAATAGAGTTCATAAGGTGTGCTCCCAGTTAGGGAAATGAGAATATAAAGCATATGGTTAATTTTAGTTGTTTTAATTACGTACAGAAACCGTATTGATGATGTTTGATGTTTAAAAAAATTTTCATATTTTATTATAAACGTCCCTCATTTGCATTAACTATTAAATAAGTTTATTGAACACATACCACGAACCTCATTTTGGAGTTGGAAATAGTTTGGAAAGACAGGGCTCCCCTTTCCCCCGTGACTACACGCCTTTGGAATCTAATATGCCTAACATCGTAAGAACAAAGTATGTGAAGTTCGTAATATTGTTTTGAAATTTACTCCGGGAAAAATTCTTCATTATTCGACAGAAAAAACGCAGTATGTTTTTTTTTCCTTCACGTTTCACTACCTTACATATATGCGACCACTTATTCCCTCTTTCCTCCTCCAGCAGGGATTCAAAAGCACCAGGCGTCTGAATGGTGTCGTAAATTATCGTAGCCCAAAACAAACTCGATCATATGGACTTGCTTAGGAATCAGACGGATTGTTTTTGTGTGACGACCAAGCCCAAGAATGTTATTTGCTATGAAAACTGAGAAGGAAACAAAGGGCTAGTTGTGTAGGAACGTAACTTCTCTTCTAGCACAAACAGAATTCATCAGTGTCTGGGTTACTTTCTTTCGTGGTAGTTCGTTTCTTCTCCAAAATTATAGTTGACAATGTCTTTAAGCAAACCGACTACAAGTGCGGAGCTTTCTTTAAAAAAAATAAAAATAAAAAATAAAGTGCTACGAAATCAGGCTCGAAGAATTATTTTTTGTGTTTACATTTTTTTTAGCCCATGATAATAAATTTATAAGACTTAGATTCAGGCAATGACGAAATATTAACTGACATAGAAGATAGTGAAAGTAATGTTGAAGACGAGTGTTTAGCATATCCACTGGAAAAGTTAATAGGTAAGTAATTTAACTGCTATATATACTTCTAGGATGCACAGTCAAAATTCTTGAGTTTGCTGGAATAGTATATTTACATTGCGAATAATGTTTCCAATGTATGTGTCATAATCTCAACTGGAGGAAGAGCGAGAAGGGAAAGGGGAGTCCATGATCCGGCAACATCGCGCGGGATATCGCGCACCATTGGCTATTGCCCGTGATGCTTTACATCTGAAACACACAGTAGAAGTTGGCTGTTCTATTATTCGAATTTTGCTCAGGTTTATTATTATTTAGAACACAGATGACGTGCGTTAATAAAAACTTGACCTTTGACCCACAACCACCGTGAACCACTCTGTGACGTCTAGGGTTACCACCCGTCCGGGTTTGACCCGGACATTCCGGGAAGTAAACAATTCGTCTGGAGTCTAGAGCAACATCCACTCTGGACGCCAAATGTCCGGGAATATGAAAATTTATGGATTTACATTTCATATCTGTATCATAATACATAAGCCGTACAAATGGAATGCTCTAAAGCAGTGAAAGCTCATGAATGTTCGGAGAAACATAAAATAAAAGTACGGAGGTCGACAGAGAGTAAAGTGTTAACTAATTTCTTTATACAGAAGAATACCATTGAAGAAAATAAGGTGACTGCAGGTGAAGTTGCCAACGTATTTCATCTTACTCAGCACCATCATTCTTATCCCTCAATCGACTGTTTTGAACTTGCTCGGAAATGCTTCTCAGATTCAAAAATAGCTAGTAACATGCAGTAGCGTAGCGTGGTATTCCGAAATGGGGATGACAAAGTTAGTCACTTGTGCGATACAATACTACTGCAATCAGCAATACATAGCTATTTAGAGGGAAAATATAGGGTTAGAAAAAATTAGGGGGCAGGCCCCATACTTGCGGGCCTAGTGGGGAATACATGGGTAATTGCGTGGATTACGTTAGAAGCCTGTAAGTATTTGTCTCAGCTCCTTCCTGTCACTACTGTTGTGACGAGAAAACTCGGCCCCACTGTTGTAGGAACTTTGTTTCCAGTATAGTTTCCTTTATTTCTCTCTTATGGGCAGCTTCTTTCTCCGCCTAGCATATCTCAATCTCGTTCTTTTTTAAAAATATGCGCTTAGAAATTTCTCACCTTAGGTCCGGATCTCAGGCACCCGTTCATGAATATGGGGCTGACTGTAAATATCATTTGAAGATTCAAATAGAAAGCAATTAAAACAACTCTGGGATCCTGTATTTGTATGCCTATTTCTTTGTCAGATATCCAGATACTGGAGGGCCCAAGCAATCTTTGCGAGGAGTGGAGCGCGCTGGCTCTCTTGGCCTACCAGATCGGTGACCTTGATTCTTCTTGGCTTTATATTACCGGTATGCTTGTGTGTATGAGTCCTCTCAAAAAGTTTCTGGCTACGCCACTGAGCATACTATGTATTTATGATGAAGATTAATAGTTTAGCTTTAATTACGATTACAATAACGATGTACGTATTTAATTATGATTATTAAAGCATAACTACTTTTATGCTATCATTTACATAAGCGACATACTTCAAAAAGGCGTTGAACTAACAATTTCTGTTTTGTTCTATTTCCTTGACGTTAGCGCTCGTACGTTCTGTTCCGGATCCATAGATTAGTTCTAAATAGATAGAGTTGGTAATACTTGCGAATACGCCAGATTATATCTAAAGCAAATGTCGGGTAGCAAGGGATGAAGAGGGGTGAGAAACAAGTAGTTGGGCATGCGCATTCGACAGAAAGCAGACGAAAACTCTGATGCTTGCAGTAGGTCTGGATGCCCAAACAACATAGCATTCGACAAGAGGAAAGAGAGTAAATGTGCGTCTGAGTGGCGCGCATGCACGTTCCGCTTGTCAAAACAAAGTGAGAGACTATATGCAGAAGATTGCACTGGAAATAATTGTGATAATTACAAGCAAACCATTTATATATAATGAAATACGTACTTTTTCTTATTAAGAGGGGATGCCGGGCATACTGGCGTTAACTTATGCTACGCCGGTGGTAAATTGTCCTCTGATCAAACAAAAATGCGAGAGTATAGTTTGCAATGTTTTAGCGCCTCATTCGTTGGAAATCATTTATGAAGAATTGGGCAACTCCTATTTTTCAATTTCAAGTGATGCATCTAATAGACTGAAATAATGTGACGTCACATCCGTCTCGTTGCTATGGTGATCGTAGTTTTATTTTCTAAACAACATGGCCTTAGAACCTAAGTACAAAGCGAAAACAGTGACGTGTTAACTTCCGGATTTCAAACATTAAAGTAAAAGAAACACTTGTATTTCTTTTTAAAAGATTCCAATGAATGAAACTACGAAAACATAGAAAAAGCAAGCAATTAGGTAAATAATATGTTAAAAATATGTCAAGCGTTGAAAGTGAAATGTTTCCCCTGATATCGCAGATTTTGTGTTTTATACATTTAGAAGTTACGTTAAATGTCAAAATATATTTAGCTTATTTATTATCGGATATTGAACTTAAATAATTGTGAAAAATTTTTCTTTAGTACCATCGGTATCACACATTACATTCCATACGTGTAGATCTACAAAAATAATATTTACAACTTATGCTGAACCACTCATAACTGGATGTTTCCTTGTTATATTTTTAAGGAAAGTATGAAATATAAGGAAAGATCCGATGCATGTTAACTGACCAGAAATTGGTCCACGCATATGGTTACATGCTTCATGATTTTTTTTGATTGATTGTTTCTTTATTTTGTAGCCACTGTAACTATGTACTCATATTTTAAACGGTGGGCGTAAAATATTTGAATATGCCAATATAATAAACATCAAGGATTTCAAAGTGGACTATTATTTTTTCTTGTAGATAAATCAAGTATTTGTTCTATTTTCATTATGCCAACAGCTCGTCAGTCTGTACCTTACGAGTATTTGCATTGCGTGTAGTTGATTTTGTTGATTACGCATCACCTGGTAATGGCGTTGGCATTACTTATGCAATTTCTATCTTATCAGATTACCTAGAGATGTGCCCCCTGTAGAAAAAGGTTCCTTATACGATACTTCGTTAATTTCTATATTTTACAAGTAAATTGCCTGAATAGTGGACTCATATTCTTAATTTGTATCTTTTCCTGTCAACTTTACTTTGTCCTCAAAATATTCTAAAACTATTATTAAATGTATCTTCTTATTAACAGTATATTTCATAGTATTTCTATGGCTTCATGCGTTTGTTTAGAAAACAACACGTCGATCATCATGGTAACGGAGAGGAAATGACGACATCACTATTTCAGTCTATAGAAAGAATCAAAAGCTTGCGCAGACAGCAATGAAACTTCCGATGCAATTGCAGATTGCGTAAGAACTGTTTTAAAAAGCAACAATTTTGATATCTGAAATGTAACTACATACACGGCAGACAATACAGCTGTTAATGATGGGAAACACTGATTGATTTACCAAAACTTAAAGAAAGACAATCCTAACTTGATCGCTGCAAACTACAACTGCCATGTTATACACATTGTAGCTAAACAAGCCAGCAAAGCTCTTGATGCCATGGATGTTGAAACACTTCGTATTAAAATATATAATGAATTCCCAACTTCAACAAAAAATGTCCCTAAGTTAAAGGAATTCTATGAGTTTGTTGAATTAGAATAGCAAAATATTTTGCGTCATGTACTAATCAGGTGGCTTTCTCTTTATCCTGATCTGACTCATCTGTTGGAATATGGCCCACCATTACATTTTAATTTATTTTATTATTTATTTTGAGCGAAGAATGTGATCCGCAAATTTGGAAATTTGTTTCCAGTGGCTTCGAAAGTGATAAAGTAACTCCAGAAAAAGCATACCTGTCTGTCTAGTACAATGTTTGGGACATTTTCCATAGCAGAATCCTGTTGCTTGAAGAAAGCAACGTTCTTCCACTGAGCTGTTTGAAATCATAGAAGGTTTGTTAAATTAACTTAAACAAAGATTGCCCGATATATTTTATGGTTTTAAGGTTAACCTGTGTTTCAGGAAGTTTCTACCTAAAGAAAAGAATAACTTGAACAGTAAGTTTAATGGATTCCATCAACGCGCTATCGATTACTTGCAGCAGTGGTTTGATTTCAGTGCTGTAAATCCTTTCTATTGCTTTAGCAGATTTCAGTTAACAACTATGCTGGAGTGGTCACATCTTCAAAAAGCAGGGACTAAATTAAATTTAACCGAACAGATAAATATTGATGCATTGAACTCCTGATTTGTTTCGGATAAGAGAGGTCTCGCAGGGTAAAAGATAGTCAATGTGAAACGAAGTGGAATCTCTTGTTTCAGAAATGTGGAAATGAAAATCTGCCAAACTTGTTTAAGTTGGTTCAATTTGTATTATGTATTCCTAAGTAATGCTTTTAGCGAACGTGTCTTTTATGCAGGGTGCGTCAGCGTTCATAGTAGGATATTAAAAACACACCATCAAGCAGTAACTGTAATTTATTTATTACCTCTTATGTCAATTAATAGTTAAAGGTATGCAATTTACTAATGTGTAAATCATTGTCCATTGCGTGGATTACTTTTTGAATATGACTCCTGTCAAATGATGCCGCCTCTGCACAACACATTCATCTAGAGGGCGTTGGAAGCTTTCCCTGAAACATTGCCGAAGGCAGTTCTGATGCGATCCTTCAACTTTGGAATGGTGGCAAAACGTGTCCGGAGCACTTCTTGCTTCAGGTAACCCCAAAGAAAAGAGTCTGCAAATGAAAGATCAGATGAGCGAGGCGGCCAGGAAATGTCACCAAAACGAGAAATTGCCCTACCTGGAAGGTGAAAATTGATATTTTCGTGCAAATTCTCCTGAATGAGCGATCGGACATATGCACAGTTTACGAATGACATCGAACAGATCTTTTTGGGCTACGCAATATTGCAGCACGAATATTTTCAACTTCTGGTGTCCGCATAGTTCTTTCACTTCTTTCTGGTTTGCCATTGCAAACAGAACCTGTTGTTCGAAGTGCACGTACCCATCTGACGATGGTACGTCCATCTGGAAGTTTCCCGTGACGTCCCAAGTTGAAATGTTGCCGAAATAGACGCTGGGTAGCAATAACAGAGTCGTTTTTCTTGAAATGACTTTCAACAGCAAAGGCACAATGCTGTGCACTCCACCGCTCCATATCACTGTCAAACTCGAAATGGCAGTTCATTAGTACACGAATGCGGCATGAGCTGGCCTGCATTCATGCAGTACGTTATTATACTACGCAAGTCAAATTACGCTATGAACGCTACCGCACCCTGACTTATGGGAAATATTTGGTCCGATAGTGGCAATCGCCTGATGTTAGTTGTGAAAGCAGAGATAATCTACAGTGTAAAGATAATTTTTCTCAGAAATGCTCAGAATTTTATGACTATTTAATGACAAAACTCGTTAAATCTTGAATCTGCGAAAAGTAACACAAACCATTCATTCAAGTATAAGCAAACTTAAATGGCAGTTAATTTTATAAGTAATAATATGAGCTTTGAGATCATATTTGACGCAGGGGCGGATCCAGGCTGAATCTTTGGGGGACAGTCGTTCGAAGTCAAATCAAGGTAAGAGTGTATTGCAAAAAAAAATTAAGGCTTACCTATTTTAAGTTTTATTTTACATTTATAATACAAAGGTGAAAATTCTAAGGATAGGTTTTATTTTTAAAATAAAAATATCTTATTTTGGGGGACGGCGATCGCTCCCCCTGGATACGCCCCTGATTTGAAGCTATTTAGTGAGCATTTTAGTGATGTTTCATACAATGTGTATGTTAAACGTAACTAAATTTCATCGTATATACATTTTTAATTTCGATAAACTGGAGTTACAAAGTAAAAGAGAATGTGTAAAAAAGGAAGCAAGTCCGAGGTTGCATACTAAAAGAAAATAAGTTTTTTTTTAAAAAAAAATACTGCTTTACAAGAAAGAAATAATTACTCTCTTGAAAAGTATTTTTGACTTTTTAAAAGTATCATTTCTCACTTATTCTCTTTTACCTTGTTACGCTAATAAGAAATAAAACGTTCCCAATATTGAGTTTACCCTTGCATGTTAATGTGTAAAAAGGGGTGCATTATGACTTGTTTTGCATGTTTGTCTTCAATTCTCGATATGTCCGGGAATTCTCCGAATGAAAAGTGGTAACCCTAGTGGCGACGCAAGCTTGAATTTCTTAGGGGGGCAAAGGAGAGGCAGAGATATATTTTGGGGGGACAACTTTCCCATAACAAAAATGACAGTTTTATGATGTTTGACTTACATTACAGAACAAAGTGTATTACATTGTTGTTTTCATATTATTTAATAAATTAAACTTATTTGAAGTAAAGTTTCCAACCAAAAAAGAAGGTAATGTCAGTATATGAAATATTCGATTCCCGGAGGAAGCTATTGACATTTGAACAATTAATAGTAGTTCGAATTCCACGTTAAATAATCTGTCTGCATTTTATATAGCCTTGATGCTGAGAGCGACATTAAACTCCTACCCAATCAACATAATTGAAAATACCTTAGCGAACCTAGATTTAACTGACTTCACCACCCATATTAATTAACTAACTCAATGGCCTATGAAACCCGGAGGTTCAATGCCGCGTTCACAAAAGCTCTCCACTGACTTTTATCCTTAGCTAACTGCATCCAGTTTCTACTTTGTATTCCAATCTCTGCGAGATCCATCTTAATATTGTCCTCCCATCTGCGCACAGGTCTTCCTAATGGTCGTTCTCCGATTGCTCTTCCAGTAAATACTTTGAAAGCGTTTCTACTTTCGTCCATTCTAGCTACATGACCTGCCCACCTAAGCCTTCTAGACTTGAAGATTCTAATAAAGTTGGGTAAACCGAATAAATTATGTAGTTCCTCGTTATGAAGTTTCCGCCATTCCCCAGTCCCGTTTCTCTTGGGTCCGAAAATTCAAATCAGCAACTTGTTCTCAAATACTTTCAGTCTATATTTTTCCCTCAGAGTAAGCGACCGTGTTTTGCAACCACACAGCACAACAGGCATGATTATCGTTTTATATATTTTAAGCTTCAAATTCCTCGACAGAATTCGCGACGACAAGAGATTTTGAACTGAATAATAACACGAATTCCCTGCTTTTAGTCGACATTTAATTTCTCCGTGAATATGATTTTCGTCTGTTAATATTAATCCTAGAAATTTGAAACTATCCATTTTATCAAAAGTATTATTTAGTATTTTAACGCATTCATAATTTGCCGTATAATGGTCCCGACGAACTTTTTCTGCATTTACTTCTAAGCCCATGTCCCTGCAAGCGTTTAATAAGCCCTCTGTATTTCTTTCTATTGTTATCCTATAATCCTCTATTAAATTTACATCATCAGCATACGCTATAACCTGCTGAACACCGTTCAACTCATGGCATTGTTTGTTATCTTTGATTTTGCTTATAGCAAATGTCTGGAAAAAGTTGAATAACAATGGCGACAAAGCATCTCCTTGTTTCAGGCCATTCTCGACGTGAAAGTTCGTTGATAAAAATTTTCCTAACCGAACTTTACTTTGGGATAATTTAAACATACCTTAATTAATCTAATTAGTTTTTTGGTATTCAAAATTCTGTATGGACATTGTACAATCTTTCTCTCAGGATCGGATTCAGAGGGGGCGATCGTACCCCTTTACAGAATAGGAAACTTTCCTATTTTATATATGAATAAAACCCATCCCAGAGTTTGAAGCTCTTAAAAATAGCTCTAAGTAGCAGTATTATAATCCATCGCCCCCCCCAGAAGTCATGTAGGGGTAAGACGAGATATGCGTATGCAAATGAGCACCTGCGTTGGAAATACTAACAATAGGTTTTTGTTGACAGGAATTGCGTTTAACCTTGAGTATATACGTGTACAATATATTATTATTATTTTATTTTTTATTATATTTTGTTTGATTGTTTATACTTTTTATATTGTTGACAGGAAAAACGCTCGACCTTGAATGGTCACGTACGCAGAAGTTTGTTTTGAATTTCTAAGAAAAGCGCATGATTGTCTCGGGAGAGGTAGTACACAGGTGTGCGTTACATTTTTTCTATTGTTGACAGGAACGGCCTTTGACATTGAGTAAACAAAGGTGTAAGTTTCGGAATTTCTAACAGCGCGGCTCACTTTGTTGTTTTGTTGACAGAGAAGTGGTTTAACCTTGAATGATCACGTACACATGGGGAAAATTCCAGGAAGTTTTATATTGTTGAGAGGATTGTTGTTGGAATGAATACGTGAGCATATGCACGTACGAATGACGAAGAATGTTTTGAAATTCCGGGAAGAGAGATTGAATTATTGAGAAAGGTGAATGACCTTGTATTTCTTAGAATGTTTAATGAATTCCAAGAATTGTAAGTAATTTCCAGAATTGTAAGTAATTCCAAGAAATTTATATGAAGATTAACGAAGATTGCCGAAGTCTCACGAACCTTTTCTTACTTCCACAATTTTCTCGAACTTTCCGAAGATACACGAACGGTCTTTATAAGTTTATCGAAGAAATTTCAAAATTACAAAAAATCATTTAGTTGGTTTAGTGACGGAATGGTATTCTTGGTGTTTTAAAGGACAGAAATTAAGTAATTGTTTACATAAAAATTAAATAAGAATAATTATGGAAAGTTTAATACAGTTACGTGAAATTGTGTGTGAGTGTTTGAAAATTAATTTAAAAATTTAGAAGATGATAACATCATACATGAATGATACTGAAACATTCTCTGAGGACATATTTTTGTAAATGTGGGGTAAATAAAGTAGACACGAATGGTAAAAAAAGGCAATACATGAATGGAAAACAGAAGATATTTTGGTATGTGCCGCCTCCAGTTACAGATATTTTAAGAAAGTGAAACATGAATACTTGTTTTGGAAGAAAACATCCTGAAATCCTGACCAAAGGTGATCATAGAAAACACAGATGTGGAAGAAAATGTATTTTATACGTACGCAAAATATCATTTTATTGGTTTGCTTACAAGAGAATCATTTTATAATACACTTTAAATTATTTAAATGTGATGTTTTTAAGTGACCTTGTGGATATTCTTCTTGATAATGATAAAAGTAAAAGTGTTCAATAAAAACATTATATGTACGTAAGAAAAGTTTTTTGTAAAAAAATGTATATTATATTTTCTGCGTTGGAACATTTGTTTGTAAATATTTCATAAAAGAAGAAGAAACTTTAAAATTACTAGTTAGAATATTTGTATTACAGAAGAAAATAAACTTTGTCTCAAGTTTATACAAAATTTTTTTACAAAAGTTGCTATTAGGTAACGTTATTATCAAATATTTAAGAAGAAAAATAATGGAAACTAATATGTGTTTATAACTTATTGTCATTTTTGTTTTCATATATCATTTGATGTATAGTTTTATTCCACATGTTGGTATTTTATTAATTTTTCATTTTGGTTTAATTCATCTTAAGAAATCAGTTAAAGAATAACATTGCTTGGAAACCATGACAGAACTAAGTATTGGTGTTTTCACAATATCATATTTGAAGAACTGTATAAACAAAATTTCTTGACAATGAATAATTTTACTTTAACATTTTTAATTTTAAATTTATATTTGAAATATTGATATTTATGTAATGAAATATTTATAAATTCACATCATAGGTGTTCTACAGTTTTGTTTGAAACATTCAAACAAAGTATTGAAAATTACATTAATATTTATTTATTCAGTTTATCATAATTAAAATATTGTAAAAAAATTCCATTTAAAATTATTTTGTGTAGAGTTTGTATAAGGAATTGTATAAGAAACACTGTTTTAGAAGTTGAATACAAGATTTTTTCGATAGAGCGCTGTAGTTGTAGAGGAAAGAAACACGGTTATGATACTTTATTTCAGTTGTTGAGAACATTTTCTTGTTAGGAGATGTATTTCTTGGTGTTAAGAAACGTGTTTTTTATTCAGCTGGTGTTTGTGCATTAGTAAAAGTATAAATCGCTCGCGTGATAAATCAAGTATTGACATTAATTCTGTTAAATTATTTATAATTTATAATTAGTGGATACCGAACAGAGTTTTGTTTTGTGGATCATGTTATTATATATTCAAAAATGATACTAGTCACATGTGTATTTCAAAAGCAAAAATGTGTTGGAAGCTTTTAGTATTTTATTAAAAGAAGATACGTGTAAGGAAATTATGAAAATCTTTATGGAATCAAATAATATTTATAGTAAGAAGTACTTTATTCTATACAATGCATCTTTAATAATCTATATGAAAGCATTATATTTCATTTGGTACTGTCTGTTTGTGATTTTCCAAGACTAATATTTTCACATAAAGATTTTTACATGGACTGTACAAGAATACAAGTAAATAATTTCAACTTTTGTAGCACGCATGCACATTCGTTAAAAGTTGGTGCGCATGCGCTGACTTGATATTGTTTACATGAGAACATTAGTTAAATAGTATAGTATCCGTAAAGATGTGTAGTAGACGAGTATTTGTTTCTGAGTATATTTCTCCGAGAGAAAAACAAACTGCGTGTGAAAATTATAAGAAAAATATTTTTCAATATCCATGTGGTCCAGATATACTTGAAGAAAAAGATAAACTGAAAATATTATATCCTACGCAGAAAATAAATGAATCGTTTAGAAGATTTTATCGATATGATGATGGAATCCATTTTGAAAATGTTTCCTAATAAGCATATTGAAATTCACGAATTAGACAACGTGAATTCTAAGTACAAATGCTTTGAAATGAGTGACTTATGTGTGAAACAACTTATTGAGAAGTATCAAGTGAGTGAACTTTTTCTATAACGCGCGTGCACATTACGTATTCCAGGCGAAAATCTACATAAATGTTTCTTGATATTTAATGATAGTTTGAAAGACACTATGTGGGAATTTTTATTTCAAAAGAAAACTCTTGACATAGTGTTTGAACTTTACGTAGAGAAACACTTTAATTCTTTGGATAAGGATTATAGACGAAATATAACGCCTTTAAATAGTTTTAATTTATCATATGAATAACTTACATTTTCAAATTCATATACTTCTGATCTGGTTAAACTGTTTTTCAAGAAAGATAAAATGTGTATGGAAAACAAGCAGTGCATGTATGATTGTACTTTTTCTGTGAATGAAGTGTGTGTTGCAATGTATTTCAAGATGGTAACCAGAAGAGACTTTTGTGTTATGAGTGTTTTGAAAAGAGTCACATTTTATATGAACATGAATGCATTGTTTTACACTATGAAATGTGTTATTATGCATGGCGTGCTATGGTATGACCAGATACATTAGATAAACTGTTCGAAATAATTTCATCATATCATGATAGTGAAATTGACTATTTGACATTAGATTATGCTTTATATAATATTGTATTAAACAAGAATGATCACGATTTAATCACTGCTTTTCTTGGAGAAAGATTTCATTTATAATCTTTAATTGGCTTGTGTTAGTGAAACATGTAGAATTGAATGAACGAAAAAAGTAAAGGAAAATTATATATTACACTAGCAGCGTTCACCCCGCTTCGCTGCGGTCACCCCGGAACGCAATAAACTTTGTTACTTAGATAATTTTTACTTTTTCGCTTTCAAGTGATATGATAAAAACCATAGAAGATTGCAGTAAATCTTAACATTATATCGCCTGTCATTTATGTTAACCCGCCCCGCTTCGCTGCGGTCATCCCGGTGCTGGCATATTGTAAAAGTGTCTGTAAAAATAAGCAAATCAATTAAAAAATTTTAAACAGAAGATTCAAGCTATTTTCCGCTGTATATCGCCTGTCATTTATGTTAACCCGCCGAGTGACACGGTCATGCGGGTTGCATATAAATACGTTTATTTTTACCTATGATGAACTAATAACAAAGGATTTGTACGTTATGGACACTTGAATGGTCAATTATCTCAAGACACTGGTAATTAAAAATTAAAGTGATATGATAAAAACCATCTAGGGTCCAAATCCTAATAACCCCCCAAAAATGAAAGAAATTGGTTCAGCCGTATTAGCGTGATGAGCGGACAAAATTTTGTACGTTCTCTTTTATATATATAGATAATACTTATTAAAATTTCAGACAAACATTTTATTACTATGATAAAATCGTTTACATATACACGAATTCAAAATTGAAATAGCTTATAACATTGTATTATATACCTGATCACACTTTTATTCATGATATATGTAGTCAATTTTATCTTATCTGAAAAATGTATAAATAAAATATTATGCGGATAAAAGTATTTTTCTTATTTATTTCTTTAAGATGTATTTTATTTTTGTTTTTTAAAAATCATTTAGTTTCTAATCTTGAATGCAGACACAGCTTGTAATCTTGTATGCAGACACACTTAGTTTGTTATCTCGTACACAAACACATTACTTTGTAATCCCGTACACAGACCCGTTAGAATCGTGCGTTTATAGCAAGACGAATTAGTAAATATTAAAACTTGTAACTCAAACGTTAATTGCGGTAATCAAATACTAATTTCACGAAACAAAACTTTTCCAAACGTATAACTAGCAACAAAAGTATAATAATATAATCGAACAAAAATATCAGGAAGAATAAAATACGTGGTTTAAATTCGGTATACAAAAAACTTAAAGCCAAATAACATAATAGAAAAATAAAAGGAAGAAAATATCAAACGGGTAGCACACAAATAAATAGAAAGGGGTAATTTAACACGTTAGTTTTAGAACCGAAAATTCAACACAAAAATAAGACATCAAGGAAACATTTTAATGAAACAAAAGATATAGTACCAAACACAAATAAAAGAACAAAAATAAAAAAGAAATAGATAGTTAATTAGTTAAAATATAAAGAGCAAAGAAAATAAACAAAGAAGTATAAAAAGCATAAAATAATAATAAACAATACTATGTGCACGGTTTAAGATACCATTTTAAAGTAAATGCATGTTTTATTGTTAAAAGATATTAATATCAATTTACTTTGTATACTAAAAGCTTTTGTTATTGCATTATTTATTTTAATGGTAATAAATAACTTATTTATTTATTTCTAAATTGTTTCTCAGTTGTAACGTTAGTTTTTCATTAAATAATATTTAATGATATTTTATTTTTCTACTTAAATACTTTTCATAGTCATCTATATTCTGTTAAAATTATCATGTATTAAACTAGTAATTTACTTAGAACACTCGTAAAGTGTGATCCGTCAAATAATTGCATAGAAATATTAGTCGGTTCGCTTCTTTAAGAAGCTCGTTTCCTACGTTCTCTGAAGAGCAAATTACGTTTTCGAACTTGTACATAAATCATTTCTTTCAGAAGCTCATTTTATTTATTCTCTCCTTTGTTACACAAATTAAGAAGAACTCTGATCCGAAAATACTAATTATTTGACGTCTTTCCCATCTTTCACACATCGTTTGCTACACAAACTCAAAGGAACTATGTTCCGAAACTCCAAAAATTGGGAACTTGTAAATAATTCATACGCCAGAGCATGATCGTTGTAACTTTAGTTGGATCATAATTATTTAAATCTGATAATTTCCTTTGCAAATTCAGAACAGCTAAGGAGAGCAACTTTAGTTAGTTCGTTTTACTACGTAAATTCCTAAGAGCAAAATTGTAAAAATAATTTTAAGTTTTAAAGTTACTTTTAATGTTCTAATAATTGTGATTGTTTAAGAACAAGAGTTTTACAATATACTAGTGTGTGTTGTATAAAAAGTTGTTTAGTTAAACAGACCTATACCATATATTTTTTCTCATAATAAATGAATACAGAAAGTAAACAACATACTTGAGTAAGCTTTGAAAAGAATTTCCTATCGGCGCAAATGAAAGGAATGATAAAACAAAAGAGGAGAAAATCAAACTCATTTTGCAGAGGAAATCAAATCATACCGCCTACAGTGGGAGAGGAAACAAAGGTAAACCTCTTCAATGGAAAATAGAATCAAATTTACACCGTTTGACTGGAAGAGGAATTAAGTCATGCCGCTTTAGTGGCAAAGGAAATCAAATTCATGTCCCCTGCAATGGGAGAGGAAAACAAAGTTATACCGGCTGCAGTGGGAGAGGAAAATAAAGTTATACCGCCCGTAATAAAATTGAAAGGGAAGAAAAATCAAAGAAAAATGAAATGAAATTTTTGAGTTTTACGTCCCACAGTTATGCCGGTTAGGCTAAAGGAGACGGTGATGATGAGAGATGAATGAAATGGTGGAATGAAGAAAGTGGGAGGAAACGGGAGAACCCCGAGAAAACCCACGCACACGGTGTTTGTCCACCACAAAGTTCACTTGGCGGAGCAGGGTTTGAACCCGAGACCCCTAGCACCATAGGTGAACGCTCTACCACTGAGCCACCGCGGCCCCTAAAAATCAAAGAGAAATCATACTTGTTTTGGGATCAAAGAAAGAATTAATACAAATTGCATAATATAAGGAATTCTGCTTTGAAAGAAATGATATGATACGCTGAGGAAAATCAAAGAAATATTATGGACAACGGGTCTTTAGCTATGAATTTAAAATTTTAGTTTATCGGCTATCAACAAATATATTTCCGTTAACATTTTATTCAGACTTCCCCTCAAACATTTACATCAACCAGAATGGACAACAGGATTTTTAGCGGGGAATTTAACATTTTAGTTTATCGTGTAACCACAATGACACTTATCAACATTTTATTTCGACGGCCCCTAAAACATTTCCATAAGGGAGAAAAAGAAGTCAGATTTTATGATTTGATATACACCATAAGGTAGATATTTAATCCGTATAATATAACATAAACAATTGTATATCTCTTTTGCACATAAGAATATATGATCGATGGTAAAAAATATAGGTTTACTAAAATTTATTTGCTACATATCACGTATACTTTTAATACAAACAAAGAATAAAACGTACTAGTATATGATTCTTAGGAAAGAATAACCATTTGTAACGTACCGTACTGGTAACGTTACATTCTGATTACATTTTAGTTGCCCAGGGTTTAATTTTTTTATTGTAGGTTGTGTTAGTTTTCACTTTATTCTTATAAGTGCTAAGTTGTATTTAAACTGGTATCATCCGTGTTCCTTTTATTATAGTTACTATTTTATATTGATGCCATACGTGGCATACGTAATTTTTATCTATGCCATAACCTTGGTATGTATATTCTCTACCTGCGCTGTAGGCTCTTATTATCTTTAGAAACTAGTTATGCGTCACCTTAAATTAATTTAGTATTGGTACATAACGAATATTCTGTTTGGCGAATATTATTGACATGCGTATAGTATATCTGGGGAAGTCGTTAGTGGAGAGAAACCCCATTAACTGATTAATACATTGGAGAGAGTATTTAACACAGCTATCCATTGCCATAAAAGTGTGTGTGACCTTTTTTACTCTAGAATGTGACATATAACAAATGCATATTAACGTAAATTGTGCTGTTATATTAAAAAAAAATATATATTTGCATACATATGTACACATAGGCTTACCTCAACTGAAGTAGTGCAGTTTATTAATACGATCATCATTGGTATAAAGAAACTACTTACGTGTACTAATAAAAAACAAATTAGACGAAAGCCGCCTTGCGTTGCAGTAAAGTTTTCATTTTCGTTTTAGATTCTCATTTGTTTGCATTTATTTGCATTATTACAAGTATTACGATGTTCTTTTGTTTGAGAAGAGTATGAAGAAGCGTCACATGGCGGGATTAAGTTAGATTAGTAAATACATTAGTTACACATGTTAAAGATCCTAGTTTAGGATTTATATATATAGATAATAGTAGTAGTGCAAATCTTTAAATTTGAGCGGGGAAAGATATTTACTTTTATTATTATTCGTGATGTGAATTATCATGTATAATGTGCAAGTAATCATGTCGAGTGTAGAATGTAAGAGGAAAAGAGCAACATGTCTACTTCAGTTACCTTGACAAAGCAGAGTGACTTGAAGTTAGAAATTGTGATGTTAAATTAATTGATTCGGCCAACCCATGGAAATTATTTGATTCGCTACAACCTATATACACATTTTGGAAGAAAATCAATCCTCCAAATTTGTTTTTTTAGAAGAAACATACGTGTTTACACATTGATGATCATACTGAGTGATAACCATTATATTAGCTATGCACTATAATTCTTATACTTTAATACGTACAGCAAATAAAATCAATTGTTATCGTTTATGGTAAGTGCTAACTATTATATTGTGAATACATGTAGAAGAATAGAGAATTATTATAAATTATTTAGTTATATTTTGCATAAATTGTATTAAAATAAAATCAATTGTGTAACGTATATCCTGGTTATATATATATATATATATATATATATATATATATATATATATATATATATATATATATATATATATACTAGCAGCGTTCACCCCGCTTCGCTGCGGTCACCCCGGAACGCAATAAACTTTGTTACTTAGATAATTTTTACTTTTTCGCTTTCAAGTGATTTATAGCGCCTGTTAGTTATGTTAACCCGCCGAGTCACAGGGTCATGCGGGTTGCATATAAATACGTTTATTTTTATACCTATGATGAACTAATAACAAAGGATTTCTACGTATGGACACCTGAATGATCAATTATCTCAAGACACTGGTAATTGAAAATTAAAGTGATATGATAAAAATCATCTAGGGTCCACATCCTAACAACCCCCCAAAAATGAAAGAAATCGGTTCAGCCGTATTAGCGTGATGAGCGGACAAAGGATTTTTTGTACGTATTGACACCTGATTGGTCAATTATCTCAAGACACTGGTAATTGAAAATTAAAGTGATATGATAAAAACCATCTAGGGTCCAAATCCTAACAACCCCCCCAAAATGAAAGAAATCGGTTCAGCCGTATTAGCGTGATGAGCGGACAAAGGATTTTGTGCGTTCTCTTTTATATATATAGATATATATATATATATATCTATATATCTATATATATATATATATATATATATATATATATATATATATATATATATATATATATAACTATTAATTATTTTGGAAGGATATTAACACGTTACACGCACACCTGCCTCCGCAAAGACAATTTGAACGTGTACGCTGGAAGGAAGGAAAATTTAATTCCCCCACTAAAAAAAGAATTATGGTTATGTTGGTATATTTCAATTAAGTGAACAAAAGTGGGAACTTAATAAATCCAATATCTACAAGTAAAATGTCGTCTTTAGCACGCCAGTTAATCTATGGTCTACATTAGTCAAATAATAGAGTTAAATCGGATATTATCAACTTCATATATATATCTGAACTTGAACAATATAATTAATTTCAAAATTATGATGATACAAACAATAACACAAAATGAATTTAATCTAGACCGAAAATTGCACTTAGAACTCAATTATAGAAGTCATTATCATTCAATATCGGCCAGCGATAACAGAACAGAAACAACCACAACGTTAAATGCCGTACTAGCTTGAAAAGATAAATTCTAGAAAATAAATTACTTACAGTAAGTATTCCACTTATAAACCATAGCATTCACAGTAATAAACTCGTATATTCACAAGCATCACATACACTACCAACACAATTTAATTTGTAAGCCGATTAGGTTGTAAAAGATTCAATTTTGACACCAAAGATAATTATTTTCCTTTCTATTTGATAGCAGCATGTGATCTGACGATCCCAGGTAGCGCTGCACTTGAACAAAATTTTCATTCCAAAAAGTACCACCAGAGGTCATACAGAGCCAGAAATTTTCTTGAAATGATTTAAATCTTAATTAGGATATTACCATTAAAATTTGGTGGAAAACTTATTATTTTCATTTTAATAACAGGCTAATTATGATTTGTAATTATTTTGAAAAATTCAAAACCTTAGCTATTTAATGACATATAAGTTTTGGCTTTGAGGAATAATAAGCAAGAATGTAAACAGTAACACGTGGTAAGGGTTGCACATGGATTTGTTAGTTTTGATGTAACACTGTTCAGACGCAAGTCTGCAGTTTGTGGTAAATAGAGAATTGAGAAAAGGCAATGTAATCTTAAAATTAAGAAAGATGTTTTGTAGAATCAGTTTGTGAACAAAGACACAAGTTAGGATATGACATAATATTCAGATTTGCAGAAACAACTCTCTGGGAATTTGAGTCATGGTGTGACAATGAAGAAACGAGAGTTTTACCAACAGCTGGGGTACTGACGTTGGTCCGGACATGAGATGACAAATTCCATCGTCTGGAGAACCAGGATAAAAAAATCTTCGTTGGATTGAGATCAGAAGTCGACGACAAGTTGATCGAACTTCGATGAGAAACCAGTAGAAAACATTCGAAAGCAGTTGGCATTTAGTAGGCTATAAGTTAAAGTCGAGCCTTCTACGTGGATAGTAGTGGCTGCATGCTCCAAGTTTCAACGTTCAGTTTCTAATGATACAAACTGCATTCCATTGTTTCTCTATATCTACGTGAATTAAAGAGACACTCAAATGGTCATCGTTGAGCTCCACGAGCAGCAGGTATGAGATATTTGTTGGACGTCTCCAGATACGACTGCAGAAGGTGGATCAGTTAATCGTTAGAGTTATCAGCCCAAGAATAACAACGGGTACGTGTTCCTTAGCTATATTGTTGCCTGTGGCCTATGTATCAAAACCTGTCCGTTGCGGATATGAGCAGAAGCGACTTTCTCGCGTCATAAAGCAAAGGTCCACAAGTTAATGGCACGATGCGAGGTGGTTGTCACGGTGGAGACTGCCTTAGGTTCGAGTTCCGGGCGAGTTATTGTTTAAAGCAATACTCCACCCTGTTATGGTCGAGGCGATTTTAGGCTCGATTATCGGGCGATCTAAAATATGTTTGAATAGGATTGTGTGTAGAAATCGCCGTGTCATAGTGGAAGCGCTTTAGGTTCGATTCTCGGGAATTTCTAGCACTCCACTCTGTCACCATGGAGAAAGCATTAGGTTTGATTCCTGGTGGACGCAAAATAACTTCGAATTAAAATGATAAGAAATACGAAAACTACCTGTCAGAGTGGAAGCATGTTAAGTTTAAGTTTAATTGTAGTTGAAGTGATTAAGCACATATTAAGTTTAAACGTTAGAGGAAATGAAAATAAAAAATGAAAATAGATTAACCCTCACCGCCCATCCTTACCTCAGGTTAGTTAAGTAAAGTTTCGTAGATGTTAAATTTAAGGAATAATTGAATGAAGATATAGTGCACACCAGAGCACAGAAAGCGAGTAGAGGTATACGAGTGGAATTTGACAATTTGTTTATGTTAGGAACACCAGAAAAGCGAAAACAAGTAAGAATAAATAGTCAGAATACAGAAGTAGAGCCAGCAATTCCACACATCGAAGTAGAGAAAGGACCGGTATTTAATTTTCCAACTAGCCCGGTGGTAAAATCATTTTCTGAAGATTTTCCGTCTATTTTTCAGTTGGACGAGAATTTAGTAAATTGTAAAGGCGCAAGTTATACTAAGGAAAAAATTCAGACGTTTTAGGTAATAATAGTAAAGCAAAGATGGCGTGAAATGTAACATTTTATGCGGATGTGAATAAGCTTCCGAAGTTTGATTTAAAGAGCGATGGTGATATCGTGTCCTTTGATGAGTTCGACGACACATGTCAAATGGAAGTTGGCGAGGACAACAATAGAAAAGAATTACCCCCGCGTCTGTTTAAAGGCGTAGGGAGACAGTGGATAAAGTTATTTTTAAAAAGGAAGAATATGGATGAGATAACCTATAAACAATTACAGGAAGATATAGTTGAAGCACTTACGAATTTAAGCTTAGATATACAAGAAAGACTTAGAGAGCGATTACATCAGGAAGATGAACCGATCACAAATTATGTGTACGACATGCTAGTAATGTGTGAGAGGTTAGAGTCTAAGATGTCACACAAAAATAAAATTGGAATAATAGTGAGTGGACTACAGACTTACTACATGGAGAAAGTACGGACCGTAGCTTATTCCACATTAGACAATTTGTAGAAGATTTACAAAAGATAGAGCGAAATAAATGTAAGGTAGATGTTGGTGTATATAGCAGTGGATTTTGTTCAGTTTTAAAAAACGTATTTTTTTTCTTTCTCGTGTGTGTTGTAACCAAGAAAGCCAACAGTTTCCAAGAACTATGGTCCCTCTCACCCCCATCCATTGACTTTCGCCCTCATAGCAGGGGTAGTGGACAAAGGAAGAAGCAAGGGACATTTTCTTCTTTTGGGTTGGTTCTTTTTAAAATCTAACCGAAAAAGAGAAAGGCAGTGGACAGTTAGCAAGTGGACATTGAAAACATAGGCTGGGAGCAAGCAGCTCAGCCGCGATTAAACATTGCATTTCATTTAGCATTCATTAAAATCATATTCTTAGCGCAACAGCGCAATACAAAGACATTATCTACGAACATTAAGTGTTATTGAACTATATCAATCCGTCACACAATTATCATAATAATTCAACAACGCTTGTAATGTAAATAGTTAAATTGTAGATTGCTTAGTGTTAAATATATGTTATATCAAACCGAACGTTCCGTCGTGTATCTGTGGATTGAGCTTGGCCCTATGAACATAGTCCATTACAAATCAGGTCCTCCGATCATACAACAGTTCTTTGGTCCACACCGGGCCAGATACGCGTTCGGGACTCGAAGTGTCGGTTCGTGCAGCAATTCGCGGCAATAACAGTGGTGAAAAGAACATAGTGCAGAACAGTTTGTATTAAATAAACAGTGGTGGTGGTGATATTACAGTAATTACCATAAAGAACATTTAAAAAATCAACATTTCAACTGGACCATCGAGGCAGCAGCATCTCAGCAGGCGTGGCGTCTACATCCAGCAGCAGTAACAGGTCGGTAAGTAACTTCTGGCTTTTCCTTTCCTTGTTGTTTTCCCTATTCAGTGTTTATTAAAATGAGTGAGACACAGCGTTTAGTGCGTCAGCGGGCAGCATACAAGGGACAAAT
Organism: Thermobia domestica; assembly: GCF_964235325.1. Classification (NCBI taxonomy): domain Eukaryota; kingdom Metazoa; phylum Arthropoda; class Insecta; order Zygentoma; family Lepismatidae; genus Thermobia; species Thermobia domestica. Next base: position 238,677,321 of record NC_137458.1, on the reverse strand, counting down.
GAGTCGTATGCAAGCATTTGTGAGAGCATTCAATGAAAGTGAAGCAAGTATTGAAGAAATTAAGACACGTCTCGAACATTTGAACTCAGTGTGGTCTAAGTTGCAGGAAATACAAGATGCAATAGATATCGCACAGGATGGTGAAACATCAGATGAAGCAAGAGGAGAAATAGAAGACCTGTATTTCTCTGTCAAGGCTAAAATGCAAGCGTTTGTAAGTTCACACGAACAGAAGCATCAACCGTCAGTAAACAACAACGCACCTAGTTCATCGCAGGTTCATACGCCTATTAAACTACCGACAATTCAGCTGCCAACATTTGAAGGTGATTACAAGCAGTGGCCTTCGTATGAAGACACATTCAAATCGCTTATTCATAACAATCAGATGATTCCAACAATTCAGAAGCTGCAATATTTGAGAGCGTCTGTACAGGGAGAAGCGCTGCAATTAATTCGGAATCTTCCCATAACAGAAGCTAACTACTCGGTAGCCTGGCAGTTATTGGTGGAGTGGTATTCAAACAAAAAGCTTATTGCCGCAGCATACGTTCAAGAGATCCTACACATTCAACATATTCAACGGGAAGGTGCAGAAGAACTTCGAGCCTTCGTCAACACGGCTTCAAGCAACTTGAACGCATTGCAAGCTCTTGAAACAGACGGACAACTAGCAGACATAATTTTAGTGCAACATTTTGTTTCTCGATTGGACAATAACTCCAGAAGGGCGTGGGAATCGGAAAACACAGAGTCAAGATTCCCCACTCTTTCTGAGCTATTCTCGTTCCTAGAGAAAAGGTGTCAAGTTTTAGAAACTATCAAACCCAAGCACAGTGAAAGCAAGCAAGCTAAAATAACTCAAGTTCAAATGAAGTCGAACAAACCTAATTATATGAAAACATGTGTGTCAACAGTGTCGCTTGAGTGTTATTTTTGTAAAAAATCGCATGCTTTATATTCGTGTCCGTCGTTCATTCAAGCTAGTGAAAAACAGAAAGAGGAATGCGTTCGCAAGAACAAACTTTGTGTAAACTGTCTGCGAAAAAATCATGTAGCGGGTGAATGCAAAGCAAACACGTGCAAGAAGTGTGGAAAGAGGCACAACACATTGTTGCATTTCAACACAAGAACAGCCAGTTCATCCCGACCATCCGAAGCGCGGCAGGGAGAGGAGAACACCAACAATGAAGAATCATCGTCATCATCACAAGCATCATACTGCACGCTTAAGGGGCTGCATAACTTGCAGGTTCTTCTATCAACTGCAATGATTAAGGTTCAAGACAGTACGGGACAGTGGGTCACCTGCAGATGCCTCTTGGATAGTGCCTCACAGAGTCATTTCGTATCAGAAGACTTGGTGCAGCGTCTCAGATTAAGAAAGCAAAGATGTCACATCCCAATAGAAGGCGTAAACAGCGCAACATCAGAAGCACGATTCAGTGTGGGTATTTCCTTGCGTTCCATGGTAACGTCATTCGCAACTGATATCAGCTGTTCAGTGTTGCCACATATCACCAGCAACTTACCATCGCATCCCGTTGACTGCAAAAACTGGAACATTCCTAAAAACATCGCATTGGCTGATCCTACCTTCAACGTACCTGGGAAGATTGATCTGTTATTGGGTGGAGGATTATTCTTCGAAATTTTGAAACCAGAACAGAAGACGCGCCAAGGAGCATTTCCTGTGTTACAGAATACAGAGTTTGGATGGTTAATAGCAGGTCAAATTCCACAACAGCACCCCACACGTTCACCAGTGACGTCATGTTTCACTAGGACGGAAGGCGATCTTCACCATCAGCTTCGCCGTTTCTGGGAATTAGAGGAGTTTACTGCGAAACCAAAGTCATCAGGGGAAGTAGTTTGCGAAAAGCATTTTAAGGAAAATACCACGCGGGATGAAACAGGCCAATTCACCGTGCGCTTGCCTCTTCATGAAGATCGGAATCTGCTCGGAGACTCACTACAGCAAGCAACGACGCGATTCCATCAAGTAGAGCGTAAGCTGCAACATCAATTGGATTTACGTGAATCGTACGTAAGTTTCATGGACGAATACGAACAGCTAGGCCACATGGAGAAGATAAATGAACAACAAGAAGAAGAGAGAGGAACAACGTACTATCTCCCTCATCATGCTGTTCTGAAGCCCACAAGCAGCACAACAAAATTGCGCGTGGTTTTTGATGCTTCAGCCAAATCTAGCAGTGGGAAATCATTAAATGACATCCTTATGGTTGGCCCAACAATACAAGATGATCTGTTCTCCATTATATTGAGATTTCGAACACATCCAGTGGTTTTTACAGCGGACATTGAGAAAATGTATAGGGCAATCAGAGTGCACCCTGACGATACGCCACTGCAGCGTATTCTGTGGAGAAATTCAAAGGATGAACCAATTAAGCTTTACGAACTAAAGACCGTCACCTATGGCACGGCTTCAGCGTCATTTTTAGCCACTAGATGTCTCCAGCAGTTGGCAGAAGATGAAGCCACATCATTTCCCAAGGCCTCAGCAATATTACGTCAAGACTTTTTCATGGATGACCTTGCAAGTGGGGCAAATTCAGTGGAAGAAGCATTAATTCTGCAAAGAGAATTGATTGCATTACTGCAGAAAGGGAACTTCAAATTACGCAAATGGTGTTCTAACAGCGCAGCGTTGTTGGAAGCAATTCCACCGACTTACAGAGAGATAAACTTCCCTGTTCAATTTCAAGACGGCGAGGGAATAAACACCTTGGGATTATCTTGGGATCCCGAGAAGGACAAATTCTTTATTAAGAACAAATTAGCTCCTCCCACGAGTGAAAAGGTGACAAAGCGACAAGTTGCATCTATAATAGCAACGATTTTCGATCCGCTTGGGTTGATAAGCCCAGTAGTTATCAATTATAAGTGTTTCTTGCAGCAACTGTGGCTACAGCCAATACAATGGGACGACGAATTGTCTACAGAATTAACCGCAAGATGGCAGCAGCTGCATCGATTACTACCAACAATAAACACAATACAAGTAAACCGTTTCGTCTTGATTGAAGGCAGCATTCAGCGAATTGAAATACACGGGTTTGCGGATGCAAGTGAAACCGCTTATGGAGCATGTGTATATGTTCGTTCCACTAACCATAAGGGCGTAACAAACACTCAATTGTTGTGCTCAAAGTCACGAGTGGCACCTCTCAAGAAGGTCACGTTGGCCAGACTGGAATTGTGCGCCGCATTAATGCTGGCCCAGTTAGTGCATAAGGTAGTACCTATATTGCATATCAAGGTAGACAACGTTTATTTATGGACCGACTCACAAATCGTCCTCGCTTGGCTTGCGTCTCCGGCTACAAGGTGGAAAACATTTGTTGCTAACAGGGTTGCACAAATACAAGAAATAACGCATATTAGTGACTGGCAACACTGCCGCTCGGCGGACAACCCTGCAGATTTGATATCACGAGGTGTTAAACCCAACGAAATACAATGTAAGACGTTGTGGTGGCATGGGCCACCATGGTTATCTCAATCAAAGAGGTTGTGGCCGTCATCAATCAAACCAACACCGGAAGATGTACCAGAAGCCAGAAAGATAACAGTCGTGAGCGTGACCACCCAAGAAAATCACACAAGCATAATAAACAAGTTTTCGAAGTTATCAAAATTAGTACGTGTAATGGCTTATTGCCGAAGATTTATTCAAAATGCCAAAGGGGGGAACGAAAAAACTACAGACAATCTGACGTCACTTGAATTGAACGCTGCTTTACATACGTGCGTCCGCATGACACAAGAAGAGGAGTACAAGCAGGAAATTAAAGAGTTATGCAATGGAGGGCAAGTTTCGACCAAGAGCCTCTTGAGAAATTTAAGTCCGTTTCTAGACGAGAATCAACTTCTTCGAGTAGGTGGAAGGTTGGAACACAGCAACCTTACATATGATGGCAAGCACCCTCTCATCCTACCACCGAATGCTCATTTAACAAAGCTTATTATTGAATCGGAACACATCAAGCTTCTCCATGCCGGCCCACAGTTGCTAACAGCTTCGTTGAGACAACGATATTGGATAATCAGATGCAAACAAGCAGTTAAGAAATTTACACATCACTGCTTGACGTGCTTCCGTATGAAGGCCAAGTCTGTCACACAACAGATGGGACAATTGCCCGCACCCAGGGTACAACCAACAACACCCTTTTTGAACTCAGCAGTGGATTACGCAGGGCCTATTGTTATCAAATCTGGTTCCGTTCGAAACAAATCCACTCGCAAATGTTATGTAGCAGTATTTGTTTGTCTTGCCACGAAGGCTATTCATCTGGAGTTAGTTAGCGATCTCACCTCTGAAGCTTTCATTGCAGCATTAAGAAGGTTCATTGCAAGAAGGGGTAGATGCGCCAATATTTACAGCGACAATGGCACTAATTTTGTGGGAGCAAACAATACATTAAAGGAGCTATACCGCATGTTCAAATCAGATGCGTTTCAAACAAGCATCAATGAATACTCTTGCTCCGAAGAGATAAGATGGCATTTTATTCCACCACAATCACCGCATTTTGGCGGCCTATGGGAGGCAGCAGTGAAGTCAATGAAGTACCACCTAACAAGAACAATGAAGAACGCAATTCTTACATTTGAAGAGCTGAACACTTTGCTAGCACAAATTGAAGCGTGTCTCAACTCACGCCCCCTCACTCCTCTTTCCGACAATCCTAATGAAAGAGAAGTTCTTACTCCTGGTCATTTCCTCATAGGGAGACCCCTTACCTCCTTCCCTGAGCCAGACCTAACTGACCTGGCAGGAAATAGGCTTAGCCGCTGGCAGCGACTCCAGAAATTCCATCAACACATCTGGCACCGGAATATTTAAATGGACTCCAACAACGCAACAAGTGGTTCTTTCGAGAAGAAAACATTTGCCCAGGCACTTTGGTTTTATTGAAGGACAAAAATCTTCCCCCACTCACATGGAGAATGGGTGTCATTGAATCAGTACACCCCGGGAAGGACTCAGTTGTTAGGGTTGTTAGTGTAAAAACTGCTTCCGGGATTTTCAAGAGGGCTGTAAACAATCTCATTCCCGTACCTCAAGATTGTGCAAAGGTTGGTCAGAGTTAACCTGACCAAGAGGGGGGAGTATGTTGGTGTATATAGCAGTGGATTTTGTTCAGTTTTAAAAAACGTATTTTTTTTTCTTTCTCGTGTGTGTTGTAACCAAGAAAGCCAACAGTTTCCAAGAACTATGGTCCCTCTCACCCCCATCCATTGACTTTCGCCCTCATAGCAGGGGTAGTGGACAAAGGAAGAAGCAAGGGACATTTTCTTCTTTTGGGTTGGTTCTTTTTAAAATCTAACCGAAAAAGAGAAAGGCAGTGGACAGTTAGCAAGTGGACATTGAAAACATAGGCTGGGAGCAAGCAGCTCAGCCGCGATTAAACATTGCAATTCATTTAGCATTCATTAAAATCATATTCTTAGCGCAACAGCGCAATACAAAGACATTATCTACGAACATTAAGTGTTATTGAACTATATCAATCCGTCACACAATTATCATAATAATTCAACAACGCTTGTAATGTAAATAGTTAAATTGTAGATTGCTTAGTGTTAAATATATGTTATATCAAACCGAACGTTCCGTCGTGTATCTGTGGATTGAGCTTGGCCCTATGAACATAGTCCATTACAAATCAGGTCCTCCGATCATACAACAGTAGATAAAAGGGTAAAGAGAGAGACAGCAAAAGTAACGATTAAAGATTTAGTTAAAAAGATTAGACAACAAGTAGAAGACGATAGTGACACAGAGGTAGATCGAGTAGTAAACGTAAAGCAAGGATGAAGTAAAGGTAAAGCAAGAACCTCAAAGTATGACACAGCTTGCACAACTAAAGAAGAAGCTAGATCAGTTACAACTAGCATTGTCGACAAAAGTGCAGGGAGCGAGAAAGATAGTAAAGAGGATAGGTCTGGAAGGAATCAGAAGTTTGGAAGTAATAGAGGCAATAGAAAGAAATAATAGAGGAAATAGAGGTAGAAACCAATATAGAGGAAACAATAATAAAACGTGGAACAATAGTTATAACAATAATGGTGGAAGTCAAAATAATGTTAGAAGGAATAGTTGGAATAATAGAAGAAATAATAATGATTTCCAAAATAAAAAATGCAATAGAGGTAATTACTGGCAAAATAGTAGAGGTAGATCTCAGCAGGGTTATTGACGAGGAAATCAGTGTCAGCATGCGTGTTGTCATGATCAAGTGCAACAGACCCAAGGTCAGCAGCAGAGATCAGCAGCAACCGGCAATAGCTCAGAATTTAAACTAGGAAGTGCTGTAAAATAATCGAGGCGCACTTACAGAAAAAAGAATTCTAAAGTTAGAGAATTGATAGCCTTAGTAGACCAGGAAAAAAATATGGTTTATTTACCAATTGAAGTAGAAAACAAGCAAATAAGAGCATTGCTCGATAGTGGGTCCCAGTATTCGATGAAAAGCTAATACCACCAACTGCTAAAGTAATTCCCCAACAAACTAAAATAAGAGGTATTACACAAAATGTTTTGGTGATAAATAAATTGTCTATTAGAAAGTTTGAAATAGCAAATCAGACATTTCATTTATCATTTAGAGTAATCAAGAATTTTCCGTATCAGATGTTGATCGGAAATGATTTTTTGAGAACGCAAAATTGTCAGATAGACTATGGGAATAACAAAATACTAGTTCAGAGATTTGGGAAGCCTCAAAGGACAGAAGAATGATCAGGAACCAATATCAGTGTCAGAGAACATCGCGGTTGGTGTTAAGATGAGTTTGAAACCGAAGTGGGATTTAGAACATTTAGTAGAGTAGTAACAGTGAATTTTTTAATTCTCGGAATGGGAATGAGTTTTTGTTGAAACGTGACAGGAAGTCAGAACAACAATATAACGTGCTAATACCAAGGGTATTATTGTCGAAAGAAAACAATAAGTTAGAGTTGATAAATCCATTTAATAGACCGATTATGTTAAAAAGGAATATGAAGATTGGTGAAGCAGAAGAATATATGAGTGAGAAGGAATTGAGACAGGAAGAGTTGTCTGAAGAAGAGATTGACAAGGTATTTGAAGCAAGAGAAAATTTTGACAGGTCGAGATTAAAATTTGGAGATAAAACGGAACCAGAAATTAGCAATAAAATAGAAAAATTATGTTATGATTATGCAGATCTTTTTGCTTAGAAGGAAAATTTATTAGGCCGAGTTAAACATGTGGAACATAAGATCGAATTAGAATCAAACGTACCGTTTAGGCGTCAGCAATATCCGATACCAATAGCTTTGACAGAGAAAGTCAGTGATCAGATAAACATCTTATTAAAGCAAAATATTATAGAAGAAAGTAATAGCTCTTACAATTCACCAATGCTGTTCGTTAAAAAGCCATCTGGAGCTGGGAGACCATGTTTGGACTGTAGGTACCTTAATAGTAAGGTTAGGTTCCATTCCATGGCTTTACCGCCTATACACCAAATACTAAGGTGTATGGGGGGCTATATGTGGTTTTCAGTTTTAGATATTAAGTCGGCGTATAATCAAGTACCGATAACAAAAGAGTCAAGGCAGTATACAGCGTTTAATATACCGGGAATAGGAGCGTATTCCTATAAAGTTTTACCCATGGTATATGTCCAATCTCCAGTAGTGTATACAAAAATCATGGCGATGACACTCGCAAACGTTAGGAATTAACATATTTGAACAAATATTTCCTCGACAATTAAAAGAGAGTTTGGAACAAGTCAGTCCTGCCTTTCTATATTTACATTTGCTGTCACAGTCTTTCTGCGTTCTTATCTTACATGGGGAAGATACAAGGTTTAGCAGATTGTCAGGAGCAGATTTTAATTTTATTGCACTGGAAACAATTTACCTTCTATTAATTGCCACTGGAAACAATTTACCTTCTATTAATTGCCACCCCATTTTGTTGGGTTCAAATCATTCCCCAATCGTTGGTGTTCTTGAAGGTGAACACATACACTGTGTTGAGAGGCATCAGCACTTGTAGAGGGAAATTTGCCAAATTGAATTTTGAGGATAGTTTTGTAGTCATTATCCTGTTGTAGCTTATATCGAAGTTCGTCTAAAGAAATATGATTGTGTTCTCCATACAACCGCGTAACCAATTTTTCTCCTATTTTAATGACTGTTTGGGGATCTAAATTCGGTTGGTGGAAGACTGTGGCCGCTTTAGATAGTTCTTGCTACTTCTGAAGAATTTTGATGGCAGCCTTTGTTGAAAAACAGATAATGATGTGTTACACCCTGTGATAGCATGAAGACACCCCGTGAAAGATGTCCTTCAGTGACTCTAGTTTCCTTTGGATGTTGCCAATGTAGAAGCATTTCTGTTCAATTTTGTTTGTTTTGGGCCTCACAAAGTACACTGTAGTGTCTGGAATTGTTCGAGAATTAAGATGGCCAATAAGTCAGAGTCAGTTCCTACTACTATAGCAACAAAAGTGTTTTATTTACTTAGATTAATGGCTGTGCTGACAATCAGAGCATCTGCATCTCCTTCAGCTTCGTACACTGTAATGCTTGAAGAGTTAAAGTGGGTTTTGAAAAAATCAATCAAACGTCTTTTATTTACAGAGTTCAGTAAAATGGGTGCTTGCTCAGTAGTTACTCTCGTATTTTCATCAAATTCGATTATAGAGACATCTTTGATATTGCTCTTCTCTGTCGTTCAACATTTTTGGTGTTATTCCCTGTTGCATAGCCATCAAAAACTGCAGCTCTGCATGGTGAAATGTGTTTCTGTATATATCGTACATATTTTTCTGAAGTATTTGCATATGTGTTAATATCGGACAAACAACCACATGAAGTAAGAAACCACCGTCTACAACGTAACTCAATTCTGTTTGAGTTTTCATACAGGGTTCTATAGGTCCTACAATGTCCACAAGTTCAGGTTTTCTAGTTTTTCTAATTGAAGTTTCATCAAACAAAGAGGGAGGATAGGGTGCTAGTTCATATTTAAAAAAAAAACATACATCTATTCATATAGTTGCAATACCGCAGCAATTCGGCTGAACAACCAAAGTGAGTTGATGCTAACAGCTTCCTTCCTAATATTAATTGTATTGCTTGTCGCAGACACACAACCTTCTCTTTTCTTTTTAGAACTACGCTACCAAAGGTTTTACCTATCATTTGAGATAGTGATTTTGACCCGATCTCTTTCGTTCTATCACAGTTAACTTTCTTACCAGTTACTAAGCCAGTTGCAATGTTGACTAGAAAGTCTTTTTGATAGGACTGTTCAAACGGGTTATGAAGACTAAGCCAATCAGAAAGTTTTCTGATGTCTTAATCATCTGTCTCCTGACCGAAAGGCCTAGTTTCTACATGCTGTTCAGACAGTGACGACCATTTTTCACAGAAACTTTCTAAGGCTTCACTCACTTCCATTGTAATTGGAAAAGATAAGACCGGGCCAGCCAATATCCCGCTCGGTCCGAGATAACATATTTGAATCACCTTTCTTACTTCTAGTTACAGTTTCAACAAAAAATTTTAATAATTGTGGATCCTCGGGAGTAACTGTTTCCAATGAAGGAATTGCTTCTTTCTAGGTAGACGCGATACGAATGCATTGTTGATGCTTCTATTTTTAGACATGATCTGCTTTTCTTTTCTTGTTTGCTTCATTCTTTGAGATAAAATGGCAGGGGTTTGCTGTTTACTTTCATACCACTATGAACCACATTAACTTAAAATTTATGTATGTTTAGAATATAATAATATATAGATTACCAGCTGTTACGCCAATGATGTTAAGGGTATACTGAATATATATATATATATATATATATATATATATATATATATATACTTTATTTATGCTAATAAAAAGAAAAAAATGAAATTTAAAGGAACACAGTATGGACAATTGGGTGACAATAAAGCAGCTCTGTCCACCTATATTTTTCAAAAACGTCGAATTTCTCGACTAATTGTATTCCGATTTGGATGATTCTTTTTCAAAACAAAGCTAATTAAATGTTCAATCTAAACTATTCTGAGCATTGTTTGCGAATTCCTAACGGTTTTGAAGATTTCCTACAAGCAAACCAAGGACAAGACTCAAAATGTATCACTTTATACTTTAATGGAAAATGGTGGCTTTTTGTCAAACTTTACGAGAAAGAAGTATTAAGAAAAGTTATAGATTAGAGCTTCTAGAACAAAAGTGATTTTACACAATTGGAATATCTTAAATAGTCTCAGAGTTACAAGCTAAAATCGAGAGACATGCGCATTCCGGACGGCCGCCATCTTTGGCCGCCATTTTGAGGATGAAGCGCACACGGGATTTTAGGGGACTTTTGATATTTCATTTAAGATCACATGAAAAACAAATCTTGAAATTTTCAGCTTTTTCTAAATTATTTCAGCTCGCTGTCCTTTATTTACTGGGCTATTATGTATAACGTTATTTCAGTGGATTATTTAATAAATAATGCTAGGGTGTTCTACGAATTACCCGAAGCAGTATATTCAGCTACTGCTAAATCATTCTTTGGATAAGTCTAAATGTGAATTTAAAAGTTTCCTTTACTTTTGTGAAAGTATTACGTTGGACGATGAAGCTAAATGCTTAAATAATAATGTACTTAATAATTCATTTTGAGGATGTCAACAAAATTCTGAGAAATTTTTAGGTAGAGTGATATAGAAACATACACATGCAGGAGTCATGTATTCTTCTTTCCAAGAGGGATATATCACGAAAGTAGGTGAACATCAAGAAATTACATCCACTAAATTAGAATATGGCAATAGTCGGTCATATTTTGTTAATTATGATAAATTTGATAATATTATAATTAGTGAATTAGCTATACTTGTATCAACGAAACAAATAATAGAAGTGCGAAATAAACATGTGAGCTTAATAGGTAACTGGACGGAAAAACAAATAAATTTTTCAATGCATACGCAGGAACTAAATGTATTCACCGAAAAGCTGTTAAAGTTAAAAGTAGAAACGACTGTACCAGAATTAGTATTAAAAACGGAATATATAACCTATGCAGTAGGCGGAATACTATTGGTATTAATAGCTACAACAACTTTTTCTTATAGTATTATATTGTCGATTGCATAAAATGCAAAACGACTAAGCTTGAAATAATAAATACAATAATAATAATAATAATAATAGCAAGGATAATAATAAAATATTGCTAAAGGTAAACAAATGTGTTTTTATCTTGGATTTAAACAACATTTTAGGGTATGAAGAAAATTATTTTGAAACGAATCCTGGAAATTGAATTTTAAATTAGGACAATAAATAATTGAGAATATAGAAAGAAAACATGCAAGGATACTCACGAAACAGAAGTTGCAGTCATCAACCATAGTATGATAGGGCTAGATAATAGATACTAGAGTCTTTGAGCCTAGTAGTCGAGTCCATGGTAATAACGGAGCGGAGAAACGCGAGTGGAAAGGAAACGGTAACATCTTGAATTCAAATTACGCGAAAAAGTGTTAAAAATAGAAAATAGATAAGACCAGACGATCATAGATAAGGCTAGTAAACATGGAACAAAGGTAGGATATAACATGGGATAGTAATAAGTAAACATCTGTATGGCTAATAGCTAAAAGCTAAAAGATAACGAAAAATAGGTTAAGCTAAGATAAATATCAATAAAGCTAGAAAATAGACAAAAGATTAAATAATAGAATTTAGAATATATGAAAGAGAAGATAGTATGCATACTAAATAAATAAATAAAAGAAGATAGTCGTCAAGAAATTACTAAGAGTTGTGAAAATAATGATATACCGAGGCGAAAGTAACAGTAAAGGGTTAAAAAGAATAGTTAATACGGTAGGAAATAATTAAAAATAGATTGATACGTATTGCAAATTATTCGTACTACATAGAAAGTAAAATAAATTTAGTGCATCCGAAAATTTCATGTAAATCTTGTAATTTTAGGAAAGTGGTGTTGGTCAACCATTAACATCGGTAATCGGTACATTATAATATTGGTATATTGTATTTAAAAGTATCAGGAGGCGTACGAAATTATTAAAAAAGTCGAAAGTCAAAATTTTGTGAAAATTAAATTTTCTAATAAGTAAAACTAATTTAGTAATAATAATTAAACACATTAAAGGTATATTGAGGAAGTAAATTAAACACATTAAAGTATATTGAGGAGAATGAAGTGAATAAAAGTTCATATATAAACTACATTGTTTTATTGTATTTGGAGAGAAATTGTACCGGTATGAGGCCATGGAGACAAATGACTCGGAGAGGCCTGGAAGAGAGGCTAGGACACTAGTTTCAAAATGGTGGCCATAGCTCTCGGCTCCATTCCACGACTTAAGGTGGAGATTTGATATGGGTGATCGAGATGGTGGAAGTGCTTATTAAAATCGAATTAATCCGTGTGGAAAAAATGTACATTCCTTGAAGATTATATATTCAGTGTTGTTGATACAATAATAACAAACTTTATAATTGTATCTTGGTGTGATACAGCAAAATAAAGCTCAAGAACTGATAATTAGAGTCATAAAATTAAATAGGTTTGCTCGTTTCGAGAAAACTGGAACTTTCTGGAAGAGCGGGTGAGACTATTCCATATTTAATTTTAACTCTTCTTCCATTCTATTTCTGTGCATTACAAGAATTTCACTTTGTTTGTTGTTTGTATATTGTTTTAGTGTTAATAATATTTGTGTTAGTGTATAAGTTTATGTTTACAAGTTACATAATGGAAATGTATAGTTACGGTAGCAATCTATACATGTAAAGAAAATGAATGAACCAAACGAAGACAGTAAAGAGAGATCTCATCCCTCAGAAATCATGGAAACAGAAAATAATATTTCACCAAGTACGGAAACCAACATAGATAATAATATAGTTAATCCAAGTGTAAACAATACAAATATAGCATCGACTTCGATGAATATTAACCGTAAAAGTGTTTACATCACGAACAATAATACCTACCAATTAGAAAAGGTAAAATATAAGTCACATCATTTAGCACCGTATTATGTCTTTTTAAAATCAACGAAAGATGACATTGGTAAAAAGCATATTATGAGTATTAGTAGAAAATTATTCCTAGCAGAAATACCAGGTATTGAGAAATTAGATAATATAGGTAGAAACCTTCTTAAAGTACAATTCAGATCAGGGGAAGAAGCTAATAATTTTTTAGAACATGAAATACTCAAACAAAATGATTCGGACGCTTACATACCATACCATGTTATTTACTCTACAGGAGTTATAAAGGGAGTAGATCCAGAAATAGAAATTGGAGATCTGCTAAATGACATCAAATGTGATGTATCAGTAACTTCTGCACGCAGAATATATAGAAAAACAGACCAATCAGAATTACAACCGACATCAACAATAATTCTTACATTTGATTCACAAACACTACCTGCTGAAATTAAACTATACTACATCAAAAGAACAGTTTATACCTACATACCGACAATACGTCAATGTGTAAATGGATGTAATAAATTTGGGCATAGACGGACTAGTTGCCGTTTAAAAAAGTCCACCTGCATTAAATGTGGAGGTACTCATTCACCAGAAATATGCAATAATCCATTGTACTGTGTCAATTGTGGTAATGAACATGCAGCTAATAACCCTCAATGTCCAGAACGCATTCGTCAACAGAAAATAATGGAATTAATGGCTAGAGAGAAATTATCTTTTAATGAGGCCAACTTAATGTTAGGCAAGAAAAGCATTAATGATCCTATCACAACACAACTAATAGGCAGAAATTCAACTAGAGGTAGCCAAATACAATCTAATAATAATTTCATATCACCTACTAAAACCTATGCCTCAGCGGTATTATTTGAGAATATGCCCCCACTAGTTACTCCTCATTTAGAGAGTTCGGATATTCCTCCGGAAAAAAGAAGACGTAGTCAGATTGACAACACATTCAATAGATCAGATGCCAATTCATTTTCAAGATTATTTCTTTCAGACACCAACTCGCGTAAAAACTCTCAGAAAAGTTCATCTTTTCAATCAAGCAACAGTAAAAACGTATATTCATACCCAAAGCTTGATTTGGCAGAATCACTTCAGAATTCAAATATTATAAAAGAAGACAGTCATGTCAAACGAAAATCTATAGGATATCATAATACTCAAAAGCAAAAACAAATATCCATGGAGAAAGACTCCTACCAATCAGAAACAAATGAGAGGTTGATCCCTAGGTCAAGTCATTCAATAAATCAGTTACAATCGAATCAAAATAAGCAGTTTACATCATCACAAAATACTAAGTTGGATCAACGTTCACAGGAACGATTCAATCCAAACAACATCAAGATTATGGAAGCAATAAAAAAATGCTTAATGCCTTTTTTCACAAATACTCTGGATAATAGCCCAAATCCTCAACTAGAAACAATTTTATCAAATATTCAATCATGCCTTCAATAGATTCTTCTGTGGGTAAAATCGCATATAAACGTTTCACCATACTTCAATGGAATATTCAGAGTATATATGGAAAATTATATTATTTGCAATTTTTAATAAATACATTTTCACCGGATATAATATTCCTTCAGGAGACATGGTTAAATTTTAGGATACCTTTAAAATTGAAAGAATATGATTGCATCAATCAAGTAAGACACGATGGTTACGGAGGAATTTCTATATGCATTAAAAGAAATATTAAGTATCAATCTTTTTTGATAGATTTCAGTCATGTTCATCCTCACATTCAAACTCTAGGAATAACAGTTCAGAATATTAAACTGCTTAATTTATATATTCCTCCAAAAATTCAAACAAATCAAAAATTTTGGGATGAATTATTAAACTCGAATCATAATATAGATTATATCATAGGAGATTACAATGCCAACTCAAAATTATGGGGAGCTAACAAAAATGATAAATCTGGAAATGATTTGCTAAAATCTTTAACTAATTCGAACTACATCTATCTCAATGATGGCTCTCCTACTAGAATCAGCATAAATTCTTATAGTGCACCGGATTTAACACTAACTAAATATTCTTATTATATTGAAACAGATTGGTGTACTTATCATCATCCTTGCAACAGTGATCATTTACCGATCATATTTAAAACACATTACATAAAAAATTTGGATTTATCTTCACAACAAATAACTAAAAACTTTAATTCCAAATTACAACATGTACAAACAAATATCAATTTGAATGAATATCAAGAATTAATAGAAAGAAAAATATCAAATTTATCATCACCTCAGGATATCTTTAAAATTATAAAGAGTACAGCAACGGAATTAAATAAACAAATAAATAAAAATAAAGAGAATACAGGTATACACAAAGTACATAATAAGAAAAAACCCATATGGTGGAACCAAATATGCCAGAAATATGCCAATGCTAGTCATCTAGCTTATAAGAACTTCCTAAATAATAGGAATAGAACAACATTTCTTGAATATCAACAAAAGAAGGCTCAACTAAGGAAAACAATCAATCAAAATAAAAGATATTGTTGGCAATCTTTTTGTGATTCCCTATCTGATCGTACTTCGACACATAAAATCTGGACATTCTGGAGAAAATTTCAAAATTATCATTCAAAACAAGAATTATCTTTACATTTACAAGATTTAGATTGGCTAGAATTATTCCATCAAAAACTTACACCATGCTCAGTAAATAATAATCGTTTTGGATTAACAAAATTTCTATTTAGTAATAATTCTTCAGACTTAAACTCAGAATTTAATATGAAAGAATTACAATTAGTGCTTAACAACATCCACAGGAATACTACTCCTGGGATTGACGGAATTGGGTACAAACACTATAAAAATTTGCCACAAAAAGGACAACAATTATTGCTAAAATACTATAATAAAATATGGAATACAGGTAATATTCCACCAGAATGGAAAAAGGTATTAATTATACCTATTCCTAAATTACAAGCGACTACATATACTGCAGACAATCTTCGACCAATATCGCTACTTCCATGCGCCTATAAAATCTTTGAAAATTTAATTTTAAATAGATTAAATTGGTTTCTAGAATATTATCAAATTTTCCCATATAACTGGCTTTAGAAAGAATCAATCTACATATGATGCATTAGCTTTAATTACATCAGATATCTATAAAGCTTTCATTACCAGAAGGTCAATGTTAACAATTTGATTTGACATAAAAGGAGCGTATGACAATGTAATTTTGGATATTCTAATGGAAAAAATGGCAAACTTCAAAATTCCAGGAAAAATAATTCGTATAATTCATAATTCTCTCATTAATAGAAAAGTCTTCATCAAACTAAATAACACTTACTCGGAACCTAGAGAAACTTCTTTAGGTTTATTACAAGGCAGCAAATTAAGTCCAGTGTTATTCAACATATATGTACTTGATTTAATAAAACATAATTGGAAGGATAGTAAAATAATATCATTTGCTGATGACGTAATTTTATATAATCTCAGTTCTTCAATAGACAATGGAATAAACACACTAGAATTCAATATTACATACTTGGTCTCATGGATGAAAAACAATGGTTTTGATCTGAACTGGAGTAAAACCAAATTTATTATATTTACTAGAAAAAGACATAATGTACAAAAGGAAATATCATATAATAATATAAAATTAAAGTCAGAACCTTATATCAAATACTTAGGCATGTATTTAGACAGAAAGCTAAATTGGAATCAACATATTTCTCAGCTAATAAGAAATATAGAAAAACAATCGCAATTATTTAGATGCCTTTCAGCAAAAAAATGGGGGATTAACCCAATAACACTATTATCAATAATGAAGCAAACTAGTCAAGCAAAACTATTATATGGGAGTATTTTCCTTCATAACAACACTAAAATAAATAATAAAATGGATCAAATAGTATACAACATAGCAAAAATCATCTTCTCACAACCTTCATATTGCCCAAAATTGGCGATAATAAATGAATCTAAATATACTGCTTTTTCAATAGAAACTTCCAAGATATCAGATAAATTTATTATAAAAAGCTTCAGTAAATCAAAATCATCTCTTATTGCTAACTTACAAAAAATTAATATGAAATTAAGAAAAACTAATACGCCTTACAAGAACAACAAACCATGGATTTTAACTTCATATATTAAATTACAAAAATATGAACAGATAATTCATAAGATACCATCAATCCCATGTTATGCATGGAAATATTCAATAAATTTGGTACAAATCAAATCGATAATCCCACCGTATGGCACTTTTAAGAATGTGGGAGTACAAAATAATATTTACCAAAATATTTGGCAATATTATATAGAGAAATATGGTAAAGAACATTCACTAATTTATACAGACGCTTCAAAATTTGAAAATATGAATGTAGGTGCAGCTGTTTACGTAGAAGAAAGAGAGATCACTCAAAAGTTTCAACTTCCAAAATATCTGACAATCTTTGATGGAGAAGCATTTGCCATACGACAAGCTTTATTATATATTAAAAAAAATCATATACGCAAAGCATTAATATGCACAGACTCATTAAGTGTAATCAATGCTCTAGGTAATACTCACTGGAACTCTAAAGTTTCATGGATTATTCTCAATATAAAATATCTTTATTCATCTTTGACCAAAGAGAACTACTCAATACGTTTTTTATTTATGAGGGCTCATGAGTAGAGTGGGGACACTTGCGGGTGTTTTTTTTTCCTACTGCGCATGCGCAAACCCTCGACGCTGATTGGCTGGCGCAGGTCACGTGACCACGCCCCCTTGGCCACGCCCATTGACGCTGATTGGCTGGCCACGCCCCTTCACGCTGATTGGTCGGTGCAGGTCACGCCCCCCGCCACGCCCCTTCACGCTGATTGGTCGGTGCAGGCCACGCCCCCCGCCACGCCCCTTGACGCTGATTGGCTGGCGGAGTTACACCCCCTTAACGGTGATTTTTCACGCTCTTTTATGACCTCCTATCTACTGCGCTGACTGGCTGGCAGCGGACCCCGCCCCGTTCACGCCGATTGGCTGGCGTCGGACCTCGCCCCCTTAACGCCGATTGGCGGACCACGCGCACGGTCTGCGCAGATCGGTCGACGCTGGATCACCGCACCTGCCACATGCCACATAAGACTCGTTCCCTTTTATGAGCACTTTTAACATGGCAGAAATTACACAGAGACTACGAACACATAACATAGCACATATTACATAGCAGGGGTGCACTCGTTCCCTTTTATGAGCACTCTTTTTAAACATAGCAGAGAATAATGGGGGAGTATTCGCCCTCCATTTTGAGACCAATTTTTTGACCTACTGCGCATATGCGCAAAACTGTTCCGATTCCGCCGGAGCAGAACTGTCGTTCTATTTATCAATGGTACCAGAACACACACATACACACATCAGACCGCAGATTGTTCCAGTTTAGGAGCAGATTACGGCTATGCGCAGAAACATAAAATAAGACATAACACCCCGTTCTCTTTTACGACCACTTTATAGCAACATAATAGAGCAGAGAATAAAAAAAATAACAACACACACACACACACACACACACACACAGCAGACCGCAGACTGTTCCAGTTCAGGAGCAGATTACGGCTATGCGCAGAAACATAAAATAAGACATAACACCCCGTTCTCTTTTACGAGCACTTTATAGCAACATAATAGAGCAGACCGCAGATTGTTCCAGTTCAGGAGCAGACTACGGCTATGCGCAGAAACATAAAATAAGACATAACACCCCCGTTCTCTTTTACGAGCACTTTATAGCAACATAATAGAGCAGAGAATAAAAAAATAACACACACACACACACACACACACACACTTGATTGCTTATGTGCAGTAAAATTAAATTTCCAATTAATTACACATCGCACGCATGCGCAGAAAAATTACACTAGACTACAGCCTGTTCCAGTTGCAGCGCTGGTTCCGGTTCAATAGAGCAGACTACGTGCAACAAGCAGGTCATAAAAGACTATGACCTATTTTTCATCCCCTAAATAACATAGTATACACCCACACTTGGTTGCGTATGCCAAATCCAATTTAGTAGAAATAACACGCATGCGCAGAAACATTTATATTTCCGATTCGACCATGCTGGTAAAGAATACCGCACTTATTTCTACCAGGGTCTTATGGTTCATGTGGGATACGCCCTTTCTATGATAATTTTAACCGATTTGGATGAAACTCGGCATATGGGGGTTTTCGACCATGCTGAGTACGAATATCATACTTATTTTTAACTGGGTCCTATAGTTTTTGTGGCATACGCCCTTTCTATGACAATTTTATCCAATTTGGATGAAACTCGGCATATGGGGGTTTTCGGACATGCTGATTACCAATACCACACCTACTTTTACCTGGGTCTTATAGTTTATGAGGGATACGTCGATTGTATGACACTTAAAACCTAATAACTCAAAAACGGATCCACATATTGAGGTCGTGTTTCCACATTTAGTAACGGGTCACCAGCAACCACAAGTTCCAAAATAATGACCATCGAGGTCAAAGGTCAACTTACTTAAAACCTAATAACTCGAAAACGGATCCATATATTGAGATGGTGTTTCCAAGTCTGGTAATTGGTCATCAGGTACTACAAATTCCAAAACATTGACCATCGAGGTCAAAGGTCAACCTACTTAAAACCTAATAACTCGAAAACGGATCCACATATTGAGATGCTGTTTCCAAATCTAGTAATACGTCATCAGCTACTACTAGTTCCAAAATAGTGGTCATCGAGGTCAAAGGTCAACATACTTAAAACCTAATAACTCTTAAATGGATCCACATATTGAGGTGGTGTTTCCAAATCTAGTAACTAGTCATCAACTACTACAAGTTCCAAAATCATGACCATCGAGGTCAAAGGTCAACATACTTAAAACCTAATAACACGAAAACTGAGCCACATATTGAGATGCCGTTTCTACATTGAGTAATAGGTCATCAGGTACCACAAGTCCCAAAATAGTGGCCATCGAGGTCAAAGGTCAACATACTTAAAACCTAATAACTCTTAAATGGATCCACATATTGAAATGCTGTTTCCACATTTAGTAATTGGTCATCAGATACTACAAGTTCCAAAATCATGACCATCGAGGTCAAAGGTCAACATACTTAAAACCTAATAACTCTTAAATGGATCCACATATTGAAATGCTGTTTCCACATCTAGTAATTGGTCATCAGGTTCTACATGTTCCAAAATAATGATCATCGAGGTCAAAGGTCAACCTACTTAAAACCTAATAACTCGTAAACGGAGCCAAATATCGAAGTGGTGTTTCCCCATTTACTAATTGGTCATCAGGTACTACATGTTCCAAAATCATGATCATCGAGGTCAAAGGTCAACATACTTAAAACCTAATAACACGAAAACTGAGCCAAATATCGAAGTGGTGTTTCCACATCTAGTAATTGGTCATCAGGTACTACATGTTCCAAAATAATGATCATCGAGGTCAAAGGTCAACCTACTTAAAACCTAATAACTCGTAAACGGAGCCAAATATCGAAGTGGTGTTTCCCCATTTACTAATTGGTCATCAGGTACTACATGTTCCAAAATCATGATCATCGAGGTCAAAGGTCAAACTCGAAAACGAAGCAACATATTGAGGGGCGGTTTCCACATTTTAGTGACAGGTCATCAACTACTACATGTCCTAAAGGTACTTACCACGGAGGTCAAAAATCAGACTAGTAAACGAAGCAACATATTGAGGTGCTGTTTCCACATTTAGTAATTGGTCACCAGCAACTACATGCCCCAAAAAGGTCAAATATTTAAACCAGAATAACTCGTAGATTGAGCGTCGGAAAATTTTTGTACCAAGGAGAAAAAGTGAAGGAGGAATAAATTTGAGTGCCCTATTGAATTTTGTACCAACGAAAAATCTCATTTGCAACTAGGTTAGAATTTCTGTACCTGTTTGGGTTATTCAAAATTTGGATAGACTAAGAAAGCAAAGATATGCCGTTTTAGCTAGCTGAGAATTTAAAGAAACAAAGGGAACCTACTCAATTTTCTATCAACGAGAAATGCCATTTCATCTACCTCAGAATTTATGTCTTCTTGTACTAATTAAATAAACGAAGGAATATTGTACCAATGAAAAATGCCATTTTTCTAGACATTGTTCTAATATTTAAACAAACGAAGGGGTGAATTTGAGTGACCTATTCAATTTTGCACCAATGAGAAATAACGTCCTATTTTAAATAAACAAACAAACGGATAAATTTAACCGGCTCAAAAGTGTACTATTTAAACAAACGAAGGTCTCTTGAGCGAGATTTCCAATTTTGTAGCAAGAAGGACTATTTTCTAACTAACTCAAATTTGGATGGAGTGTTTAGTTTTGTTCGAACCAGAAAAATTTGATTGGATTATTTCCTTATGTACCAACTGGGAAAAGTGAAGGAATAAATTTGGGTAGAATATCTAGTTTTGTACCTAGCAAAATAAGAAAAAGAAGTGAAGAACGAATAAAATTTGGATGGACTATTTTCTTATGTACCAACAAACAAAATGGAGCACCAGCGACAAAAAGAAACCGAAGGAGGAATAAATTTGGGTGACCTAATCAGTTTGTAATAAGCAGAATCAGCATTCTATACTTTTTCTGCCATTCATTGGAGTTGTCCTATTTCCTTTTGTACCAACGAGAACCATTTTTAACAGACATAGAATTTGTACCAAACAGAAAAGAGGAGCTACACGATTAAACAAAACAATCAATTTTTAACTAGCTCAGAATTTATGTGCCTTTTGTAACGAAGAAACAAATTTGAAGGAGGTTCATTTTAACTAATCCTGCTGCGAGTAGATCAATTAGTACATAGTAAAAAAATAAAACAATATGGTATTATTGCGACTTTCATTTTCGAATACATACGAATTAGGCCACTATGGCAAAAAATTCTACTCTCTCCTTATGCTTTAGAAACCCGCTAGTAGGGCGTCGATTCAGTAATCCATATTGGAGTATACCTTTTATACAACAAACAAGCTTCTTAGCCCCACTCCAGAAATTAGAAAAACAAATTCTTTCTTCTACTGTCTTCGGCATGCATTTTAGACCAAGGGCAGCAAGATTCGATTCTCTCGATCTTCTGCCTTACTTGGAAATTATCCTCATCTTAGAATTTATCAGGTTACATCTACTAAAAGAAAACGAACAGATAATTTTGAGACAGTTCCATATGGGTAAATACAGTATTAGTAGAAACGATAGTTTTTAATTAAGTAGAGATAAGGAGAGAGTGAAAAAAAATGGAAAATAAAATTTTAAATCATTATTATTATTATTATTTTAGAGGTCAAAAGGAAAAATAAATGAATTTGAGTGGCATATGTACGGAATTTAGTTTTGTACCGGGCAAAAAAAAATTGAATGGAATATTTTATTTTGTACCAGCTGGGAATTTAGTGCTGTACCATTGTATCCCATAGTAGTAATACCCATATAGTAAAGGGAGAGTCAATTTAAATTGTTCTCTGGATGACACAAAAATAATACAAAATGTAGCATCACAATGGTATAAAATGTATCATCTTCACTTTTCTTCTGCTCGTTACAAAAATCAAAATAGACCACCCGTAATACAAAATGGTATAAAAATAGTGAGCTTGTTATAATGGTCCTTCTTCCCTTTTTTGTGGTTGGTACAAAACTAAAAGGTGGTATAAAAGTGAATAGGTTTATTTGAATAGCACAAAACGTATAGAAATTCTGAGCTTATTCCTTCGTTTGTTTGAGTAGCAGAATATGGTCTTATAAATTTGTTCGCAGAATGGCGGTGTAATTGTTATCTTTACCTAATAACTCTCTTAGAGATCATTATTGCTGGTAGACTACAATAAACTGCACTATTACAGACTATTATAAGTACAGTGCAATACCACTATTAATTGGAAATTCTTACACAATGTATCGAAGTCTACTCCAACTAAGCATAAGGAGAAAGTAGTATTTTTCTTTTGCCATAATGGATTATTCTGTATGTATAGCTTTATTGTGAGAAAAACCATTTGTTATTCTTTTTCACCAAGTTTCCAAATACCGCGAGGTCCAACAGATAGGTATCAGGAGATACAGCAAAAAGGCCAGTTTTACCACATCGTGTAAAGCAACCAAGTAAATCTGCAATCTGGATACTTGGCCTGAACTCGCACACATGATTCCAAAACTTTAATAACTCATCCAAAGTGTCCTGCGTTCCCCCATAGCGAAAGAAAGCTATCACAGTATAACTATTACCCTTAGTTTTCATGGCAAAAAAGGTAGCTGATTGGAAAAGAGAACTGTGTGCGGTTAAACGAGTAACCAACGACAAAAAGTCTATCTTAATATCTACCTGCGATAAATGCTTAACAAATTCTATCATATACCATTTGTTATAGCGACTATTAAACAAATATCTATCCATCAAATAATTGTTTACCACATCGTTATAGTGGGCATTGTGCTCAACAAAACGTGGCTTTATACCATTATCCAATCGAAAATATCTAACTGTAGACCTAGAATAAGCAGGGCGACCATTACGTTGTACCACAGGGAAATGAAAAACTTCGGCCATTGTAATGCACACAACCAAGTATGTGTTAAAGGTTTTAGTTGTTAATACAAAATAAAGAAGCCAACAAAACTAAATATTCTACACCTTCTCGGTGGTACTAAATAGTACAAAATACTTAAATTGATACAATGGTACAGCACTAAATTCCCAGCTGGTACAAAATAAAATATTCCATTCAATTTTTTTTTGCCCGGTACAAAACTAAATTCCGTACATATGCCACTCAAATTCATTTATTTTTCCTTTTGACCTCTAAAATAATAATAATAAAAATGATTTAAAATTTTATTTTCCATTTTTTTCACTCTCTCCTTATCTCTACTTAATTAAAAACTATCGTTTCTACTAATACTGTATTTACCCATATGGAACTGTCTCAAAATTATCTGTTCGTTTTCTTTTACTAGATGTAACCTGATAAATTCTAAGATGAGGATAATTTCCAAGTAAGGCAGAAGATCGAGAGAATCGAATCTTGCTGCCCTTGGTCTAAAATGCATGCCGAAGACAGTAGAAGAAAGAATTTGTTTTTCTAATTTCTGGAGTGGGGCTAAGAAGCTTGTTTGTTGTATAAAAGGTATACTCCAATATGGATTACTGAATCGACGCCCTACTAGCGGGTTTCTAAAGCATAAGGAGAGAGTAGAATTTTTTGCCATAGTGGCCTAATTCGTATGTATTCGAAAATGAAAGTCGCAATAACACCACATTGTTTTATTTTTTTACTATGTACTAATTGATCTACTCGCAGCAGGATTAGTTAAAATGAACCTCCTTCAAATTTGTTTCTTCGTTACAAAAGGCACATAAATTCTGAGCTAGTTAAAAATTGATTGTTTTGTTTAATCGTGTAGCTCCTCTTTTCTGTTTGGTACAAATTCTATGTCTGTTAAAAATGGTTCTCGTTGGTACAAAAGGAAATAGGACAACTCCAATGAATGGCAGAAAAAAGTATAGAATGCTGATTCTGCTTATTACAAACTGATTAGGTCACCCAAATTTATTCCTCCTTCGGTTTCTTTTTGTCGCTGGTGCTCCATTTTGTTTGTTGGTACATAAGAAAATAGTCCATCCAAATTTTATTCGTTCTTCACTTCTTTTTCTTATTTTGCTAGGTACAAAACTAGATATTCTACCCAAATTTATTCCTTCACTTTTCCCAGTTGGTACATAAGGAAATAATCCAATCAAATTTTTCTGGTTCGAACAAAACTAAACACTCCATCCAAATTTGAGTTAGTTAGAAAATAGTCCTTCTTGCTACAAAATTGGAAATCTCGCTCAAGAGACCTTCGTTTGTTTAAATAGTACACTTTTGAGCCGGTTAAATTTATCCGTTTGTTTGTTTATTTAAAATAGGACGTTATTTCTCATTGGTGCAAAATTGAATAGTCACTCAAATTCACCCCTTCGTTTGTTTAAATATTAGAACAATGTCTAGAAAAATGGCATTTTTCATTGGTACAATATTCCTTCGTTTATTTAATTAGTACAAGAAGACATAAATTCTGAGGTAGATGAAATGGCATTTCTCGTTGATAGAAAATTGAGTAGGTTCCCTTTGTTTCTTTAAATACTCAGCTAGCTAAAACGGCATATCTTTGCTTTCTTAGTCTATCCAAATTTTGAATAACCCAAACAGGTACAGAAATTCTAACCTAGTTGCAAATGAGATTTTTCGTTGGTACAAAATTCAATAGGGCACTCAAATTTATTCCTCCTTCACTTTTTCTCCTTGGTACAAAAATTTTCCGACGCTCAATCTACGAGTTATTCTGGTTTAAATATTTGACCTTTTTGGGGCATGTAGTTGCTGGTGACCAATTACTAAATGTGGAAACAGCACCTCAATATGTTGCTTCGTTTACTAGTCTGATTTTTGACCTCCGTGGTAAGTACCTTTAGGACATGTAGTAGTTGATGACCTGTCACTAAAATGTGGAAACCGCCCCTCAATATGTTGCTTCGTTTTCGAGTTTGACCTTTGACCTCGATGATCATGATTTTGGAACATGTAGTACCTGATGACCAATTAGTAAATGGGGAAACACCACTTCGATATTTGGCTCCGTTTACGAGTTATTAGGTTTTAAGTAGGTTGACCTTTGACCTCGATGATCATTATTTTGGAACATGTAGTACCTGATGACCAATTACTAGATGTGGAAACACCACTTCGATATTTGGCTCAGTTTTCGTGTTATTAGGTTTTAAGTATGTTGACCTTTGACCTCGATGATCATGATTTTGGAACATGTAGTACCTGATGACCAATTAGTAAATGGGGAAACACCACTTCGATATTTGGCTCCGTTTACGAGTTATTAGGTTTTAAGTAGGTTGACCTTTGACCTCGATGATCATTATTTTGGAACATGTAGAACCTGATGACCAATTACTAGATGTGGAAACAGCATTTCAATATGTGGATCCATTTAAGAGTTATTAGGTTTTAAGTATGTTGACCTTTGACCTCGATGGTCATGATTTTGGAACTTGTAGTATCTGATGACCAATTACTAAATGTGGAAACAGCATTTCAATATGTGGATCCATTTAAGAGTTATTAGGTTTTAAGTATGTTGACCTTTGACCTCGATGGCCACTATTTTGGGACTTGTGGTACCTGATGACCTATTACTCAATGTAGAAACGGCATCTCAATATGTGGCTCAGTTTTCGTGTTATTAGGTTTTAAGTATGTTGACCTTTGACCTCGATGGTCATGATTTTGGAACTTGTAGTAGTTGATGACTAGTTACTAGATTTGGAAACACCACCTCAATATGTGGATCCATTTAAGAGTTATTAGGTTTTAAGTATGTTGACCTTTGACCTCGATGACCACTATTTTGGAACTAGTAGTAGCTGATGACGTATTACTAGATTTGGAAACAGCATCTCAATATGTGGATCCGTTTTCGAGTTATTAGGTTTTAAGTAGGTTGACCTTTGACCTCGATGGTCAATGTTTTGGAATTTGTAGTACCTGATGACCAATTACCAGACTTGGAAACACCATCTCAATATATGGATCCGTTTTCGAGTTATTAGGTTTTAAGTAAGTTGACCTTTGACCTCGATGGTCATTATTTTGGAACTTGTGGTTGCTGGTGACCCGTTACTAAATGTGGAAACACGACCTCAATATGTGGATCCGTTTTTGAGTTATTAGGTTTTAAGTGTCATACAATCGACGTATCCCTCATAAACTATAAGACCCAGGTAAAAGTAGGTGTGGTATTGGTAATCAGCATGTCCGAAAACCCCCATATGCCGAGTTTCATCCAAATTGGATAAAATTGTCATAGAAAGGGCGTATGCCACAAAAACTATAGGACCCAGTTAAAAATAAGTATGATATTCGTACTCAGCATGGTCGAAAACCCCCATATGCCGAGTTTCATCCAAATCGGTTAAAATTATCATAGAAAGGGCGTATCCCACATGAACCATAAGACCCTGGTAGAAATAAGTGCGGTATTCTTTACCAGCATGGTCGAATCGGAAATATAAATGTTTCTGCGCATGCGTGTTATTTCTACTAAATTGGATTTGGCATACGCAACCAAGTGTGGGTGTATACTATGTTATTTAGGGGATGAAAAATAGGTCATAGTCTTTTATGACCTGCTTGTTGCACGTAGTCTGCTCTATTGAACCGGAACCAGCGCTGCAACTGGAACAGGCTGTAGTCTAGTGTAATTTTTCTGCGCATGCGTGCGATGTGTAATTAATTGGAAATTTAATTTTACTGCGCATAAGCAATCAAGTGTGTGTGTGTGTGTGTGTGTGTGTGTGTTATTTTTTTATTCTCTGCTCTATTATGTTGCTATAAAGTGCTCGTAAAAGAGAACGGGGGTGTTATGTCTTATTTTATGTTTCTGCGCATAGCCGTAGTCTGCTCCTGAACTGGAACAATCTGCGGTCTGCTCTATTATGTTGCTATAAAGTGCTCGTAAAAGAGAACGGGGTGTTATGTCTTATTTTATGTTTCTGCGCATAGCCGTAATCTGCTCCTGAACTGGAACAGTCTGCGGTCTGCTGTGTGTGTGTGTGTGTGTGTGTGTGTGTGTGTGTTGTTATTTTTTTTATTCTCTGCTCTATTATGTTGCTATAAAGTGGTCGTAAAAGAGAACGGGGTGTTATGTCTTATTTTATGTTTCTGCGCATAGCCGTAATCTGCTCCTAAACTGGAACAATCTGCGGTCTGATGTGTGTATGTGTGTGTTCTGGTACCATTGATAAATAGAACGACAGTTCTGCTCCGGCGGAATCGGAACAGTTTTGCGCATATGCGCAGTAGGTCAAAAAATTGGTCTCAAAATGGAGGGCGAATACTCCCCCATTATTCTCTGCTATGTTTAAAAAGAGTGCTCATAAAAGGGAACGAGTGCACCCCTGCTATGTAATATGTGCTATGTTATGTGTTCGTAGTCTCTGTGTAATTTCTGCCATGTTAAAAGTGCTCATAAAAGGGAACGAGTCTTATGTGGCATGTGGCAGGTGCGGTGATCCAGCGTCGACCGATCTGCGCAGACCGTGCGCGTGGTCCGCCAATCGGCGTTAAGGGGGCGAGGTCCGACGCCAGCCAATCGGCGTGAACGGGGCGGGGTCCGCTGCCAGCCAGTCAGCGCAGTAGATAGGAGGTCATAAAAGAGCGTGAAAAATCACCGTTAAGGGGGTGTAACTCCGCCAGCCAATCAGCGTCAAGGGGCGTGGCGGGGGGCGTGGCCTGCACCGACCAATCAGCGTGAAGGGGCGTGGCGGGGGGCGTGACCTGCACCGACCAATCAGCGTGAAGGGGCGTGGCCAGCCAATCAGCGTCAATGGGCGTGGCCAAGGGGGCGGGGTCACGTGACCTGCGCCAGCCAATCAGCGTCGAGGGTTTGCGCATGCGCAGTAGGAAAAAAAACACCCGCAAGTGTCCCCACTCTACTCTCATGTAAACATAAAAAATAGCGATACAATAGACCTAGCTGCTAAGAAATCATGTACAGACGGAATCAGAATATCACTAAAAATCAGCCATCAAAATTTAAATTCAGAACTAAAAAACATAGTAAAAAACGAAATTCAAAGGTACAAGAATCAACAGACAAATCTGCCAGGAAAGCTTTATTGGAGTATATATTATAACAGAGATAAAAATTTCCACCAAATTCTACAATCTTGGTCAAGAAGAGAAGTTATTATATACTATAGATTATTATTTGGTACTGCGCTGACTCCATATAAATTATACCAAATAAAAAAAAAAGGAAACCTACCACTGTTGGTGTGATAAAGGGATTGGAACTATGAACCATATATTATTTGAATGTGAATTGTACCAAAATATAAGAAAAAACTTATATGAACTTTTGATCAAAGTGCATGAAAATACTCCACTTTCATATAAATTTATATTGGCATCTCATAATTGGAATTCAATAAAACTGATTATAAAATTCCTGATGGAAACTGGTATCAACTTATAAAAAAAAATATTCATATCTTACTATCAACTTTACAGCCATAAGAATACAGGAATCAACAACTATTTATGAAAATTAAGATCATTACCCGAGAAGAAGAATTATGATATAGGAAAAAAAATAATAATACATATCTATTAAAAAAAAAAGAAGAAACTTAAATTCAATGAAGCTATATTATGATCAAGTTAAATATAACCAACACATCTGGAAGTAAATCTCAAGTTAAATTTGGACAAGGGCAATTTGGAAAATAAATAAATAAAATAAAAACCTAATATAACAACATAAACAATATAGCTTCTAAAAAATAATCATTCAACTGTAATAAGGAAGACATGTATTGGCTGAGCAAACAAATTACATACATTTATAGCATACTAGCTTATAATAGCTGATGCTGACAAGGATCACCGATAATGGTGAAGAAGAAAGAAGAAAGAAGACTTAAGGTGGAGGGATTTGCGGAAAAGAATGATGGTGTCAAGACACGCCTTTGCAAGATGAAATGAGCACTCTAGTACGAATAAAGTTGTAATACGTATTAATTATGAGTTAATAAGTAATTATACTGACAAGAAAAGAGAAAAGGAGGATTAATAAAGTAAATATTACAAGCTTAGAGACGTAAGAGTATTTGAAATGAGTATTTATTGATGTATATATGAATTGTATGGATAGTCTGTCTCGGTATCGAGGCGTTAAAAAAGGGAGCAAAAGAGAAGATATGAGGAGATGTAAGATGTAATGTTAGTGTGTCCGATAACACTAAGTAGATACACAAGTGTAGAAAAATATTTCGTTGCATGCGTTAGGCATTATATATGCACAGAAGAATGCAATATAAAAGATATAGAGAACAAAAAGTAGGCCTACCGGAAGAATGAGTTGTGATTTCAACTGCAGTAGAAAGGTAGACACAATTTAGAAATTTAAAGATAATTAAAAATAGTTTTGGAATAGATAAAATATAAAGCGAAAATAAAGCCTCATATCCCGTTATATTTCTATATCTTTACAGATAGTGGGTATAATGGAAAGAAGTACAGTATACTTTAGCATAATTATTGCAGTATTACGAATATTATTACTTAGTGTTATGTTGGTTACGGGTTACATGTTATGTAGATTAAGAAAACTAGACCAAAAGAGAGGAAAAGTTACTAGAAATATTAAAAATGAAGAAGTAGAAAGTGCCTACGAACAACCTAGAATAGGCGTAAAAAAATAAGCATAGTAAACATTATTTAAGCACTCCAATCTATGCGCTAATTAACAAAAACACAGTAAAACACTTGAAACCACACAATGTAAGCACAGAGCATTGCACATATAACACGAAATCACTTTCACTTTTAGATCACAGTTTTAAGGATATGAGAATATAACAGGTTAACACAAGTATAATTGAGGAACCGAATTCACGAAGTTCGAAGGATATTGGTTTGAAACACTGCGACACCAAGAAAGGAGTTCACAATTTGGGGGGTGAAGCGAACTTGGTGAATAACTATAAACAGTCTAAAAACCACGAATTTGTCTCTAATAAGTTTGAAAATACAACGGAGTATTTCACTCCTGGTTCGATAGTAATTCTCTAGGTTACTGGAGAATTTTTAACAAAAAGGCCCAGGACAACGAGAAGACACGACGAGTGTTCGCGGTGATTATGCACTAAAAGTGAGACACGTCGAAGAAATTCACTGTCAAGGTTGAATTCAAAACAAAACACTGACACCGCAGAGAGAACAGGTTGATATCTGCGAAATTTTGTGTAGTTAGATAATGCTAAATAACATTAGCATTATCTAACTTTATATGTGTTCTAAAATTCATCAAATTTAATGCTAACATTTTGTATATGTATTTGTAAAATGTATACAAAATTTTGAATCTAACAGGAATATAGAAATGCAAGTAACGCTACATGTAAAATAATACAAGGGAATGTTTCCTTACCAAAACGTTAATTTCCAAATTCGCGTTTTAAATTGTCAATACTTGTTTTGCATTCTAGTTTAAATGAATTAAAATCTGCCTGCATTTTTCGATAGCATTTAAAATTTCTTGGCAACATTTTTCCGATTCACTGCGCAGTTCCATTAATTCATTTTTCAAAATAGTTAACTGATTTGAAAGTTCAAGAAAATTACGTTCAACATTTTCATGCGTTTCGCGCAATTCAATATATACCTGATTAATTGCTTCAAACAATGTTTCTAATTCGTAATTAGCTGCCATGGTAAAAATGCATGCATGTATTACTGCGTAAACACACAATAGATTAAAGTAATAAAATGTCCAAAGACTCAGTTTCACCTACTGAAACATCTGTCCCTAGAAAGGAGCGCCATATATGACCGTCCTGGGTTCGACCCTTGCTTGTCCCTGTTCGAGAAAGCCACTTTATGAGTGTGTTTAATTCATTTAACTGGTTGGGGCCATTTATGAGTGTATAGGGTTCGAATTTAGGATGACCCGGTTCGGGAATAGCCATTTATCAGTGTGCGTTGGGTTCGATCCTCGCGTGTTTCTATTATTATAGAGGAAGAATACACACTCGCGGTCTTCAGGTTTGGGTGCTTTGGATTACCACAAGGAGACTAGGTCGTGTGCCTACCGCCACTGATGGGTCCATTACACTACAATAATGGGATTAAAACCTCTCTTATCCATAGTCCGGAAAAGGAAACTCGTGAGGAGCACAAAATACAAAACTAACACCGGATGGTTGCACAGAGAGTACCTTTGCACTGTGCCACATTTAATGCACTATAACTATGACAAAATGAAATATTGAAACATGCATGCGGTATACTCCAATACTTATCCTGCTAAACAATAAAAAATAACAATAAAACACACAACAGCACTATTAACGTGTAATCACTTAATTTGAAAATAAACACACGCAAGGGATATTTAATACGTATATTTTGATCTTTAGGTTACTGGAAACATATTTGTATAACACAAACAAAATAAATTTTGTTAACGGTTTAGACTCGCATGAGACGGTGCCGGTGAGAACACACGAATATCGCGGTTTCGGAGATTCATGGAAACACGCGGTAGTTCTTGAAGACAAAACATATATTCTTCTTTTCCCAATCACTTGGAAAATTAGTTTCTTCGAGAGTATTTTCAGGCGCTTTTTCCTAATTTCATGATTTTCAGCGTTACAGAAGTATAATTTGAGCACTTTGCTACCTACCGCTTTCCTTGGGTGCTGGCTCCCGAAGAACTCCCTAAGAAAACAGCTGATAACAATTCATGTCCAGGCTCATACTCTGTTTGGGCGCAGATTGATAATATTCAAATATGACAAGTGATTTGACATGAGCCACGTTGGTGCTTTTGAGTCTCAGGTTGTATTATACTTACTTTTGCGCATGCACACGCATACATATACGCAACCGGCAAGCCGTCTGCTCGCAGGAATTCACACACACACGAATGAAGACGATAATATTTACTTAGGTAAATTCCTATTTGTTGAATATGGATATATGTGGGTACGGAGCGGAATAATATATATATATATATATATATATATATATATATATATATATATATTAACAACACACAAAATTCTCACTTGATAGAGCTAAATGCTCAAACAGAAGAAATTGTGCTGCGGCAATCGAATAAGCGAAATGGAAAATAAAACTCTTAACACTGCATGGCAAATGTAGATATGCGCACACTATATACGAACACTAGAAACATAGCCCTTGTTTAAATATCACTTGCACTATAAATAGACTCTTCGCACTGAGTCGAGACTTTCACTACGTAATAATGACAAGGGGAAAGGGAAAATGCTGGAAAAACGCTGTCAACGAAGTATTTTGACTCCAAAAGGACGCTACATATCCCGAAGGTATCCGTTTGTTCTTTAGCTTCACATCCTATATATTAATGTAGCACCACAAAGTTCTTCATACTATGACTTCTTGCTATCACTTCTTCTTATAACGAACTCTTTTTGCTAACCCCCCACTTCTACTGACTCTTGGGAACAATCCGTTTTCTGCACTTAGGGTTGACAATGCACTATATCAAACAATAAAGAAAATGTCAATGTTTTCTGCATTCATAGACAATGCCAATGGGTCGATGTTATAATAAAGAACACTGGCAACATTTTATTTGGTCCCGTGAGAAAGAAGCTTGGAAATAATAGTTAAAAAGTGTAGGAGTTTAAACTAATAAATTCTTCCCATGGTTATTGGATTTTTATGCACTACTGTTATACATAAAACAGTTCAGTGAAAAGGAGCGAACGATGGTAATTGTGTGTATGAGTCATTCCACCTACGACTCCTGCAGGACATGAACACTTGTTCTCATGGCAGGAAGGACGACGTAATATGAGTGCGTGAGAACACGACAAACACAATATCATTCACACACAATATCAACTTTGTATCCAAAAATATTCTCAATCTTAATAAATGTGGTTATGAAAACCGTATATGCGGAAAAGTCATGGTGTCGAAGCCTACAAGTTGGAAACTATTTTAAGGAAAGAAAAAATAATTTTGCTGCGATGAAGCACTCTGTGTAGACGATAAGCGTTGCATTGAAAAACAACAAGTTCTTTGTTCCACCGTGAGAAACGATAAGAACGACTGAAGAACACCTGCATACACAGAAATAATTGAAGTTCTTACCAAAAGGAAAAATAGCTATTCGTTTCTATGAGTAAAATAATAATTTCGTTGCATGAATAAAAGTTAAAAAGAAATATACTGGTCGTCCAAAAACATAGTTTTGTGGCCGGGCAGACGGTCACAACTTGTTATTCACATTTCTGATAAGTTTTAACTTATAACGATATGTGTACAGGTTATCCAAATTGTGAAATATTACTGGAGATATCTATTTTCACATTTCACACAAATATTTCCAAAATTTAACAAAAATTTGTCATTTATAAAATGATTTAGGAGTAACGACTAATACGACGCGTTTCTCGAGCCAAACTCCCCCCGCCCTTTCTGCGCATTACACCTTGTAGGCACTGTGAATGCGTATGGATGCACTGGTGAAATAAAGGATAGCTCCCACACAACACTTAACTTTTAAGTAATCTCTGTGCTAATAAAAGATGGTTAATTGAATAACATCTTATTGGGAACGTATTAATCATATTTAGGCACATAATTACATACGTAATAACTTTTTATTATAAAATATGCACATTATGACGTATAATCCACTTGTCTTCTGGCTTCGGAATTCAGCTTTAGGTAGGGGGGAGAAGGATGTTAAGCTAAGTTGATTTTTTTTTCCGTATTTGGTCGCACGAAAAGGAGAGTAGGTGGATGGATGCACACACACACACTTATAGAAATGTATGAACGAAGAAATTCGCAGCATCTCGGTTTCCAAGAATTTTTCTTCTGGTGCGCAGCAATTCCAAGAAATCCTCATCAAGCACGAGGGTTGATTAAAAAATATATAACGATAATGTTATATCATGTCCGTTCGATGACAGAAATTGGATTGAACGCTGTTGGTCTAATCTAGGTATATCACAACTTATCCAGTATAAACACCCGTTTTCACATATCCACAAGTATGTTTCATGCAGTTTTCTGGCAATTGCCAACCTGTGTTGTATTGACATTTTGCAAAGCGGTGTCTGAGTACTTTGTGACGCAGTTCTTACTCGTGGTTCTTCCTGATGTTGAAAATTCTGCTTTTGGGTTATCATATCATATTATCCAATGTCTCTGTGTGTGAAGATTGTCCTGTGTCATTGTTGTTCTAATGGTGTTAACATTGTAATAAGATTTCGAGCGGGCCTTACCAGTGGTCACTATTTCCGACCGATCATGTACCACCGCGGGGCGTGTCGGGCTTATTGTTGGATATTGAGACACATGCCTGCTTAGCTGATGATTAAACCATCTTGATTTTTTTTGCACCGCTTCACGTATGGTGTTCAACTGATAATGTTGAGAAGTACAGACTCCGTGTGGACAGCAATGTACTGGGATGAAACTGTGATTAAATGCGTGATTTAGAAGCACCAGTATAAGTCGACAAATTTTATCGTGGACAACCTTTGGTAAAATGAATTTAAAGCAAATCTCTTAGGAATATCAAAATTCTCTATATTTTTTTTATATAAATATATTGCGTAATGACGCAGTATGGCATAGGGTAGGGAACATCATATAGCAGGCCGTTCCTTTCAGTTACGCTACTCAACTTTCCTCTGTTTTATTTTTAATTGTAGGGAGATTTTTCCCCTTTTAGGTATATATGCCGTGGATGGATTTTTTTTTTTAGAGCCTGGCATCACTGATTGTATCTTGTACGCACAAACAGGCTCGCTTGATTACAACGAACACAAGAACATCGAATATATTAATACGTGGAGCGAGTGTTCATTCTTTAAGTGTTACAAACATGGCGTTGGCGGAGGAACGAGTGGTAGACTCTTTGATTTTAAGTTATCTTGAGGCTAAAGATAGTAACCTAGCTAAAGTTTTTCAGCAGAAAACAAAAGCGGTATGTATTAATTGTAATTTTGTCACAAAATATCCGAATATCTTTATGTTCGTTCTTTTTATGTAGCGTGTCTGATGTCTTAAGTCTTGGACAAGCGTACCACGTGGGAGAGCATGTTATTGATTCCTATTACTCCAGTGGATTTTATAAGAAAGTTTCTGCTGATACTCTACATTATTTACGTATGAGCATGTGAATACAAGTAAACTGTATAATT
The DNA here is from genome assembly GCF_964235325.1 of Thermobia domestica. Lineage (NCBI taxonomy): Eukaryota > Metazoa > Arthropoda > Insecta > Zygentoma > Lepismatidae > Thermobia > Thermobia domestica. The sequence continues at coordinate 238,641,395 of NC_137458.1, read as the reverse complement.
TGTGAGTTATATAGTTAAAGTTTGCTGTTGCGTATGATGTCAGTGCATACGTAATAGCGCCTGAGGGATGTGATAAATTCCACGCGGTCTTCAATGGAAAGCAAGACTGCAGCAGGATAATCTTTCTGAGTTACTAACAGTGTTGGGACGTAAAACTCAAAAATTTCGTTTTTCTATGATGTTAATGGAGATTTTAAGATCACATGTGTGTTAATATAGATATACATATGGGAACATTGACGAGCTTTTGACTCAAATTGGTAATAATAAATATAGCGTTAATTTGATAATAATGCGCACTCACTGGTATTAGCATGTTAGTACAGTGCACTGTTGCACGGAATTACATTATGGATACACAGTGATATTGGGAAGAAAAGTATTTACGAAGATACTTTCGGAATGTGTGACAGAAAGGATATTTTTTCGCGTTGGGGACCGGCTTTTTCACCTACTTTTTTGCTATATTCTCAGATATGGTCGTTTTATGATTGTATACGTTAAATTAGGTTGGGTTTGTTAATATTTAGTTCGCACAGTATTGCTGAGCTAGCGTTAGGGAGTGAAGGTGATTTAGAGCCCCACAGGGCCCGTTATTTTGTATTCCTTTCAAATAGTTTACTTTCTTTCCCCACGTAAGTCACTTCCACTTACCTTTCGGGATTGTACAGGTCCCCTACGATATTTTGTTGAGTAATTGAACATCGAAGGGAAGGTTCTAGAACACAGGTCTCCAGAAATAGGTTAATAACTAGGTTGGTACTTTTCTGTACCCAAGTTATTTAATTCACAGAGTATTGCTGAGCGAGAGTTAGCGAGTGGAGGCGGATTAGATCCCCGCAGGGTACGTTGTTTTCTGTCTTTATTACAGCTAAGTGGGAAGGGGGTCCTGTGTTCTAGAACCTTTCGAACATCGAAACAGGAATATCAAATAACTTCTTCTGTAAAACGTCCTGTTTTTTTTTTTTTTTACTAATTTTGGCCCACCGTCTCGAAACTGTTACCGTACGTTCAATTCGCGGTGAGATCTTATGTCGTCCAGTTTTTATGTTAAGCTGTAGATCCAAGTCTCTCTCAGCGTCATTGCTGTATGGGACGTCTCTTATCGAAGCAACCAAATTAATGGGATGAAATTTTAGTTTAACGTCCCACAGAAATGTCCCTAAAGGAAACTGATGGTTAATGACAGGTAATCCCCACCATTTTCTGCGCTTGAGGTTATCGTAATGAATCCATTTTTCGTCCCCAATCACAATACGTTGTAGGAATCTCTTTGTCTTTGCGTTTCAAGCAGCTGTTTATAATATAGGCAAACGCCGTTCAGCATCTATTGCAGGGTGTCTATCGGTCACGAAAAAGTCACGAAATCAGAAAACGGTCATGAAGGTCACGATTTTTTTTTTTTTAAACTACAAATGTAAGTACAGATTGGAAAACTGTTCTATAAAACGTCAAAATTCACCATCAAACACCTGCCGGTTTTAGACTTACCAAATCGCAAGCAAAGTACGTTTCTATCACATGGATGAAATTTCGGTCTAATTCGCTCTTGAAATTGTTAGGAAATTTTATGATTTGGTAAAGAAAAGGTCACGAAATTTCATTTTGGAATTTTAGTAGACACCCTGTATTGGCTTCAACTCATAGAGCACCTGATTCCCTTGTTCTTCTTAAAGAATTTCCGTTAAGTGATTTGCGTACTAAAGATTGCCGGTATTCAACAAAAATTTGGAAAGGCCTTAGTCTACTGAAGGAAATCTTAGTTCAGAGTATGAAGTGTAATATTGCAATCTTCGCACGGAGCGGCACAATCCTTTTTATACAAGGTCTGCTTCAGTTTTAGACATACATTGGAAGAATGACTATATATATATATATATATATATATATATATATATATATATATAAATATGGAGCACACATTCAAAAATGCAATATTGAAGCTCTTCCAATCGGAGACTGTAACAGCTTTACCCCAGTAGGCAAATCTTAATTCAGTGCAACACTATCTCGATTAGTGTATGACACCCTGACTAACGTGCCAGGTCAATACAATGTATGTATTGTCATACCATAGACAATAGTAGGTTTCCATATTACGTTGTTCTTTTTATTTTTTATAATTCTTTTTTCAAAATTATATATTTTTTTTCACTAATGGTGGTAACACTTATGTTTTGTATTATGTTTTCTTTACAGTCACCTCTAACAAAAGGATCGCCAACTATTGTTGATGTAGTCAAACATTTTAACAGGTAAGCGTGCTTGATGTACATTAATTTTATTCTTTAAAAAATGTTGCTCCCAACGTAGGTAGGTGGGATTAACAAGCCAATAGAGCGTTGATAGCGGTCGTTTTTTTCTGTCTTGAACATTGTGTTCATGAGATTATTTACTTTAATTAGTTATTAGTCTTCTTTAGCCCAAAGGATATATCCATGGGACATTAAAAGCTGTTTTTTTGAAATTCTCAAGATTAGAATGAGTGTAAGCTTAGTGCGGCGTTATCCGTAGTGGGAGGAAAGCATACTTCTAAGATAATAGGGATGATTAAACGTGTTACCAATACAGATCAGTGCAGTCTCTTACTGAATTGGCCTTGTACCTTTCATAAATGTTTAACAAATCTTTTATTTTAAATGCAAATGCAAGAGCTGCCATCCCACATTACTAGTTAAGTTGTTTTAGAATGAGCTTTGGAAGTGTAAATAGTTCTTATTGTATTTAAAACCTGGTTTGTATTAAATATATTACTTTAGTCATATATTGCTGTTTCTTAGTTTCATTGCATTTTTTTTTCTTTCTTTCTTCCAGTACGTCACCTCTTAGAAAAAGACTCTCTCTTGATACATCAAAACTTTCTAAGAAGGCGAAGAAAGGTTCATCTGATTCAAGTTCAGGTAAGGTGTTAATTAGTTATACGGTAGCGCGTCATTCCAGGTCATGTACCCCATGCAGCTGTTAGGACCAACTAGTTAAGAACACATTTAAAATTTTTCTTCTCTAGCTCGTATAGTTCCGGAAATACAGGTTATCAAAATTTATATTGTTTCCTAGTGCCTCTCTGAGTAAGAGGGGAAACATCTTAAGTCAGTGACCAATGAATTTATCCGCTTAAAATTTTTACCAAATACTAACTAGAGCATATAGCTTATAAGGGAAACATTTCATCAATCTTGAGTATTTGAGAGGATAAAGAAAAAGAAAAAATGTTCAGCATGAAGTTTGTCACCAAAACGTATGAGAGTTGTTTTGAAATGCCTAGTCTCTTGCTGAACGACTTATATAGAGGACGTGTCTGTACTTAAAAGATACGGTCCAAATCCGAATTTCTCTAAAAGAAAATGTGCCTTGCAGGTGGTTGAAATATGGACATTTATATACTGTATCAATTTCTATATAATTCATTGAACCGCCTTTGATATGTCTCATAGTTTTCAAAAATTGATTCTTAGCATTTTCTGCACCGTAGAACTTCGAAACGGAATGTTTTTGACCCATGTTCATGTAGAATTTGTTCTCGTTTTTCGTGAGTACTTCACCTGCTAATTTTCTTTCTACGACACTTTATTTTCACAATAATTTCTTTTTATTTAATAAAGTATATAGTTTGATAAGGAAATTGTGAGTAAAGTGGCTTAGAGAAGTGCCAGACTGCAAATTTTCAGCGTAAATGCTTTATCTGCAGTTCCCTTCAAGTAATATGGATAAAAAGAATTTTTTCTAGTGTGATTTTTTTTTCTCGCCTGTTGTACAGCGGGGGACACTTCTAAATGGTACACCTTAGCCGTAAATCTCCATATGGCTGTACCATTTAGAAGTGTCCCCCGCTGTACAAAAGAAATATATTGATCTGATCGAAGTTAGCGCAAGAATGTGTACTTTCTTGATTAGACTAGCGATCGCTTGCATCACTTACGGTTGTCTGTCCTGGTGATTCCTTAAGATGATTCTAGTATTATTAAGCGTAGTTTCTCTTTGAATAAGGAGTACCATGTCTGGATGACACACGAAGTCTAGTTCTACAGAGTGGTACATGATGCTGTCACATTACACGGCCGTTTTTCAGTCAGTTTCCATCCCGAAACAACTAATTTATGCAGCAAGAAATGCGAATATCAGCTGGAAAGAAGCTCTCCAGCAGGGTTGGCGGGTTTAAACCAGCTGGTTTTTTCAAAAAAACCAACTGGTTTAAACCAAAAAAAAAAAAAAAAAAAAATCGTAAAAGTGTAAGTGTTTGTAAAATCTTGATGAACACACATTTGTGGGTTATCACGTTTCACTCCCGTATATTATTCGTATTCAGACGTAAATTCCCCATTCATTACTCAAAAAGATTATACTACAAAAGCAATGTTTACTATTGATAAAATACATCGAAATGTTGTACCTTTTATTTGTGTGTGTGTGTGTGGGGGTGTCTTACAGACCCCACGAGAGGCATTTAGTGAAGTAAGAAGTATCTTTGGTATCTATTTATGTATAAATGAGTCTGAGCCAAAGTGGACTCAAATAATTCGTATCTTTATTCACTTTTCTTATTTATATGCAGATTAAGTCGGTGTATTTCTTTAATTTGGACCAATAAAAGTCGTTGTTAACTAACTTGAACTAAATTAGTTCTTCTGTACTCCGTAGTACTTTGAAATTGTTCATATGTAATTCTGTGTAATGGTTTCACTTGTGCAACTGTTTATCTTTTTGTCCTTCTGAAATGACTCTTGACAGTTATATTAAGAAGCATGTAAAGATCAGTACAACGTATTTTTTATTTTTATCAGGATTCCTTCGTGAGTGAGTCGGCAGACGTATCGCATTTGTGGCCAATTAGTCCTGGTTCTGAGTTCAAATGGAGGACAATTTCTCTCGGATGTAACTCGAGAAGCGGTTTTTATTCCGCTTTAAGGTTATGTGACCCCTTACAGCATAACCCGGTTGTTGCATAATATCAAGGCGAAACAAACTTATTTCTGTCCATATATGGTATGAATATATAGAGCAAATTATTTAAACCATAAAAGCCTGGTTTAAACCAAAAAAAAAAAAACGTTTTTTTGTTTTTTTAATAAAAACCATGGTTTTTGCCAACCCTGCTCTCCAGAGAAAGAACTTAAAAATTGAAGCGGAGGAAAATGGTTTGAAAGGAAGCAAGCTACTGGAGGACTGTGGGAGGAGAGAAAGATAATAAAAAAAAAAAAAAAAACGAAACACGAGCAAAAAAAAAAAAAGATTTGAAGGAAACACGCCAATAAGACAGTTGATCGTAAGCGATGTAACTCAGCAGTTTCTAGTATTATAATCTAGTCAGTGTAGTCTTATAATTTCCCATTCGGAAATTTTGCATCTGTAAATATTTATACCTTACAAAAAAAATTTTTCCCCTGTTATGTATATGATCTGTTTTGTTACTTACTCTTATGTAATTAGAACAAGAGAGCAGTTGTTTTAAAAATAAGGATGGATAGGGATGGCTACCGTATGGGGAAAGAGTTCATCAAAACTATTTCGAATTTACTTGTAGTTTGTTGTGATTGTCCCGTATATTCAACAATAGTGATACTGTTAACGTCCAATGCATCTATGAAAGTAAACGTATTTTCTAAACTACTTTGTACTTGTAGGTGATTAATGGGCAACACAGCGTTTATTTGATTCGCTAAAATGCAATTTGGAAATTTTTGTCTTGGTCGGGAAAACTTGAGTTTTTTTTTTTTCTTTCTTTCTTTCTTCAAAATAGGAGACATCGTATGAATCACATAGTGCCTACATAAATGCAAAACAGAGAACAGTGCTTGGTAATTATTTCATTTTGTGAATGTTAAATTCACAAAGTTAGCTTTTTAAAATAAATTTTCCTGTTTGAAAATTAAACATGTTCGATAAAAATACTCATAATTAAATATTACGTAGTAGGAACACTTGACTCGCAAGTGACATAAAGCAATAGTTTCGGTGCTAGCTACTAAAAGTAGTAGCAGATAAGTCAAAAACATGCATACTAGAGATGCAAAAAAGCCGGCTTTTTTGGGAAAAAGACGAGAATTTTGGAAATTCTTTTTTTTTTTATTATTTTCATGATATATTCCAGGGTGGATTGATTTAAATCACGATTTTAATCAAGATTTAAATCACTTGATTTTTTTAATAAAAATCGTTGATTTAAATCAAATTCCGAAATGAATTAATTTAAAGTGAAAGTAAGTAAAATCCCGTTTCTCTTCTGTTATTTCGATTATGGAAGATAATAATCATAATACAATGAGACTCAAATGTATGTAAGCACAGTATGAAAACTAGTATCATGTAGGGAACGATCAGGGAAAATCCCGTTTGAACGGGTTACGGGTGAATCCTGCTTTCTTCTCTTTGTAACACAAGGTTTTAAAATTTCTATTCCAACGGGGAAATCAGCATGGACATTTAAGATGAAAACTCTTTTGTCTACACGTCTTTGTTTGTTTCCAGATAATAGGGGCGTATTTAGAGGGGTCCGATCCCCTCTCCGAAACAAGAACAAAATTAGATTTTAAAATTTTAGGCGAAATTTATGTACTAAACACAAAGAAGTTCCTCGAGATCGTAATACGACAAATTTTGGATGCGTTAAAATATCGAATAATACTTTTGATAAAGTGGATACTTGACCCCATTGCAGAACATGCCGCGATCTGCGATGTGATCGCAAAGGTTTGCCGTGCCTGTGCAGGAAAAATTGTCAGAAAAAATAAAATAGCCAACAGAAAAGTATTAAAACGTGCCTGCTATGTATAGATGTCTTAAATGCACGGACAACTCGCATTTGAACTGTTTTTCACGTCACATAAAGCATATTTTTAACAATCATAAGTGTTTCTTCTTCTGGAACTGATCATCTTGATTTTTTTTATTTTGGAATTCCTGCAGAAAATTCCTACAGGGAATTCGTGTTATGATTCAGTTCAAAATCTCTTATCGTCGCGAATTGTGTCGAGGAATTTGAAGCTTTAAAATATATAAAACGATAATTATGCCTGTTGTGCTGTATGGTTGTGAAACATGGTCGCTTACGCTGAGGGAAGAACGCAGACAAAGTAATTGAGAATAAAATCCTGAAACGAATATTCGGAACCAAAAGGAACGGAAATGAGGAATGGCGAAAACTTCATGATGAGGAACTGCATAATTTATACCATTTACCAAACATTGTTGGGGTCATCAAATCTTGGAGGCCCAGGTGGGCAGGACATGTAGCTAGAATGGAAGAAAGTAGGAACGCTTTCAAAGTTTTAACTGGAAGTCCAATCCGAAAACGACCATTAGGAAGCCTAGGCGCAGATGGGAGGACAATATTAAGTTGCATCTCGCAGAAATAGGAATACAAAGTAAAAACTGGATCCAGTTGACTAAGGATAGCAGTCAGTGGAGAGCTTTTGTGAACATGGCATTGAACTTCCGGGTTCCATAGGTCATAGAGTGAGTTAGTTAATTTTAGGCGAAATTTATGTACTTTATATGGATTTCGTGCCGCTAGCTAGTTCCAATTGTTTAAAAATATGCCCCTGCCAAATATCAGTAACTTTCGTGAAAAGAAAAGTGTCATGTTGATATACATTGCTGTACTTTTTCCTTAATGCTTAAGAAACATTGTTTGGGATTGAAATAGGTTAGTGATTGGGGATTAATTCAAAATTTAAACCCAATACTTTCACGTAAATGACATAATTAACATTTAATACTAATTCCTAATGTTTTTTCTTCAGTTCGCGACTTGTATTATAAGAAGAAAAAGATTTGATTTAAATCAAAAAAATCAACAAAAATGATTTTTTTTAAAAAAAATAATGATTTTTTTCCACCCTGATATATTCTATAGTTAGATAAGGATTCCATGACCTAAATGCCGCATTTCGCTCTGAAATTCACCATCAAGATGGATGGAGCACATGTTTTACGAATTGAAGTTAACATGAAGAATGTAGTATTTGAGGGCAATTTTAGAGGCTATTTAACTTTATTTTAACTTTTGAGTTATCGACATTATTTTTTTCTTCTCTTAGATCATTTTAGTTTGTCATCCGTGTTTCATTTCTAAGAGCTTAGTACTCTAGCTTCTAGCGAAAAAGTAAAACTTACGTTTTTCTATATATCCGTCAAACCGTACGTTTTTTTCAATATATACGTCAAACCGTACTTCCACATTTGTTATACTGTAGCTGTGCAATGATTTAGCAATCATTTTCCGGATACAACCTTGAATATCAATTTATACAAATAATCAGTAGCGGATTTAGAAAAGTACTTTGGGAGGGGTTTCTCTGATTTTCATTTTCTAAAAAGTCCTATAATTTTAATTGGGAGGTGCTTGAAGTTTGAGTACAGGCATAACTAATATTTCATTTCGTTTATATGCTTAGCAATAATCTTCCGGATATAACTTTGAAGATCATTTTATACTGAGAATCATTGCGGGATTTAGAAAAGTATTTTGGGAGGAGTTTCTCTTACTAATGTTTAGTTTTTCTAAACATTTTTTTTTTTTTTTTTTTTTTTTTGACGGGAGTAAAGGCATAACTAATAGATATTTCGTTTGTTTTATACATTTCGTAACTTGGGGAACAGGTTTCAGTCCAAAAGACCTCCCTCTAACCTTCGCAAAACTGTCACTGCTGGTAATTAGTAATAATAACGATTTAAAAACAATAAGAAAGGAAGTCGGACAACTCACAGTACACGCACTATTTCTACATTCACAGATGGAATGAAGAAAAGCTTTGTCAGAATGGTCGAATGCTGCGTTGAATCCTGGACTTCCTGATAGAAGCGCAAAAGCTAACCACTCAGTCATGTTGGTTGTGCAGTTATATTTAGCTTAACTTAAATATATTCCGTAGTCCTTTTTTTGGGGGGGGGGGGGGGAAGGAGTTCCGTAATATTTTTAATCCCTCTTGTTAAAAATTCAGAAAACTTGAGGATTGGGTAAACTGATAGTTTTTATATAAAACTTAACTGTAGAATTTCAAGAATATATAGAACCAAAAGCTCTAATGTGCAACCTTTGAGTGTATCATATAAATCTATGTATTTCTCTTGTTTTATTTTGTTTCAAAAAGAGGGTATGGAGTATTTTGAAGTAAAAATACTACATACAATTTTGCTAGTTAGTTGTTTTTTTTAAAGAAGTGCTTACTTTTATGGTTGGCTGGTTTACATCAGCTTTTTAAATAACTGGTTTAAACCAAAATTCTCGATCGAACCACAACCCTTCTTTCATGCGTAAACCAAGTAGCGGTTCGGTTGTCACTTTAAGCGGAAGTCTTCTTGATAACCTCGGTATTAAGTAAGGATAACCTCTAATTTCTTAAAATGGGTTACCATGTTCTTGCCTCATACCCTTCATATGTTGAATTCCCCTTGTTAAAAATTTAGAAACCTTGAGGACTGGGTAAACCATGATGGTCATTATATAAAACTTGACTGTAGAATTTCAAGAATATACAGAACTACCCAAAACAAAGCTCTAGATATGCGACCTTTTATGATATGTTAGCTCTAGATATGTTTTATTTTAATTTTATTTTGTTTTAAAAAAAGTATGGAACATTTTGAAGTGAAAATACTACATACAATTTTGCTAGTTATTTGTGTATTTTTTTTTTTTTTTTTAAAGAAAGTATTTACTTTCAGGATTGGCTGGTATACAGCAGCTGGTTTAAAAAAAATGGTTCAAACCAAAAAAATAAGAACGAAAAATGTGAATTGTGTGAACTTCATGGTGACGTTTCCAAATATCAAACCATCTGCATTAGTTTTATCTCCTTTTCACCTTTTAATCAAGGTGTCTCATGTTCAATTCTTGGTCGAACAAACCAAGTAGCGGTTCGGATGTCACTTTTAAGCTAGTCTTCTCCTTGATAACCTCGGTATTACGTAAGGATCTTAAGCCTAAATATACGAAACGAAACCAAATTGTATATTTCTGCTTGCCTGAATGCATGTTGTTTTATAAAGAAGCTAGGGTTGCTTTAATATAGATAGAAATTGGCAAATTTTATCGACTGCCTACGTAGCTTCCAACATTAGCTTGGATTGGACTTTCAATGATATCTACATACTAAATTTGTAATTTAATACCTCAGTTTTAGCGTACTGATTGATACATTGACCTTAAATTTTACATGCAAAACAATGACAGGATTTTTCCGTTATTGTTTTACATTTAAACTAATGGGGGGGATTTTCCCGATGGCTAAGGCGGAAAAGTTTCCCAATTTCAGAAATTTACTGACCGGATTTCTTTAAGCTTATGTGACCCCTTCCAGCATAATCCTGTTGTTGCATAATAACACCAAGGTGAAACAAACTTGTTTCTGTCAATATGTATTATAAATACATACAGCAAAATACTTAAACCCAAAATCCCGGTTTAAACAAAAAAAACTGGTTTAACCCTTCCCCTAAAAAAGGGTTTTTGGCTTTTTCAAAAACAACCATGGTTCTTGCCAACCCTGCTTGCTTTTGTATATAAGAGGTTAAAAAATTCTTATATACATTGGTTAATCCTTTGGAATTCATAATGCAAATATGTTAAAAATATAAATTGTTTGAAATATCTTTTCGAAATTCATGGTTTATTTTCGAGGTTTTATATTATCGGCAACAACCACTAATTAAATGATTTTTTTGTGTTAGAGAAGCGAAACAAAGTCTATTCTATCAATATGAAGCAGAATTTTGAAAAAAGCCAAAAATTTCCCAAGCAGAATAGCTAAGCAGAAAAAAGTTTTTTCCAAACCAGTGAAAGAAAACTTTCGCGTACGTTGCCATAGAAACCGCCGTTTCTAGGGCAACAGGTCCTGTCACGGTTAGCCAAAATTGAAAGAATACGTTAAAAAAAAAAAAATTAACGAAGATAAAAAAGCTAATGTAATAGTTGGAGAGGAGTCGCTAAAATTAATTTTCTTTAATGAGGACGATTACGAAAGATCACTTACTGATTGAAATCCAGATTATTTTCCAATAGAGTAACTTCCAATAAACCTTTTGTTATTGTTAATTATTCCATATCGGACTCCCGAAGAAAACTCATCGAAACAACTTATTGACCGTGCCAATAGCGACTACTCTCAATCATGACTCCGTTTTCTTTCATTTAGAAATAGGAAAGAAAGGGAAGAAAGTAGAAGGGTAAAAGAAGGAGGTAGGTAAAGAAGAAAGAAAAGAAATAGGGTATTTTAATGAGAAACAGATTACTGGATAATTCCGGAAATATAGTAAAAGGTCGGGAAAGTCGTTGAGAGATGAATCATTCTAAATGTTATTAACAACTAATCAATTTTGGAATGCTTCGGAATAGACACATGTTCCCTCATACCACCCAGACCTAGCTCCAGGCACCACGATCATGGGGTTGCCCAGACCTAGACCTGGAAATGAGAAAAGTGAAATTTAATTCTTTGTAAAGTTATTCCAACCGGTGATTGATAACTATCCAGCATCTGAACTCTGTCCTCTAGGATCGACCACACATATGAATTAGCCAAGGAAAGAAAAAAAAAATCAAACTTATAAACTCAATATAAATTTATGTATCGTATCAATAAAAGTCTCAACTTCCTGGAAGAAAGATGTCGTATTTAGGCTTATCCTGCTATTTTTGCTTCACTCCTCGAGCCGATTTAAACCATTAGTGACGGTCCTTCATGACCTAGGTTATTTACCTTAACACATATATTAAAACATGACACATATATTACAGATGTTAATATGACAAATGATATCACTAAACTTACTTATATTAAATCTATCATGCATTCACACGCTCACTCACTCAGGACAGTGTATATATGTTTAAAGGAAACCAACTAACTACAAAGGTACAAATAGTTTATTACATTCATAGTGAAAAAAAAGGACAAAACAAATAATTATGAAGAAAATATTAAACGCACAAGTTCTTGGTTATATATTAATAGAGTACATAGTGTTATATTTTAGTAATTTTTTATATATTCAATCATATTGACAAATGGGAAAAAAAAAAATAATTACATGTATCATATCTTAGGCATGCTAAAGCAAAATGATGATTTGCGACATACGCAAAAGAAAAAAACTTATTTCACTAAAAAAAAATTTGACGAAGAGGAAAGAAAAAAAAACTTTTTGGTGTATTAGAACTTATATGAGTCTCTACCTCACGTCGAGACATTAAAATATTAATAATTTCGAGCGTCCAAATCACAACTCACGCACTAGTCGTAGTGTCCAAAACGCTTCGCTCCATTTAACTTAATTTGTGGTCATTTATATCTCTCTCTCTCTCTCTCTATATATATATATATATATATATATATATATATAGCTATTGGTTTACAAAACCATTCGTCGTCTATATTTGGTTTGTAACTGGTAACAGTTTATATCTGCAATCGCACACTGCTACGTCTATACCCATCTAGGGATTTCGAGAAAATAACTTTCACTAGAGGAAGTTTCTCCTCTTAGACGGTCTATTTCCAAATTTATTAATCGAATAATTTCAAGTTATTTATCCAACACTGGGACACTTCACGAGACCTTTCATTAGGATCACTTTCGTATATGTTTATACATGGTTCGGATTTTAAAAAAAAAAAAATGATCTTCCACAAGTGTACGGAGTATGATGGTTCAAATTGAGGATAAAAAAAAAAAAACTGGTCAAGTCACAGGATACACATGTAGGTGAGAAGGATTCAAGGTGCACTTTCCACAATGGTTTTAGGTTAATTGTCCAGGGATAATATTTGTTATGATGGGGGTTACGTTTAGACCTGCCGATATTTTTTCAATGCATGCCATTATATAATTACAGAGGTTATCACTTACATTGATTCAGAAGAAAAGGAAAATTACTTAAGTGCACGGCGGTATTCTTAACAAAATCTACATTCTTAAATTCGTCGGAAGACTTCTGGTAAACTATAGCAACCAATACACGTCTAGGGGGACAGACACGAGCGCTCTTACATATATTCATAATACATTTAATATCATACTTTTACTTTAACATCATATTCACATACTAATTACACATATATTTCGAAGTATTTATTTCTCTCTATATATATATATATATTTATAATAAATGCGCACACATTTAAATTAATCATCCCCAACAATAAAATTTTACAAGGTTGCAACATTGTCCAAGAAAACAAATGACTTCCAACATTACATTTGGAAACAAATTAAATTTTATCTGATACCGCGCGTCTATAAATTTTTAACTTTTATATAATCAATTCGTGTTTAAATCATGAAAAAAAAAAACTTTGTGAGGCAGGCACGTAACACAGAGCATTTCTAGATATAACTAGGTAAATCAAAATACAATTTCTGGGCCCAGGTTAACTACAAAGTAATTGAAAACCAAAACAGAAAGGAAAGTGACCAACGGATTAAAAAAAAACTTAAGAGGAACGACGGTGAAAGAACGTAATCGAAGTGTCGTCAAATACTAAGTCTTTGTTCATTTCAGCGATAGGTCAAAATGTGATGGAGGACCCAATCATTATCTACTCCATTCATGAATCGTGTCTTGCAACGTCTCAGCTGGTAATTTCAGATCAGAGTTGTACGTTAAATAAATCGTAAGTAACAAGTTCAAAATCTTGGGGGGGGGGGGGGAAGGTTGAAAAAATTAAAAAAAAACTTGAAGAAATGAAGACAGAGAGAGAGATAGAGAAGAAGGAAGACGAAGAATAGGGGCGCCAAAGACTTAAGTGAGAAATAACTAACGCTACAAAGTTAGAAGTCGAATTTCGCTCTCAACAAAATCCATAGCCAAAATATTCTTAACATGCCAAAAGGGTTGTCTACTCAAATACGTAGACTCAAGGGGCGTCCTGCTGCCAAGGATGCAAGTTCTGTGTCCATCAGATCCCAATCCCACAAGAGTTGGCTTGTAAGATTGAAATCCGATCCCCGTATCCGGCCCAGACCAGCAGGATAAAAGGAGAGGGGGAAAGGGACCAGGTAACTGCGTCCCCAATTTTGAAATCTCTAAGAAAAAAAAATATTCGACCCCTTAGAAAAACTAAGAAGGTTCGAGGACAGTAATGAAACTAGAATAGAAGTATTATCTAAGATATCCCTAACTAATGATTTGCCGAAATAAAAGAAAATTAAATAAACTGAATTTTGGATCGGTGATTTCTATGCCAAACTTCACCGATAGCTACCCCGCGCAGACACGCCACAGTCTGGGATGTCGTTAATTTCCCTCGTCTAATTAAACTAAGAAAAGAAATGAAAATACTTAAAGGGACTAGGGGTCGACATCCGGGTACGCGAAAATAAATTTCAATAACTAATTGTTTTGATTCTGTACCCAGTCAGAGCTGTCGCCTCCATGAACATTGTAAGCTAGCCTGAGTAGGTAACGTGAAGGAAAAAAAAATCTCACGGAGTGGTACATTCTATTTTTAAAACCGACCAGAAGATATGATTCACTACAGCCCTGTTGTCTAACTACTATTGTCTTTTCATAATTTATTATTCAATATGTCTAGTCAGCGATTATATGATGCTACCCATTCTATCAGATGGTATTACTATGGTTGATTACTATTATGACACATAAACTACAAAGTATTACCGTAGTCCGACTATATATCGCCCTCCGGTCCGCGTGATATTATGGTGCAGGGGTCAGAACCTGAGATGTTTGTAGTTACACGTATCTATTCAATATCTATATATCAACACGCGGCGAAGTATTCACTGGGCTACTATATATTTAACTATATGGGTGTCCTATATTCTATATTCATTTACTACAATATTCATATACTTATTAATATTCATATTCACATTAATATTCATTTGCCACGACGCTATATTCTACAAACACCCTGTTTCCTCTATCTACGCCCAGCCTATTTACACATTTCATCATAATACTTTAAAATCTATAATCACTACAAACATTTTCCCATTCCGATCACCGCACGACAACCTCACTCGAACCCAAGACTCTTTTACCACACACACAATACTATGTAATACTTGGTAGCTTTATTAAGAACGAAAGAAAAAAAAAAATCCTACGTATGTTCACTGAAAATAGAATTATCTGCGATAATGTCTAATGTTTATAAAATTCTGCATCAACAATGAAATTCTACAGCCACGAAGAAAAATGGACATTTAATATATTTTCAAAGCGAAGAACTAGCATCATATCGCCCGACTTCTGTTAAAAATTTACGTATTGTTTATTTATTTAAATATTTAGATTTCTAGACTATGCAGAATGTTGAAACTTTCAGAATATATTAATTTTGGGTCACTTGACCTAACTGTACATTCATATGGGCTGTGAATTATACCTTCTAGGTTTTATTTCGAAAAGAAAGGTCAATTTCACGGAAACTAAATCACTAAGCACCTCGACAGAAGAATGGCGGTTAGTACTGACTTTTGACACTAGGGCTAGCGACGATATAATGAACCCTTGAACAACTGAATGTGACCTTGTACACGGAATTATTATACTATATTACGTTCACTTAATGACGGAGTAATAAAAATTTATCGCATAGTAAATACTACACTGTCCAACACACTCTTTCATCACTTAATTATCACTATCACTGATACTACATTACAGATATACACATACTACTCGAACTACAAGACACATCATGCCACATTCATACTACACACTACATTAATACATGTTATACTAATAAATATACACAGAAATCATTCAGATTTCACCATGTTAAATCGGCTCTATGAAAGGTAACGAAAGGAAAGAAATGAACAGGGCCAACTGGCTCTTTATTTACTAAATCACATTCTTGAAATCAACCTGTTTAATCGATGCCCTGAGGGGACATATCAGAGTATTAGCTAGCAATAGGACCCCTGCCCTGAAGGGGCAGGAACCCGGAAACAAACTGAATGTTCAACTCATCCCGCTGGAAGCCGTACTCCCAATTTGGGAGTCAGATAGGAGCCCTTACTGAAATTTACACGTGCATTGTGATTACTGGACTGACTACCACAAAATTAAATACCGCCATGTTACTAATAAATAAATACAAAAAGAAATCACATCCACTACATACACGAACACAAACGGTAGTGAGGCAGGCCTTACGTAACTAAAAAAGGAATAATTTTAAGGATAAGAATATTTTAAGGGAGAAAACACCACTCCTCCGAAACTGTTTATAGATTCCTAAGAAAACTCGCAAACTGATGCACTTTACAAAGCCTGTCCATAACTAACAATATCTGCACAACATGGCGTCATCTATTTTTTATTTCTTCAGTCCGGTTTTTACTAGGAAAAACTAACAAATTATGGCTCCGTAGCTTCCTGCTTGGTAGTTATTCGACTATTATATTAGTTTTACCTTTTACTGCAGTTTTTCTCACTCCGTTGCGACCTTTTAAGCTCGACGATCGAAATCTGGCTGTTGTCAGCAAGATTTTCCGGCTTGGAAATGGAATAATTGCGCCCTAATATCATAGCGTGGGTTTATCAGCCAATCAAAACTAAGCATTTTGGCGGTGGGGCTTTGAAACGAATAAAATTTGGTGAAATCTGGATTAAACTAGATTTTAGAAGGACCTAGGTATCTAAAAGAGAGGTGAAGGGTGGTCCTAAAAATTCTGTCGAATTTTAGATTGGTTATTTGATCTGGAAAGTTCCGTCCAATAGTGGATCTATATTTTCGGATAGCACTGACACCGTAAGAATTGTAATAATCCATTTACATATACATATGCAAGACTTATAACTAATTTAAAATATAAATAAAGATATTGATTCCCAAAACTATCATTCCCAATGAATTTTTTACAGTTTTTCCATGTTAATTTGAAATAGAATAACAAATAAAATTACGAATTATATGAACAGCCAGAAATTTTTTGTTAAACATCAAGTACAGTCGGTGCAAAAAATTTCGGGCACCCTCCTATTAAAAACATAATTTCATTAGACTGTAATGGCATATTACAACAGACTGTTTTTTCCGAGCCCTTGCATGTCTACATAGCATCCAAATTGCTCGACACAATTCTCAAAATTGTGATACAGGTGTCCATGTCAACCTTTCTCCGTGACGAAAAGAATGTCCTCGTGCAATCTGACTTCAGATTTGAACGGAATGATATCAGTGAATATGTACAGAAGACAGTCCACGAATATAACCCATAGTTCATGCACAATAAAAAAAATGTAAAACTTCCGTCTATATTTACCGTCAGTTTTTTTTTTTTTATTTTTTTGAGAGTATTTAAAAGTTTTAATTTGAAATTACATGAAACTTACATTGTTTTCTTTATAGTTCATTGTGATTAATTAGTTCAGTGTACTTCAATTGAAATGTCATGAAATCAATATTCCCCTATCTTTATGAAGCAATGATTCACAAAATGTAACATTTTTGTATTTGCATTGCAATATGACTTAAATTTGCAGAATCCAGCGATGATGAACCTGCGACAAAACAGACTCCATTACAGAAGAAGAATGCGGTTTTGAACGGGCCTTCCAAAAAATCCCCAGCCGTAAAGAAGGCATCGTCCAGTGAATCGGAAGAAAGTGATTCCGAGGAAGAAGCACCTCCGCAGAAGAAACCAACACCCGCAGCACCGGTGAAGAAATCTCCTGCTCCTCTACCGAAACAAAGCCCTGCAGTTCAGAAAGGAAAGCAAAAAGCTCAGGAATCTAGTTCAGAGTAAGTTTTGCCATAAATATTGTCAATATAAACGATAAGAATAAGAAGCAATATGTTATATTGCGGTCACGTTTTGTTCATTCTTCATTGTAAGGATTCTTATTCATGAAGATATTGTAACTAATTTAGTTACAAAACTTTGACCACGATTCAGATAGTGAACCGTAAATTGATTAATTAAAAATATTTTTATGTTCCAAATATATCTTTGAATAAATGTGTATGAATTGCCCACATTGTTCTCTCTTTTATAGAATCGAATAAGCACTCTCGATCGGATTAGATTTTAACATCAGCAGTGAGCATATAGAAGACGTGGGCCTACAATTTAACGTAGGATCCGAACCACGTGAACTCTGTCGGGAATCGAACCCAGGTAAAGGCGCGTATGTAGTCCAGCGAGGGAGCTCTATCACATTCGACTACGCACGTAGTTCTTACCTTGCTGCAACAGAACCGCATGTTGTAAAACATTGACACCAGCCATAATAATTGTGGAGCAGCAAATAACTCGATTATGGTGTCACTTTTGTCCATTGGTAAGCAACTATCAAATTTTAGTAATGTTAACAGTGTTTCAATGTTGTATTTAAATAACGGGTTGATTGAAAGAAAAAAAAATTCTACTAAATTCGAAACGGCCGATTGAGCTGAAATTTCGATCGCTAGTTACAACTGTTTTCAATATCATTTTATATTTTTGAATAAACTAGGATCTATCTGCAATGCTTTCGTTTTATTAGTCTTTAAAATGTGAGAAGATTTATTGGACTACCTTGTGCATTCAAGGGCTTACACCAGGCTGGTTATTGCTAGACATTGTGTATTATAGAAGGATATCCAGAACGTAACGTTTTGGAATAAAAAGACGAGTGAAAATATAATTTTTATATGCATTTCGAAGCCACATTCTTACACTACTTTTTGACATTGCCGCTGGCCAGTCTAGGTACTAATAGCGATGAACAAGTTTAAAAGTCCATTGTTATAAAATTGCGTGCCACCTGTAACTTCGACCATTCCTGCACGCCAGCCTGAAGGTCTAGATCATCAAAGCATTGCGTTGCTAGCCAGGTCTTAATGTTGGGAAACAAATGCTAGTCGCTTGGTGCAAGAGCCGGGCTATATAGCGGATAGTCGGAACCCTCGTATGAAAGGCCTGTAAGTATGAGTCTGTTTGGCTGAGTGTTGCCATGAAACAGCAGGACTTTTGCATTGTTTGACGCGGCCTTTAAATTACTCTTCGCAAAGGCCTTTACCAGTTCCTGAGTCTGCCTGGCCGAGTGCGGGGGTTGGTTGTCATGAAACTAAATAGCATAACTTTTGCACTTAGTTTTTCTCAGCATTTGTTTTGAATTACTCTTCAACTCTTCTGTAATGTATCACAATATTTTTCAGCGGTAATTGTTGCTTTTCGTTACAGAAAGTCGATTAGCAGTACACATTCCCTACCTCAAAACAAATTAGGTATAAATTTTCTTGCAAATGTGATTTTATATGATTTTGCTTTTTTCTGTTGTCTCAACTCCATGGACTTTTGTTTTACCGTAACATGTTTAACTTCAGTCTCGTTCACAGTAACGATACGATCAAGCAATCACAGTCTTTGTTAGAGGCCTCAAGGAAATTCAAGGTGGCTGCCATCCGTTGAATATTGTTCCTCTGTCAAAGTATTCAGAACCCCTCTCTCACAAAGATTGTTAGCCTAACGTTGGGTCACAACTCCATGCAATAAGGCCCGTGAAATTTGCGGAAACTCAAATAAGAGTTGTTACCTTAGGACTGCTATTTTTAGGAATCCTGCCATTGATTTTTTGCGACTAGTTCATGTGTTACAAAGCACGGTCTTAATCGAGAACATTTTTTCGGCCATCATAAAACGTGAGGTGCCAACCCCTCACTTGACGTTTATCATAAACTGTTTATGAACGTCAGTCGGTTTAGTATTTTTCGGCAACAAAAATTGTATGACCGACCGACCTTCATAACATGCGGGATTTTCAGTCTGAGCACCCATGTTAACGTATTGTGAACAGAGCAGACGCAACGTGAACCTCTCATCCACAGGTGGATGCTCAGTTAACGGGCAGAAGTCCCTGTAAGTGGCGTTGCTTGCCCTGCTGATAGTGATATCCCGCCGAAATATCTTTCTGGATAGCTCTCGTACGAACTGTTTTAATACTTAAATTATTTTTAAATTTTCATCATTACTTACATTTTAACAAGGGAGGAGAATCAAAACAAATTTTATACTGTACATACCTCAGTGCAGTATTAAGTGATACGAGCTTTAAACAGTGTGGGTGGGGGAGGGGCACTGATTCTTTACACCTCTTGCACCTATTCGCAAATACCGTTGGCGATTTCAGTGGTTCCTCCTCCAGACTCGATATACCAGAAAATTAATCCTATTCTGAACATAAAACAGCAAGCGCGACACCAGTTTCACGTCAATTGACGGAGGAGCAAGTATTTGAAATTTACTATCCAGTCAAATCGCAATTTCGACAAATTGCCTGGACAGTTACAATATACTAACTTCAGAATGAGTTCAAGTTCTTGAATGAAAAGATGAAGATAGTATTGCTTGACTGGATTCAACAACAGATACTTGAATTTACAAATCCTCCTGGGCACATTGTATTCGTGCCTTCTTTCAGCGATGGTAGTTTGCACATTCATCTGGAGCTCAGTTACTGACTTAACATGTTACAAATGACAACCTCCATGCCTTACCTTCGTGTATATCCACTTCCAGGGTTAAAAGAGACTATCAAAACCTTGACGGAATACTGCAGTGTTCTATTTCATCCACACGATGAGAGCGGGAAGCAAGGTCATCGGTATTTAGTCACCTGCAATAAAAGAACGAATGCAAGAAGCTGTATTGATTCAGGAAAAAGTCAGGATCATTCTACAATGAAAAAGATTGTGAATGACTTTTTCACGATTACTTGAGGAATTGTTATCGAAAGAAGAGGAGCAACGTTATGCCTGATTAAGCTCCTTTTCTGTAACTGGAGCACACCATCGCAAAGTTACAATCCTGACTGGTGTTTTTGTGTCGTTTTGTAAAATATCTCAAGGTCTGCTTGTTTTACAAAAATGCGGTGCTGGTTGGAGACATCTTTGAACTTCGTGCTTTGTTTTCAACTTTTCATATAATTTATTGGAAATACATAATATACGTCAAAAATTCTGATTTCGTTGTCAAATATTTCATAAGTTTTATCCGGTTGTCTCAAGCTCGGGTCTCACTTCTGTCATAGACTTGCGTCATGAAAATTCAACAGTCTCAGCCGACGGAACACGTGCCAATTAGTGTTCCTTGATTTTAGTATAAGCTTTTCGACTGTGAAAACCGTGAATTCGATTATTTAGTTCGAATGTAGAAATCCAGATAGTGTTTTCAAACAGGTTTGATAATTTAAGAAAAATGACCCTCTTATTATTATTGGAATAAATTCAAACTAAGGATAAATCGAAACAGTACACATATATACAAAAATACTCTTAATATTTTAAATATATACAGTGTGTGTGGTTGGTTTCGGAATCCATATAATTTGTCGTAGATTAGATGTAAAGATTTAGTGCTTGGTATTTATTAATGTTTCGTTATTCCGTAGAGAATCAAGCTCAGAAGAGAGTGATACTAAGCAAAGTAAAAATGTCCCACAGAAGCAGATTGCTAAACCGCAAGTAAAGCCATCGCCTCTTCAGCAGTCACCTAAGAAAGGAACACCTCAACAGAAACGCAAGAAAGAATCCAGTAGTAGTAGTGAATCCAGCAGTGAAGAGGAGGCGAAAGGTAAATTTAATTACGTTTTATACTATATATTGTTTCTATATTTGTAAGTCAAAAGTCACATACCTAAAATCAATACATGAAGACAGTTGTTTCTAATATGGTTTCACTGCTTATGCGTCAGTCATTTTCAAGGAAAATATGTGAATTAATAGTATTGGGCACTTCATTCAGCTTCCTGAACAAATATAAAAGTGCTTAGGTAAGTATCCCATTCAGTCACTCAGCTTTTCAATAGATGTAAAAGTTATAATGCTATTTCAGCGATGTGCTATCTCAAACCTTGCTCGAGATATTTGTAGAGATTGCTGTATCACTTGTTTCAAATGGAGTATTTGTGGGGAATGTTTAAAATGATAGTTACTTCATAACATTACAGCAATAATTGTTGGTAGTTTTAATTACAAATTCTCGGAATTACATAATTTTAAGCAGTGTTGCAAATTACCAATGCTTGTCATATTTCCGGAGCAATTTGAGGTATCAAATTGCTAAAAGCGACATTATGATTTGTATAAATACTGAAAGCTATCTACATGATTGAATGTGATACTTATCATCTAAGCAGTTTTTTAAAATAAATCTGCCAAAAAGTTAAAATTCTCAGTCCCTTATATCTTGTTCCGTTTATTTGAAATATATCGTTACAATCATAGTATTCGGTATTAGGGTACGGGATGTGCATTGCTCTGCTTGTCTCACTTGGTTATATCTGCTACGAATTCAACTTTTTTCAAATGGCATTACGTCAGGGTGTTTATCGGTCATGAAAGTCAAGAAATTTAGCTTTTGGATCACGATTTTTTTTTTTTTTTTTTTTTTTTTTTTTTTGTTTTTTGTTTTTTTATCTGTACAAATATAAGTACAGACTAGAAAATTTTATTCTATAAAATGTCAAAATTCACCACCAAAAATGTCTGTAATCGGCTTTAGACGCTACTAAATCGCAAACAAGCACGCTTCTATCGCATGCATGAAAATTCGGCTTAATTCGCACCCATATTCGCTCTTGAGAGTGGTACGAAATGTTATGGTTTAGTAAAGAAAAAGTCACGAAATTTCATTTTGGAATTCTAATAGACACCCTGTACGTCAGATCATTACACATTTTAAATCTACATGCTTAACAAAAACTTGAAATTACAGACTGATAACAGTATCACAAACACCTAAATTTTGGAAACTATAACAGTAATATTAGTTTCGAGTACCGTGATCGTGATGTTCGAGTTTGAATAAATAGGAATGAAGCTACTTTTTTTTTTTCGTAAAGGATTTATTTTGAAAATTGCGTAGATAAGTATTCCATTCATGAACTGGATGGTTTTCAAGAGACGTAATGATAATGCCGTTTACAGAAATATATCTCAATCCATTCTAGAGATACGGAAAACCTGCATTCTGCTTAAAATGATGGGAATTGTTGACTATTGTTGCTTTCTGTGATACACAACGATGAATAATCTTTGTGAATTTATGTTGGATATTTTATTTAAATTATCTTTCAAATACTATAAAGGTTTTTGCGAATGAGGAGCTAAGTCCTAGCTTCAAGTGCATTTTATGTTTAGAATGATAGATAACGTAACACATGAGAGCGATCATGTTATGATTTGGATTTTTTCGTCCTTTTTGAACGCATACCAGTAGACCCAGTCCTGTTTTTGATACAGGTTATGGGGGGATAATGTATGCGAGAATAAAATAACCTGCTATTTTTTGTGATTTACGTTTCAGGGATACCAAATATTACTCCAGATACGTAAAATCCAGGTTGACACTTAGTAATATTGCAAGTATAATAGTTGTGATAGCCACTTCTGGTTCATTCGACTCGCCCTATCAGTTGAAGTTTTTGCCATAAGTCATTAGATTCAGGGAGCTTATCAAGATATTAAGTCTTTAATCATTTTTCCTAGCACTCTATCATCTTTTCGCAGGCCGATTGAGGAAAGCGGAAAAATTCAGTTGTGAATGCTAAGTAAGTCAGGTGAATAAGGTGACTGACAATTTAGATTTATTTTATCGCAAATATATAGACTGCGAAAAAAAAAAATAAAACCACTAAACTCCGGGAAATATTCCTGTTTATTAATTTTTTTAGGAGTCTTATTTTATTTGAAGTGTTATCCTGAAAGTTTCCTGGAAATCATGTTACAACTGCTTGTTAGAGAGAAGGGTGGCCAATTTCTTTTTCTTTCTTAAAATATTCCATTGATTATATATTGTGGCAGAGCCTGTATTTTCATGTAGCAGAGCCCATCTTCTATCTATATATATAAAAGAGAACGTACAAATCCTTTGTCCGCTCATCACGCTAATACGGCTGAACCAATTTCTTTCATTTTTGGGGGGTTATTAGGATTTGGACCCTAGATGGTTTTTATCATATCACTTTAATTTTCAATTACCAGTGTCTTGAGATAATTGACCATTCAGGTGTCCACAAATCCTTTGTTAGTTCATCATAGGTAAAAATAAACGTATTTATATGCAACCCACATGACCGTGTCACTCGGCGGGTTAACATAAATGACAGGCGTTATAATGGTTTTTATCATATCACTTGAAAGCGAAAAAGTAAAAATTATCTAAGTAACAAAGTTTATTGCGTTCGGGGGTGACCGCAGCGAAGCGGGGCGGGTTAACATAAATGACAGGCGATAAAATGTTAACATTTACTGCAATCTTCTATGGTTTTTATCATATCACTTGAAAGCGAAAAAGTAAAAATTATCTAAGTAACAAAGTTTATTGCGTTCCGGGGTGACCGCAGCGAAGCGGGGTGAACGCTGCTAGTATTTAATGATTAATTTTATGTATATTTTGAAATATCAACTTTATTGAAGATTTTAATTTTTGTTTGGTGAAGGAGTAAAAGCAAGGAAATAATTTGTTAATCTAAATAATCTCACTAAATTTGTACGATTGTATTGTCAGCTTTTTAAAATCATCGGAGCACATTGTTCGCTGTCTGAGAATTCAGGAACTGAATTCTGAAAATGTGTAAGTGAGAGCAATCTACAGAATTTACTATGTTGCATTTGTACAATTATTGTGAACAAGAAAATACATTCTCGGGTATGTAGAAATTGTCTAGAATCATGAGACCAGAGCATTCCAAGTATTGCAGTTGTTGTTTGCAACAAGGAAGCGACCTCGTTTTCCCGAAGAAAGAAGGGCACACGCGCCTGACATCAGTTGACACAGTCAAATTCCTTGGGACAAGAGTTCAACAAAACGGAGGGACGAGAGGTCTCGAGACTCAGAGACTCACTCAGACTGAGAAAGTCAGACGCAGGAGGACGACTCGGTAGTACGAATCAGGCTGAGAAGTTGGAGAGAAGTTGAGACTGGAGTCTCAAATCGTTTACGTTTAGCGAACTAACGTTGGTGTTAGTTATCGAGTACATTGGACGCAGAGCTGGACTAGATCATCGTCACCAATGACTGCAGTAGGGTGTCTTAACCAGTAAGACACAATCCCGATAAAGATATCAACTTGGCGATATCTCCTATCCAGAGACCAGACCAGGAGAGGACCACCAGCTGAAGTTAAACCCGAGGTATGTGTAACCTTAATAACAATGATCAACCGCTCAATGCTTGGTATGCGTTGCTCTTCTGGCAAACATTCTAGATACCCGAATTTGAACATCACATATTTACACTGCAACACAAGTTATGAGAAATATAACCATCAATCATTAATTCGATATCTGAGTTGTCATTTCTTGGTAATTTCCTGTAAATACATGGTTGAATCATTAACTTCTCGCTTAGAAATTGTAAACGTTCCCACTCATTCTAGATGGTGAGTGGAAGGTGATCTTCTCAGTTCAACGTTTTCATCCCCGTTTTAAAGACACGAACTGAGGAGGTTGTCAATATTTATATATATAATGTTTAAACATTTCTTATGCAAGTAAAATTTATAAAATTTAGCTCAAGTAGCAATTCTTTAGTTAGTTCACGTTTGCTTATCCATTGTTATTTATCAAGCCTTTATTTAGCTTTTACATTCTTTATTAGTAAACCTTTATTGTACTAAATGCCGCTGATCAGGAGAAAATGGTTAGTCTGGCACCTGGATATCGGGAAAAAGGTTTTAAAATATTGCTCGTTAAGTCTTTACATTCGTACTATAGTCGCAAGTGAACAAATGTAGATTTTCTTTATAGAAAATGTAGTTTTGTGACATCCCTTGTTTTTTCCCCTTACCATTTTCATCTTACATATTAAAAGGATTATTGCGTACTTAAACAATCTGTGAAACTCCATGTATCTAGTATGTGCGTCCGTCCATCTTCAAGAAGTTTCACATTTATTTAATTTCGCTTATCAATAAGAGATGAGAACTTCGTACAGAGACCTGAGTGGACAAGATCTTGTTTTGAACAAAACTATATTTGTCTTAATACGCTTTGTAAAGTGTATTTTGTTTTGTGATTTGTAGTTCAAACAAAGACTTCTGTGCAGCAGAAAAAAGTTCAAGCTAAGAAGGAATCTTCAAGTGAAAGCGAAAGTTCATCCGATTCAGAAGAGGATTCAAAGGCGAAGGTCGTAGCTAAAGTGGCAGGAAAGACACCACCTCCACAGGCTAAGAAGGTACCTGTCTCTCAAAAGGCGCAGGACTCTAGTTCAGAAGAATCAGATAGTGAAAGTGAGTATGAATCTAAGTTTATTTAATTCTTGTAGCAAAAAAGGCACATCTTTGTTTCCAAGTGTTTACTTTTATTAACGTTTCTTTTAACGAGACAGTTACTACCTAGTCTTACTATAAATACTGTCCCAAAGTTTCACATTGACACGAAATGGTTAGAGGTATTTTAATATCTTACTAACATGAGTTACATGGACATATTTTGAATCAAAATTACAATTTTTCAAAATGGCCATCATTAGCCACACAGTCTTAAGTTTTTGTGCCCACTCATCAGTTGCATTACGCAACACATTAACTGGAAAATCTGTAGCTGTCTTCCGAAGAGAAGAGACTGCATTAAACTTGCAGTATTGGGATCTCTCTTCTTGCAGTCCATCTCCTGAAGCTTTGACAACAATTTGTAGTTCAAAGGATTTAGACCCAGACTTGCAGAAGGCCAATCTGAAATGGAAATAGTCCGGAACATTTGCCTCCGGACGCTCTGGGTTGTTTGTGCCTTGTTTGCTGAGACTGTCCTGGTGGAAGTTACATTTTGTCCATGGAAGTGTGTGTTGGTGAGATTCTTGACTAGGCTCTCAAGCACTGTCTCCTGGTACACTTTGGCTGACGTTTTGACCTCCATTCCACAAAAATGGAGCTCCGTTGTGCCCTCGTAGCTCACACCCTACCATACCATGACTGACGCAAGATGTGGCATATATCCTGTCATTTTGGACATTGAAAGTCTCAACACTGAAGATCTTCTCATCAATGGAAAGGGTTCGACAGTATCCATTTACTGTGTAACGCTTAAGTAAGCGCGTTGCTTTTAGGAGCCTCTGGCGCTTCAGTTCGTCAGATGATGTCCTTTGTTTTGTTCGTAAGCATGTGGAGTCCGGGTCACGTGCTTAACGTGCTAGACATTTTCGATATCTTCAGCCTAGAACCATAACTGAGAACCCAGCTAATTTCGTCGGACACCGCCGCCACTGCTTTCACAAATTCCGGTATTCGTATTGTGCCTAGTCTTCCTTGCCGTGGCAATCTTTGACAGTTCGTCTCAACAAAGGGCCGTGCGGTAAACTAATTTGCAGCTTCTGGAGGGTTTTGAAAATCTCTCCTCTCTGTTTGCCAAACTTGTGCAACGCTATCACGGCCACACTATTTTCACACACGCCTCATTCCATCTTGAACACTTTACGCTTCTTGAGCTCATTCAGCAATGACTCGCGCTTCACTATACCGCTCTTGACTTTGCTCGCTTGTACAGGCGGAAGTACAGCCACCCTCAAAAGTAGGGACACTATTTATGGTAAGACTAGGTATAAAATCTTGAGTTTCCAACAAGGAAGAGAAAAATATTAGTTGTCATTTGTAAGATTACAGTGGAGTCTGTCCATTATCTGAAAATCAATACATGTGTATAGTATAATACTGGAGTGCACTGATATATATGTAAAGTTTTCTGAAGTACTAATCCTTGATATATCGTGTTATGTGGAAGCAGCTCTAGAGTAAGTGAAAGCAATCTTGGCGTGATAACTTTTACTAGGAACGTAATCTGTGATTCATTAGTTTCCTAATAAAATTCAGATTCTGGAAACAACGTTGATGGGAACCTTAAATTGTGATTTGAAAAAATTTAAAATGTACAATGACCAGGATATAGCTTTCTAAAGCAAGGTGGATGAACAAAAGTTTATTAAACAATTCGAAAGCTCGTTGATAGAAACCTTAAATTGTAATTCTTTCCCCTAAGGCTGTGCCTGATGTTAAGCAGTCGAAATATTATTTTCTTAGTGACTTCTTTTTAATGTGTTTGCATTATATATATAAAATATGGGTGGGTGAGAGAGAATGTTATCAGTGTTTGAAAACTGCAGATTTAATCATTTAAGAAACATAGAAAACTTGTAGTGGAGAAACTCCAATCATAACACATTTTTATTACTTAACAAGAGTAATGTGCTAAGACCGGATTGTTAATAAAGCAAGGTACAAAAGTAACCTGGGTATCTAGGATTGTTTCTTTCAGTTCAGTGACTTCTGAATATTAACTTTAGACTAGGCGTAACTTGATTGTACTAACAAAGTTAATTGTGAATCCGGAGTATTTTTTTTTTTTCTCCTGTAAGTCCTAACTTCTCGATTTTGGTTTTGGTGGTCATTCCCTCTGTATCTCTATATATACTTCGGTTAGGTTAAAAACGTTACTAATACCAAGAGATATGAATCACGTGGGAGTTAAATGTAACAACTAAGCTTGCTTGTGTTAGTTACTGCACATTTTTCTCAGCTGGCCTTCTGGTAGGTTGTTAACAACAACAACTTTCCTTCATTTAAAAGAATGTAGACCTGAAAAATAATATACATAGCCTTGGAAAAAAACTTGAAATTTAAAAGCAAATCTGTATTAGACAGTCCATTATTATTATTATTATTATTATTATTATTATTATTATTATTATTATTATTATTATTATTATTATTATTATTAAGAATGAAAAATATTTTTACGATTAGTGAATAATCCGATTTAATAATAGTGATATCTCGGTATACGTCCTTAATCCGTTCCAGTCCCTTGAACTTTCACTAAACTGGACAATACCAAACAAATTGTTCCCATAAGGAATACAGAGAAAATTACTAATTCGTTCCCATGGAAAAAATATTAGCATTGTTATTATACATTGATGAGGTGGTATAAAACACAAACACTGCTTAATGCTAAAATACAAAAGCAATTGGGCTTTGTTCTCATTAACACCAAACAAATACCGGGATGGTGCCTACGATAGTGGTCCCAGGCCTCTTCTTCCCCTTTCTTCCTTACCAATTTCGCTGGTAGTTTGATCATCGAGGGTTCTCTCTCATCCGATTTAATAATCCATTATCCGTAATGAACTAGCATGTTCATAGATGCCGAAAGGCCAGAAATCTAATTCCAATCCTAATCATTTTGACACAAGTTTTGAGTACAAGTCCTATTCTAAGCAATGGTCCTATACCAATCAAAATTTTTCATGTCTAAATAGGACTGTAATAAGTTTAATAGTAAGATACCAGTGTAATAAGTTTAATTTACTCAACGTCTTATGATTCGGTTTGGTAACGCTGTTCTTAAAAAGATCCGTTCAGTTATTTTTGCAACTTCTGACGTGGAGCGCTATATAAAGAAACGTGTTGGGGAATGCCTTAACAATAAAATGAACTGTACAGCAGTATGGTTACCACTTTTTTGTGACACATTTGAGCGGAATATCTGAACGCGCGTAGATTCAACGCAAAACGTAGATACCGTTATTTGCCACACCTCCTACGAGAGGCTTCTGTTGCTAAGTGAGAAATTTCCGTGGCTTGTTCTCTCACAGTGGTGACAAAACTGGCCAGTTAGGTCATGTGATTTTACTCTTTGCGACTACTTCTGTGCGAAGTTTCGGAAACAGGTTAAAACTACTAATGCGAGAAGTCAGTGAGGAAATTGAACATATCTATCTCCATGGGCAAGTATGAGAAAATAATTATAAATTTGAGAATGAAATCCTGCAGAGAAAGACGGGGGGGACGTATGTCGGATGCCATCTTTTATTCTTAAATTCAAACATAAACCCTATGTAATGATATAAAAATATTAAACATTTTTATTTACATAATCTTTATATTAAATTCCTCGTTCTTATTGAGGCACTATAAAATACGGCAACAGCATCGTTAACAGTTTCTCACAAAAAAAGACAAAGTAACTTACGTATTTCTGAGAAGATTTGTTTCTGCGTCCGTTCTGGCTACTATATCGCTATGAAAGTGAGAACACTTCAAAAAATATTCTTTTTGGAGTCACATTATACCGAATTTTAAAATATTTAGTCTCTTTTATATCGATTTTCTTTGATCTTTTTACCTATTAAAAAGGTTGAAATTTTAACTGAATGTGTTAAGGTACCCATTCAAGTAATGACTAATTAAATGAAAAGAGGATTGTATAATCTAAGTTTTTTCATATAATTCTAAACTTATTTATCCTTTACCTTTGATAATGATGGTGCATAAGTAGCGTACTTGGAATAACGTTTGCTTATCCCATGGAATTATTTACCCACTTTGTCTTAACGCTTCCATCTTCTCTCCATTAAAATTAATAACAATCATGTTCAGATATAATATTACTATAGATTGCTATGTGTATTGATTCCTTGTTTTTAGGTGAAGATGAGACTCCCCCAGTGAAAACTATCCAGAAGCCCGGCAAAAATATTGTTCAGGGGAAATCTCCAAAAGTTCAAGGAAAGGTGCCAGGATTACAAAGCAAATCCCCTGCACAGTTAGTTAAATCCGTAAAAAAAGATGACAGCAGCAGCTCTTCCGAATCCTCAGAAAGCGACGAACCACAGCCTGCTCCAAAGAAACAACCTTCCAAACCATCTCCACAAGTAAAACCTGTGTCCGGCAAAGCTAAAACAGAATCAAGTTCAGAGAGTTCAGACTCGTCTGACGAAGAAGAGACTGCAAAACCACCAACTGCGAAGAAAGTTCCTAAAGTTACTACACCTGCTGTGAATAAAGGTGCCAAAGGAGCCAAAGCTAAGAAGCAGGAATCTTCAGATTCAGAGGATTCCGATTCAGAATCAGAAGAGGAAGCTAAACCAACTGTGAAAAGTGAGTTTTTTTTTCTTTTTCTTTCTTTCTTTCTTTGCTTGTTGGATCCAATATATTTCAAGCAAAAATTTTCTTGTAGGCCTTATATCTAGAGAACTACATATAGTGTAGCCAAACCAAAACTATCACTTACCTCAGTGTGACGTGCTTATTCCGTAAAAAAATACAAAAACTCGATTTAGGGGCCGTTCAAAAATTTTGTGGCCTCTAATCTAAAAAATTCAACATATTTCATTCAAACATTTTCTTGTACGTCCCATATATGGAGAACTACATATAGTATCAAACCGAAATTAACAATTAACTGACTATGATGTGCTTATTCCGTAAAAAAATACAAAAACCCAATTTAGGGGCCTTTGAAAAATTTTGTGACTCCTGATCCAAAAACTGATTATTGGCCAAGATCGCTTTTTTTTTTTTTTTTTTTCCTCTAAAATTTTTGTCTGTCATATAATAAAACTGTCAGTCAATATAAACTAGCTGAAAAATCATAATTTTAGTTTTAAGAATTACGTGAATGATTGTGTGTAAAAGTATTTTCTTTCATCTGGTAATGTGAATCAGATTCTTACGTTATAATATAGTTATTAATGTTCATGGTATTCGTTTTTGTAGCAACTCCAGCCACTACAAAAACTAAGGCACAGTTAAAGGCGAAAGCAGAAAGCTCGGACGACTCGGACGATTCGTCTGAAGAGGAAGAGGAGGAAAAACCAGCCAAAAAACCACAAACGCAAGTGAAAACACCCGTATCCACAGCGAAAAGGAAACGAGACGAGAGTTCAGATTCAGAAAGTGAGAGCGATAGTGACGAAGAACCTCAACAGGTGATTTTTTTCCCCTCTTTCTTAAGACTTAGCTACTTATGAAGTTCTTGAACTTGATAATCAGTCAATGGGACATTCTTCAGAATTCTTAAAATAAGTTTCGAGGACAGTTTATACCAGAGGTGGTAAGCTTTTAAGGTGGGCCTCAACGTTTCCTTCCTCTGAATATTCTGTTCTTTGTTATACAACTAAACTCGCACATAATATACAATAGATTCAAGAATGATAATTGAAAATCGGAACTGGTCGATATTTGAGGTAAGCAAACAAATGTAACGGATCGAAATTTTCCGTTACAAGCTTCGACTGCGAGTGACTTCGGGAATGTACTATAGCAATATGTGGTGTTAAGGCTTTATCCGGTGAGCTGGCTTTGAGAATAAAACTGGTTTCTAAGGATAAAAATAACAGGGTGAAAATTTTTAATGCTTTTATTCAAGATATGACATATTGACAGTATTGGACCTTTCATCGAAATTAAAATTTTGTAGTGATATAATGACACACAAAATTCTGGGCTGATTTGTATGATTACATTGTTGGTAATTAATTTAAGTACATAAAGAATATTTCAAGAATAAAATCGGTTCGATTTGTATATTTCTTAGTTAACAGGTTCGTTCTTATACTGAGTTCTCTAAAGGGTTGCATATGAATTTCATTAAGGTTCTTCGGCCTTATTTAAAAAAAAAAAAAAAAAAAAAAAATCAAAGTGGGGAATTTTCATGTCAGAACTTGCTTGTCCATCGTGATCAGTAATGAAACTGGGGACCCAAATGAGTTACAAGAATAAATTTAAAATTAAGGAAGGTTGAGGAAAGAATTTCTGGTTCATAATTTTCTAAGTAGTGGAATTGTATACTAGACAATAGCCAAGCAGACAAGATAAATGTTCGACAAAGACCTTATTTCGAAAATCTCGTTCATATATACCTGCAGGATGTTACTCTGAAAGAGAAATAGATGTTTTGGTACCCATGTAGGGGCAGAGAGGTATTTTTTCATATATCGATTAATAGTCTTTTACGTCTTTCCATATCATCAGTGTTTGAATATATAAACTTAGTGAGGATTCTGTCTTTTTCAGAAAAAAGCTGCTGTAGAGAAGAAGTCACCATTTAACAAGAGTAAAACATTCACAAATGGAACGTTAAATGAAGTAAGTGTTGCAAACATTACATATTTGTATGTAAAGGATATTATTTAGAATATTCTTTCGTATTTGTGTAGGGATCGTAGATGATTTTATATAATATGCCGAGAATATGCAAATCGCGTTGATCTCAGCTACAGCATCTTGAATCCTTACTGTAGACAGTGTCATCTCTGACCTTCTGAACTGAGTCTTAACAGATTTCAAAAACAGGACGAGATTCTCAATTTCACTCGTTTGTGTGTGGGTATGTTCAAGTGTAAGTCTTTTGCACAGGTGCAGAGATTTTATTTATTTATTTTTGTTTGAAAGAATATTCTTTTCTGGTTGTTGCACATAAATTTCATGAGGATCTAACCATATTCTTCGAACTAGACCATGAGACTTCTCAATAGCTGGTAACCATACCATAGTTGTGTATGATCACGCTTAATTTCAACATAGGCGCACCAATTTGGTTGATTTACTTTTTGTTTGAAAAGATTGTTCTCACAGTGGTTTCATATAAATTTAATTACGATCTTACGATAGTCATCGGAGCTAGATCATGTAACTCCTCAACAGATGATAGTGTTAATAATGTAATTAACGGACTTCATTGTGTGCCTGCTCGCGCATAACTTCAACGGATGTATTTGCTTTATCTTTTAGTTTCAAAGGTTATACTTTCTTGCAGATTCTATGAATTTTATCAGCGTCTAATGACAGTTAGACGTGAAACTCAACAGCTGGTAGTCTTAATACCATGTGTATGTTCACGTAAAATTCCGTATCACATAGACCGATTTATGTAACATATATGTAATATTTGGTCACGTGTTTTCTAGGCCGGCCCATTTTATAGGAAGTTAGTGCCCTACCTTTAGATATCTATCTAAACTAACATGGTTACTAAAAAGTGGGAAAATGAAATTTTTGTTCGGGAAGTAGGTAAACCTTTGCCAGGGAGAACAGTTTACAAAAATGTGTGAGAACCCTCATTTCGTTTACTGTATAACTAAATACCTAAGTAGTTTAATTGTAAACTGGAATGAAAGAATACTCACAAGTTAAATAAACATTACATTACTTTTATTATGTTTAGTATGTAACATGTATATGTGTACTAATAGGTATTGGTTAATGTACTCGGAGCAAAATATGAAACGAATTGACAGAGGAACGTGTATTTTCCTGTTACCACGTCGTAAATGTTCCGTTGACCCGTCTACTATAACTGTCATCTCTGACGAAAGAAATAGTGCTTATTTTTTGTTTGGATGGTGATACTAATGTTTTATTGTTTGAAGAGAGGAGAAAAAATTTGTTTAATAATTGGACGGTGTTATCCACCAAAATTGACCAAGCACCAAAACATAGTTCTGAGATATTGAAGGAAAACACATACATGTTACCATTACGATCCAGTTCTTGGCACTTGGTCGAACAGCTTTTCCTGAACGTTTAAGCAAATAGTATTTTTTTTTCTTTCTTCATTCATTCATTGTCTCCTACACACTGACGTAAAAATCTCCAAAATCGAAAAATGGCGCTTGGTCAATTGATGCATATGCATAACACGTCCAGTTGTCAAAAGTTCTTATATATATTTTTATTAAACACTGTAAAATACCGACAAATGGAAGATGGATTAACAAATGAAAACGAATCATAATACAGTTCACCGTATGCAGGTTTATTCTTGAATTTGAGGAACATTAATTGGCTGTGAAAATTAATTTTATTTCTGTATGTGAAAAAGGCATAGATCTACAATTAAGTGTGGGAGCCAAAGACGTCTTTCTCTGCATTCGAACCCACAACCTCACACCAAGCATGTCAAACTCGCGGGCGGTTCTGTTCACTCTGAGAAAACAACAAAATTATACGAGGGGGGGACCAAAAGGAAACCAGATAGAAAGCATGTGGCCGTTCCTAGGCGTAGTCTTAATTCTACCGCTAGGCGGATCTTGTAAACCTTCCCAAATCAGTTGCCCAAGTGGCGTCGCATAGGAGATTAACGTTTAATGGTAGTGTTGTTTTTCTAAACTCTTCTCGTTTGCAGTAGTGAAATCGTTGACAGATTTAAAGGAACAAAGAATGTTTGAAATTTTTCTTCCTGTTCGAAAAATCAGCAATGGAAGCTTTCCAAATTCAACAGGCTTTCAAGAAGGATGTTACGCTGCCCTCAATTTTTGAGTGGTTTGGGCACTTTAAAACTTGTTGAAATCAATGTTGAAGATTATGCTCGTTCTGGATGGCCTTCATCTCGAAACGACGAAAGCATTGAAAAGATCCTAAAAAATCAATTAGGATAGTTTGACGATCGACGAAATTTCAGAACAGTAGTGAGTTGAAGCTCATGCCAGCGGACTTTGAGGATTTGCAAATGAGACATGTTCCGTTAAGTTTGTTCCTCGCCTGCTCAGACAAGATTTAAATAATAATAATAATAATAATAATAATAATTAATAAATAAATAAAATAAAATAAATCGTCTGTATTTGAGCCAAGACAAAAATCAGATTGAAAGTGTGTCTAATTTTTTGATGGTCATTATAGGTAATGAGATCCAGTGTTACGGATTTGCCCCCGAAACCAAGCAAGAGTCTAACTAGAAAAATCCCTCGATCAAAAAAGCAAGACAAGTGAGGTCGAATGTTAAGTCGATGATCATTGGTTTTGTTTGTGCACCGGATAATTGTCCTCTCTGGTCAGACTGTTAACCATCACTTTTATTTGGAGGTTGTAAGAAGTTCATGGGAGGACGTGCGGCGGGAGCGCCCGGAACTCTGGCAGTCAAATGACTGGTTCCTTTACGATGACAACGACCCCGTACACACTGCCTTATCTGTGAACCGCTGTTTCGGCTCTCAGGGATGGGCTATCGTTTCCCCACCGTCCGTTTTCGCTAAACCTAACCACATGCGACTTTTATCTCTTCCCGCAAATTGAAAAAAGATAAAAACAGGTGTAAAAAGAGCCTCGGAGAGAACATTGAACCATGAAGACCCGAGGTGCTTCAAACGGTGGGAAGAGGACTGGAGAAGTACATTGCATCTAATAGAAAGTACTTTGAAGGAGACTGAAAGAACTTTAGAAAACTTTATTTTTAAGAGCTACTTTCTTTTGGGTCCTTCTTTGTATAATTTAAATCATAAGATGTCATGACTTAAATCAGTAACAATTTTCTATTTGTAAAAGCATATATTCTGGCTGTCATAGTCTGTGGTTCACGAAAGGTTCTGGATTTTGAAAGATCAAATTAAAATTAATCTTTTTTTCTTCTTGTAAATCAAAGAACAAAACATTAGCTTACTTGGATTTTTTTTTTGGGGGGGGGGGGGGTCGAGATCTATCTTTTATGGCTGAAGGTATAACTTGAGAAATTTGTGTTTGAAACTACAAAGAAAATATATACTTATTACAGACATGAATAATCAGGAAAAACGTTCGAATGCAAGTTACTGTTGTGGAAGAAAGTTACGGAATGAAGACTTGAGCTCTTTCCGTCTTAATGAAAAGCAGAAAATAAGCTAAATGAGCCCGTTTTGCACAGAATAGTTGTTAAGCTTCAGGGTTTGAAGAGTGAATTCGAAAAAAGTTTCCGTGACATTCGATGATCGAAGACGAGCTTTCCCGGTTTCCTGCTAATTTTTCAACCCACTTTGGGAAAGTGCTATTCTGTCTGGAGATTGAACTAATAGGAATGAAGTGCAACTCGAACACCTAACTCGAAAGCAAAATTTAGTAAAGTGAATATCCCAAAATTTTACTAATACTTGCTTAATAATGAAGTTCCCAGAAACCCGCAAATTAGCATTGTACCTGATTGCCATCCTCGGCAGTACGTATAAGTGTGGATATTTTCTTCCGTATGAAAATAAGTAAGTCTCCAGCGAGATCTAAGTTACGACATCTAACTTGCTGCAAAAGTAGCTAGTGTGAGCTGCATGTTTCCCGACATCAGAAATTGGTTGCCGAAGAAATATACCAGGTGTCGAGAAATAAATTTGTAGGTATCGCTTGTAAATCAACACCTTTGTTTTTGATGTACTGCAGTATTACGTAAGATTTTATATATTTACTAACTCTAAATACATCATTAAGTTTTTAAGCCGGCCGCATTATTGTACATTAATGGTTATTTGCTCCAGTTAGGATACTGAATTTGACATTCCTGTTCTACACATTGCAGATATATTATGCAAAACCACATGTCCGACATAAGATATTAGCAGATATAGAATCGTAAGTTGTTTCCTGACAACTGTAAAATTCATGAATCACATTGGTCCCGGAAGTCATTCTGTAATTTGAATACTCAGTACGAAGAAATACTCAGAAAATATATTTACATTAAAACTTGAAATCCAGATTACTTACAAACTATAAGAAGACAAACACGTGTAAGTAAACAAAAATAATTTCGTACAGATTTGTGAGCAAGGTGAAACAATTTTGGCCTTGCACAGAGATGGCGTTGATATCAATGAAATTTTATATTAATACATGTTTCGCAATAACGCAAGTCAAGTATGAGCTGTTTGCAAGTAGACACGTTTCCTTCAAATGGATAAATTGGAATATAATGTCGTCATAAAGTTGTTTTGGACTGTTTATTGCCAACGGAAGTTAATCCAAAGTTGAATGTTTGCAAGGATTCTGCCACCAAATTTTTACCAGTTAAAAAATGGACGGCTAAATTTAAACATTGATGTACTTCTTTTGAAGAAGATCAACATTAGGAACATTCGTCAACTGCAACAGCAGATCAAACCATCGAGCAAGTGCACAATATTATATTGAGGGATAGATGTGTGAAATAACTGACGCCATAAGCATATCAGAAGAAAGAGTACAGTACATTTTAGGTGAATTAAATGAGAGGGCTTTGTGGAAAATGGATACCCGTATTCGTGGACTGCTGACCGTGGATCAGACTAGGGCCTACCTCTACACACCAGGAACGAAACCTCAATCAAAGCAATAGGTGGAAGTCATTGGTTTTGCATCCCTTTTCTCCTCCCAAAAAGCTAAATAGATTTCATCTGCAAGGAAGATTTGACCTGTGTTCTCTGGGATGCAAAAGGGATTCTTACTGATTACCGTGCAAACTATAAAACTTTAAATGACGAATACTACGTCTTCTGGATTAACTAATTAAAAAAAAAAAAGTTTGGGTTAAAAAGAAAACTGCAACTATCCACTAACGTGCTTTGGCAGTGGTGAAAAAAGGGTTGTGAATTACGAATCACAAATTTGGCACCTTCTGTTTTCCACCTTTCCCCACATCTAAATAAATTTGTGGCTGGAAAATGTTTGTCCAGTGAAGAGGTTTGGAAGCAGTAGACGAGTATTTCGCAGACCTATAATTACACTTTTCAGGGATTTTGGCATCTGACGGGACGAAAACCGTTGAATAAAATGCATTGACCTAAAAAGGGACTGAGTAATAGAGTAGATCATTTTTGATCTAAAAAAAAAAAAAAAATCTCCGCCAAACCAAGGGCTTTCCCTTTGCCTCTAAGAAGTTACAGATGTGCTTCTTTTACTTCAATTGGCAAACATTTCTCAGGACATAACAAAACAACATTGTAATGTTGAGCTCCCTCGTAGCTGTGCATAGCGTTACGCGCCTTTAGCGCGCGAGACCGGGTTCGATTACCAACCGAGCTCATGTGGTTTGCAGAGCTCCCTCGTGGCTAAGCGGTTAGCGTACGCGCCTTTGGCGTGGGAGACCTGGGTTCGATTCCCGGCGGGAGCTCATGTGGTTCGGATTCCACGTTAATCAGTAGGTCCACGTCTCATATAGCCTCGCTGCTGAACGGGACGCTAAACTAAAATCACCTCACCTCATGTGGTTTGCATCCTATGTTGAGATGTGTGGTTCACGTCTCATGTAGCCTCGTTGCTGAACAGGACAGTAAACTCAAATCGAACATTGTAATGTTGCTCCCTTCTGCAGATACTTCCCACTTGTATCAGCACAACGTCTGATACCACTGTGACCTTAATAAACCCATGACGTAGATTCCATTCTCAGCACAAATTTTCACGTGGTTCTGAACTGTCAATTCATTTCTAATTTTGCTACATGTATAATTGGAAAGTAAGATTGGTCATTACTAATAACGAAATACAGCAGAGGTAGTTAACTCATTGACAAAAGCTAATTTTTATTTTTATTTTTTTTCAATTTCCTTTTTTAGAATATCGGCCAAGGCGAAATAAACATTCAGTTGGAACAGAAATCTAAAAATAGGGTGAGTTTGCAGCAGCGTTCTTGTTTCCAGTTTCGCCAATGCACTGCATATTATGCAAGAGGAGTGGTTTTGTTGAATGTGCTTTCTCCCAGTATTTTCGTAACTGCATATTTTAAAATCATGAAAGATCCAGGAGAGCAGTTCCCTGTAGTGTACATTTGGTGGCATCCCCTTTACTACTAATAAGCCATTACTGTTTTTCAGGATACCTGAATTATCACGTTCCTATTTTCTCTTTTACTTTAACAAGGAAGTTCAAATTATTTTTTTTTTTTTTTTTAACATTTCTGTTAGCATATAAAGGAATATAATTTTAAAAATCTCCGTTTTGTAAATTAAGTGAATGAAGTGAAATTAAGTTAAATTGTTCCACATTCAGTTCTTTTAAATTCTTTATACTTTATTTACAAGATTTGTCGTTATTCTGTAATTCAATATGTAATAAACCATACAGTAATTTGTAATAATAATAATAAATCAACCAATTAACATAAATGTCAGGAAACTCATTAAGATTATATAAAATATAGGTCAACAGAGCGGTGAGCGGGTCGTGGCCACAAGTGAAACCAACATCAAAACATCCCTTGCCAGTATTGTTACCAACTACAGAATATGTTTCAGTAATCTGCGTCCCAAGTAAAAAGCATCCACTCATTTTTGTTTGATCGCATGTTGTGTAAAATGTACGAGAATTTTGAAATATTATTCAGTACATTATTAATTTAATAATGTTGTGCAATGTTATTTAATACTGTGTTTAGAGGGAATTTGATAAATTTAGTCGGATAACTGGTAATTGATGGACAATTGGACTTCGCGCCAGTAACATTGATTTATAATCCGTAGTTCGCGGAACAATCTTGCTACTAATTGAGGAGTCTAGAATTTGAACCCGAGATTTCAGCGATTTTTAAACCAGAATGCTAAATGCTTTTATTTGTTCTACCAAGTACATATACAGAGTACACAAAACACAACTTGATACAAATTACGGACACTAATGAGAATGAGTTCACTAAGATCACACCGTTCCGTTTAATCACTCGTGTAGTTTCACACTGTCACTGGTATGACAATTGAACGAGAACCGATTGATCGTACTGGGATTTCGAATGTTTTCACAAAAAGTATGACAAGGAGTTCCCAGATGTTTCTAGTTCACCGAAATCTGCGGGGTGCATGCATTATCTTCACCACCTGAATATTCCTTTTAACCTCTGTTTCATGTCTTATCTACCCCAGATATCGCCTTTGTTTCCGGTTATATATATATATAAAAAAAAAAAAAAATCGGCAATCAAATCGTATTAAAATCTGAGATGTTTACAGAAATTATACACTGCAGTATAATATTACACTTGCATTAGACAAAAACATTTTGTTGCTTGCTTAAAGAAATTAATTTCAATTTATTAAGGCAACATACAGCTAGCGGCATAGTAAATTCTTACGACCACCTTGGCGAAAAATGTTCGCGGATCCCTGGGTAAGAAAAGTTTTTCCTTTTTTTTCAAATAGCTAATAATAATAATAATAATAATAAAAAATTTTCGAAATAAAGCTCACTACCTGTCGCCCGTTCTTTGGTTTTGTGAGGCCTCTAAAAGCGTGAAACCCAGGGTCATAACCCACCACTTGCGTCGCCGCGTATACAACAAATGCATCATAACTGTTAAATAATAATAATTGTATTTTCAAATGGTCTTGCCGTGTTGTTTAATATTAGAAGAAAGCACAAGTTTTTATTATATCTGAAATATTTTTTTCTGCTCTTCGTATGCCGATCGTTTAAGATAAGATACCGAGCACTAACATGTATTAGCTGCTATCGATACTGCCTCTCCCTCGCGATTACTTTGTTTTTTTCTCTAGCACGTTTAGTTTCCTAACGCTTTAAGCCGTTGGCAGCTGTAAAAATACGGTCTGCTACCCTATAAAAACGATACTAACTATTTCAGAAAAAGGGAGCCA
The DNA here is from genome assembly GCF_964235325.1 of Thermobia domestica. Taxonomy (NCBI): domain Eukaryota; kingdom Metazoa; phylum Arthropoda; class Insecta; order Zygentoma; family Lepismatidae; genus Thermobia; species Thermobia domestica. The sequence goes on along the minus strand of NC_137458.1, from coordinate 238,600,364 downwards.
GCTTCGTCGCACAGTAAGTTCTCGTATAACCTACTTCATTACTAATATTCCAGTTCCCCACCCTTCCTATATAATTACAGAAACTAGCTAATCAAAAGTGAGATATTTTTGAGTAAGGATACTTTGCGTATTCCTAACGAATAAAAGTTACTGCAAATAACACAATCTCAGTTTTAGCTACATATCAATAACTAGTTAGGAATGTTAGTTGCAAAGTTTTGGTTTCGTGCAAATAAATAAGTAATAATAAAAGTGTTTCAAATTTATACTCATACAAACAGTCCATCATGTTTAAGGACTCAAAATTAACTGATGTATTGAAGTCTACATAGGTCAAGCTCAGAATACAATGTTATTAACGTCAGAAGTCCGAGATTATTAAAACAGATGGCATTTAACTTGTTTTAATGAGACTGCATCTTCGATCAGTAAGGCACATGGCTGTATGATTAGTAAGCAGTTTGGCACGGGAGACCCGGGTTCGATTACGGGTAATAGCTTGTGTGGGGTTCGGATCCCACGTTAAGTGTAGATCCACGTGTCACATAGCCTTTGTGCTAAAGGGAATACTAAAGTCCAAATCAGCTAACCAGTCAACCCATTAGGTCACTTAAGTAAATATTTTATATGTATATAGGCACTGAGATTGATCTCCGTTATTGTTCAGCTTGTCTCTGTTTTTAGTTTCTATTCAATAGCTTTCGCGTAACGGGATTCCACTGAAACGAAAGTAATGTGATTCTGTACAAGTTTAGTGTTCCTTCTTTAATTATTACAGGAAAAGGAGGAAGAAACTGCAAAAGTGTTTATGGACATTAAGAAAAGGTGTTAGTCTTAAAAATAAAAGTGCAAAAAGGTCTATTCAAAAACAGTTTTTTGTTTACTTTGAAAGATAAGCTAATTTAAGCATTTTAATAACAATAAATAAATAAAAATAAAATTTAAAGTAAGGTGCAGCACCTAACATTCCTAACTCTAGAAATAATAAAATACATGATTAAGTTTCCATATTAACATTGACTACTACTTATATGGCTTGGTAAAATTGCAAGTTGCCATTCAACATTAATTCTCTTGGTATTCATCAGTGCCTTAAAAAAAAAAAAAAAAAAAAAAAAAAAAAAAAAAAAAAAAAAAAAAGTTTAGTAACGTATTATGAATAGAGAAATAGCAAGTATAGATTATTGTGTATTAATGAATTAAACAGATTGTTTCCCTTTGTTTCTAATGTACAGTTTTTATTTTCGTTTTCGACAAGATAAGTGAACCCTACAGGCGAGTAAAAGAGGACGCAGTGGAAGTAGATCCTCGGCTGAAGGATAACTCATTCGAAGCCAAGGTAAATCCCTTAATTCATGGCTTTGTTTCTGTAGGACCGACAAACCATGAAAGTGCGGAGATCGTTTCACAAGCTTGTTTACCTTTTTTCCAGATAAGTCCTCGATTTCCAGGTCATTTTATTCAAATTTTTGTTTATGATTAAAAACTGTAGCCTTTCATGCTTTGTTGGTCTTACTGCTTTTTTTCTTTTGTAGGATAACGAAGATGAGAATAGTGATGATGATAATAAAAATGAAGAGAATTCTTCCGGGAGGCCTGGCCTTGGTTGGGGCAGAGATAATGATGAGGGTGGTAGACAGAAGTGGAGGGAAGACCGACAGGGATTTCGTGGTGGACGAGGAGGCAATTTTCGTGGAGGTGGTGATCGAGGAGGATTTCGGGGAGGTTTCCGTGGTGGGCGGGGAAGAGGAGGTGGCGGCAGAGACTTCCGCGGTGGCGGTCGAGGAGGGAGGGGAGGTTTTGGTAACAGAGACAATGAGGGTGGAAGAGGAGGCTTTGGCAGAGGGAGGGGAGGTGGCTTCCGAGGAGGACGAGGTGGTGATAGAGACAGATTTGGTTCAAGAGGTGGTGGTGGTGGATTCCGTGGTCGAGGTGACTTCAAAAACAGAGAAAGTGGACATTTTAATTCAGAAAGCGGAGGTGGCAACAAGAAAATCACATTCGATGACTGAAGAACGAATCGTAAGCAGAGGTTAGTAAGAAATATCGATATATGTATATTTGAGTTGAGGCTAAGGAATCTTGAAGCAAGAATAGAAAATGAATTACCAGGAAAATGAATTAAAGACAGTCAGCATACACTAGAACGATACACTATATAAAGATTAACGAAACTCATCAGACAGGAATTAAAAGTAGATTATTTTTTAAAGACTTTATTACTTTAGTTGTATCTGACTTTACTGAAATCAGTGTATTCTTAGCCTGGTAACCTTCTAGCGAAAGAATGTTTTTTGGTAAATAGTTCATTCTATGTATCATATCGTGGGCTTTCGCACGAGTGTGTCTATTTTTGGAAAGCAAGATCGCTACTGATTAATGTACTGGGTCATAGTATATGTACAATATTAGGAAGTAAGATGTTCATTGTCATCAAATTTGCCTACAAAGTTTATTGAGGGAATATTTTACATGTGTGGTTAACAATATGTAAATGTTTTCTGAGTACGCGGAAGCTACGGAGTAACTGACAATATCGTAATAATAAACAGCAATCGTTCGTTTGCGTTAAGCTAGTAGATACCGCTGCTTGCGGAGTTCTTAGCCGTAAAGTTTATATTGAGCTTTTTACAGCTCAAATCGTACTATATTCGTTATCAATTTTAAATACAATGTTAAGTTTCTATTAATATTTTTGGTGTAGTATGAAGAACCAAGTTTTAAATCTTGCGTACTTTAATTTTTTTCAATTTAAGATTGAGTAATTGACCATCATTAAATAATAATAAATAATAATAATGGGCGACTTCTAATATTGACCTTGGTTCATCAGAGAATTCTAAAATTACTGAGGGAAGGTGATTATAGAAACATGATTGTAAAACATTTATCTTAAATGTGGAAACTGCATTCAAAGAACTAGAAATTTAAGTAATGTACACGATTGTGTATGTATATATATATATATATATATATATATATATATATATATATATATATATATATATATATATATATATATATATATACAGAATGGGACATCTTTTTGAAACTCAACTTGCATTTTTAAACTAATGAAGAACGCTAAAATTTTTCACCGTGCAAATGTCGGCAGTAGGACATACTCTACTCTCCAGTGTCACCAGATTATAGTGTTCCCAGATCAACATTAGTTGTTTTTATGGAACTGCGTCAGATTATCTACATGTGAAATTTACAAATTAAATGAAAACATACAATCCCACACCCACTGCTCAGTGCTGCAAACTAAGGATGCTTACAGTACCACAAACATCGAAAAATGACCAAATTTTGGAGGCCTCTGTAAGTCAAAACGCATATAAAACGGACGGGATAATGCACCTAGTATCTATACAGTGATTGCCAAATAGTCGATCGCGAGCTACTAGTAATTCGCGGGGACATTTTCGGTAGATCGCGTTAACGCTCCAATTGGCTAACCTTGATTTTTCCATAAACAAATGTAAGATTTTTTTTTTTTTTTAATTTTGATCTTTTAGCTGGAGCCCATAGTAGAATTTAAGAAACTGTACGTAGCTCAGAAGCTTCATAAGTTTGGCGGCCACTGATCTAGTGCTACGATCATGATATGAAGTACTTCGAATAAATAGGGACAAAAGTTTCTCCAAAGGCTTTATTTCGATAAATTGCTTAGATAAGTATCACATCTGATCAGGTAGATGGTTTTCAATAGACGTAAAGATCGTAGTGCCATTTATATTAATTTTATATCTCAAACCGTTCCGGAATTACGAAAAACATGGATAGAGATTGCTATACTATTCAAAATGTTGTGTTGGGAAATTGATTTGATTGCTGCTTTCTTGTGTTTTTGACATAACAGCAACAGTTTTTGATAATTGCAGTTAATACCAGTTCTTCCTAATACATGCATTTTAAGTATTGTTGCAAACTGCTTTTAAACAATGTTGCAGACTGCTTCTAAGCACTGTCGCAAACTTTGCCATGTTTATATCTCCGGACTGATTTGAGATCACATTGCTGTAAGCGGCCCTATGATCTTATCATTTTTTGAAGCGACCCATGTAATTGTATTCCTTGTAATTTTGTTTCTGTTAATTCAAAATACCTCATACTATCATAGTATTGGACCCTTAAGGTACTGTGAACGTGCATTGCCCCATCAGTCTTGTGTTATTGTTGAGGCCTTCAAATTTTGGTCGTTTTTCGATGTTTGATTGTGATACTGTAGCAGTCTTCGTTTGCAACACTGAACAATGTGGTATTGTAATTTTTCGTTTAAGATTTAGATTTAATATATATACACAATAACCTAGCGTCGTGCTATTAAAAAAAAATAAATAAAACTGTTCGCAACATTGTTAATCTGGTGGTATTCGAGAGTATTTCAAACGTTGTCCCACTGCTGATATTTGCACGGTGCAAAATTTCAGCATTTTCTGTCGATTGCGTTAAGCTTATAAGGGCGTTTTAAGATAAATAGCTCATCCTGTATGTATATGAAATGATTTTTTAACTTTAACGTCTCACAGTTATTCTTAAGTTAAAGGAGAAAAAGATTAGTGAAAGTGAAATTGATCTTTTCTGCTCTCCTACCGAAGACACTACACTAAACTAAAGGAGAGGATTTTTTATATACAGATACTTGCCACTTTAATAGAAGCAGTTGGGAAAAGTACAGATTAATCGTGTCTCCAAAGTTGACCACAGATGTCCAATTATGTTCAAGTCTGTGAAATGGACGGATCAGGAAAGGTGTTCAACTTCGTCCCGATGTTCCTCGAACCACGCCGCAACAACTCTAGCTTTGAGAATGGGGAAATATTATCCTCGAATATAGCATAGTTGCGTGGAACATGTGAACCACAGAATGCATTTAGTGTCCTAAATTGGTGACGCGCTGATAAGCCTTTAGTACATGTCTCACTAAAAACCAGGATATTGCAGCCCACAGCATCACAGCCGCCACACAAACACGGCTCATGGCTTGAAATAAGGTGAAAGATGATTCACCCGACCATATCACCTTTCCGGTCATCAGCGGTCCATGTTACATGATCACGGCACCATTGACGTCATGTTAAATTGTTGTAGTCCCTTATTAGCGGTTTCACCCGTGCAACCCAACCTTGTATGTCTGTCAGGTAATTCGCTGCGAACTGTGATTATCGACAGCATGTGCGAGGTGCTTGCATCCTTGCACCGAAGCCCCACACAATGGTTCTGAGCAATAATCCGCTTTAATGCTCGGTGGAACCTGTCACTTTGTTTTCTTCCAACCACTTCCGCTTCACCGATGGAGTTCTATAGTCCATCATCTTGGATACTGTTCCGCACGACACACCCAAGACACTTACCACTTTCGTTGCTCTCGTACGACATAACCGAGCACCAACAATTTACCAGTGTGGAAACTAGAGGTTGATCATTTCATAGTATTGCCATCTGTCCATTCACGCTGCCATTCTATTGCTAACATAGTAAGTTTTGCCCTAACACACTACTTAAACCAGACATCTGATGTGTTTGTATTAAATTGATGAGATTTGTATGTCTATATATTAATACTTTCCAACTTCTTACAAACATATTCCTGTGAAATTATTAGTTTTGCTTATAAAGACGGTAGAATTCACTCAGGAAGTGAAATGATGCAAAACTTACTATAGTATTATATTGAATGGAATTATTTCAACTATACTATAGACACTAAATAATGTTACAAAGTAAAAAATACTGTAAAAGCTTCTTTGGCTGCAAGGTTGCCACCAAAGTAAGACTCTTTTCAAGTTGGTGCTATACTTTGTGCCTATATTGGGTTCTCATTCATAGATATGGATACTTGTAGTATATTATACTTGAGAATCATTTCCGAATCTACCATGCATAATGGAGATATTTTTTTTTTTTTAAATCTTCAAATTTTGGATTTCTAAACTAGTATTGTTGGTAATTAAATGGCAACCTGTGAATGTTTTATCTGAGCATATTTTTGTAATGGAAAACACTAAATCTTAGTGACAAATATTTACCAAGACCTGTAAACTATGCTTTTCACAGTGTCCTTTAATGTTAAACAAGTTAGTAATGAACCAGACTTGATTAGTTCGACACATATGATCATCTGGTGCCTTCTTTTTCCGATGCTGAACCTTGAAGGTCCTTAAACCAAACGTTAATAGAAAAGCATAGGACTAATTTATTTCCTTATTGTAAATTGAAATTTTGAAAATTCAGTTTCAGACAAAATAAATGCACTTTTATCTGTCGGGTTGGCGCGATAGAAGTGCTCGACTAATGTTACTTTTAAAAGGTAAAAAGAAGGAAACCACAACACATGGTTGATCTTTGGTGCAAGTATCTTCGGCTGCATGTACAAATTTTTACATTTGCCATCGCTCAACCAGCAGTTGGATTCCATGACGAAAGAAGTTTATAGTGTACAATGCGAATAAGTCTTCTACGGCCCGGTCATCAGGGAAGTTCTTACATTCCAAGAAATGGTCGAGATGTCAGGACAGGTGGTAGTCGGTGGGAGAGAAGTTAGGAAAATATGAGGAAAGATAGGTGTAGCGAGGAGATTAATGCGCAACTTCGGGGAGTCTACCGTGTCCTTTGAGCGACATGTGGACGTACATTTTCGTGTAACATGACAAGTCTGTAGACTGTTACTGATGTTAGCGGGTCCATATGGAGCGCACTGTAACGGTCCATAATAATGCTTCTGTCTCGATGGAGAAAGTCATGATAGCCCCCACCATACCAACCACTGTCCTGACCGTTTGCGATTGTAATAGATTTATTTTTTTTAACACGTATGTCTGTTGTGTTTTTTTTTAATGTGACTACGTATGTGTGACATCCATTCATTAGCTAGAGGGTGGTGTCTCACCACTTAAAATTGGACATCTCAATCGCACCAATCCAATAGTGATTATTATTAACATTTATTGTAACGTTGAAACATTAATGAAAGGTTATTATACTTTTCAGAAAGGAGCACGAGGAAGCTGGGGTGAAAAGGCCTATAAAGTATTGAAGAACGTCAAAGGAAAAAGTTTCCGCCATGAGAAGACAAAAAAGAAGCGTGGCAGTTATAGAGGTGGACAAATAACGTTTGAAGTGAATTCTATAAAATTTGAAGATTAAAAGATAGTCAATATATTATATTTAAACATTGTCATGTCGTCGTCATTTTTATGTATTTAACGCTGTTCACGAGATGTAATGTGTGAAGGACTTCTGTGAGTACACAGATAGTGATCATAAATGTAATAAACTTTTTTTAAAAGAAAACGACCTCATTTAAGATATGTTAAGTTCACTTGTTACAAAAATAACAAAACAGAATAAAAACTACGTATAGAATACTGAGTTTGAATTGGTCCACATGTTGTGAATATATGTAAGTAGGTTAGTTTTCAAGCGTGTAACAGGATTAAATTCCATAGGAAGTACGAATCCTAATATTTAACACACACACACATATATATATATATATATATATATATATATATATATATATATATATATCACGTAATTTTTATTTCAAGTAATGAATTGGTGTGCATATGCCGATTGTAACAACAACGGGTACGAAATTCATGCTTTTGCAGAAAGTTACGTTAAGAGCATTCGATTTAAAAGATTTTTTTTTTTCTCCCGTTTATCTTTCCGGAAACTTGATTGAAATACATGAATCTCCGATAATTGTTATTCGCTGGTAGAAAATGGAATAACTTCACGTACACAGAAGGAATCGGAGCGGCTTGTCAATCGATTGTTGAGTGCAATGACAGGATACCTACACTATATTCAGTAAGCTTTTAGGCTGGCAGTACTTAGCAAATGATCATACATTTCAATAGGCACCCACCTGGACACTTCAGAGCTACTTATGTGTTTATGGATTTTTTTTTTTTAATTTTCCTACTACTTTTTCTTCCTATTGTAATCATTTCTGCGAAAGCCTTATATTTTCCTTGTTTTCCACATTCGCTTCGGGATTTCTTATTCATATATATGTAATACTTGTGACATTACCATGAAGTATCGGGAATTGATAAAATCTATTCAAAGTATTGTCCTTGGCTTTGCATACATTTGGGTCATCTTTGAATCCACTGGGTGAAACTATTTTGGAGAAATTCTTCCTACTGTTTTCACCAAAGCTTTACAGCATCTTTCACGTCATCAGTGTTGTCCTGTTGTTTTCGAAGGAACCAGTCGAGTTCGTGGATAGCATACGTACCTTTGGCATGGGAGACCCGGCGGGAGCTCATGTGATTCGGATCCCACGTTAAGCTGTAAGTATGAAAGGACCAAATTCGGGCTGTATGGGCAAATTTAGGCATTAAACTATCCCATTTGTGCAGTCCCCATTGAGGTGGTGTGTGTGTGGGGGGTGCTTGCTGTACGATAGTGCAAGTCAGCTCTATTACGTAGAATGCTTAGTCTGCTCTTTCTGATGGCCTTGGATTGGTTGGATTGGAAGAACACCTTGTTCAAGGAAATTAATCTAAATGACAGTACGTGTATCCCGAAATATCACAAATTTTTAGTGTGAAGTTCTCGCCTTTTTCTTCGTACGCGAAGAAATTATGCCGTTCGTTTTGGGTCATAGAGAATATGTATATTTTATACCAGGTTATCACATTGCTTAGAAAGTCGTAGTCCTTTTCAAAACAATCCAAAAGATTCTATTAGACCTCCACCTTTTCTTGATTTTGTTCATTGGTGTCTTGGTATCCACCATCAAAAGAATTTTCGATAAGCAAAATGAAGAGTGGCCAAGCTTTACAATTCCGTTCTCTAATTCAGATTGAAAATTTTAGCGATCTATCTTTGTGCAATTGCTATTGAGAGTGTACTTTCATTTCCTCAATGCACTTTTAGGAGGAAAGTTTTGTAAGATGGAGTAATACCTTTCTAAATTGTTCTTAATCGGAGGAACATAAGCGTTGCACAACAAACGCACTCATTTATCCTTCTACAAAAGATTTTAATATGTAAGATTTTAGATATCACTTTAGTTTCGCTGTTGAATCGTTACTCAAGCGGTGATCAACCAGTCAATCACTATCGATTGTTTGGTCAATTTTGTCTTAATCTTTGGTCACTGTTTCCATATCACTGACCACATGAATTACATCACGAAGTTCTTGGTTGTCAGACGACGATCACTATTAATGAATTCGTTCACCTTCTTCACATCTTGCTGTTATTGGTCTTCCACTACGTTGTTTCTCCGTTATGATTTTTCCTTCTTGAAACATTTGTCAGTCTTACCACAGTGCTGCCAATTGTGGCATCTTCACATGAAGGTTTGTCTTCTATGGATCTCTGGTACCTCAATTTTTTTTCCCCTCCAAGAACTCAATTACAGCCGTCCGTTTTTCTGTGTTGGTTATTCACCAATCTGAAAACAATATTGTGGATGTCAATAACATTACATTTATGTGGAGTTCTGTAGAAATTATAAAAGGGGCAGGATTTGGAATGTTTTGTATATGCACTTCATACTCAAAGCAAAATAGGAACATCATTTGACTGGGTTGAGTTGATCACAGACTCTACAAGTTCATTTATTTTTAGTTATGTTGAGGATACAGGCTGTTGTTAAATATATTCTTACGATGAGACAGGTAATTGTATTGTCGCAGTTGTTATATTCGTAATCAACATTGCTGATAAGATAGAGCTGATACTTCCAGGTTATTTTTCACAGGCATTATAAGTAGTATATGCATCACTTAAAGAGCATGCGACACTGGTAGGAGAAATCAAACGATTGATACAATCAGCTCAATCAGTTTGACAAAGAACAACATAAATTCAACGCCAGAAATGATTCTTTACATTTTCTCAAACTACATTACAGTTTGCCATGAAGGGTGTCACTTCAGCTCGATGTGTCAAAGCAGTTGAAATGATATTGATCACAAACTGGAAAGTTAGTTTAATACTGCGAATGGTTCAGCACTTTGTAGTAAACAATTGTGGTAATTTTTGGACTTTTTCTATACCGATAACGCATTTTGTTCCATTTTTCAGGGTATGTATACTCACGGAAATCATATTTTTGGTCTGCCAACAACCCACGTGCCGCAGATGAAATCTCTGCATGACCAAAAGATAGCGGTCTGGATTACAGTATTCAGAATAGTCTATCCAATATTCGCAGAAACAAATTTAGATCGTTACTGTGGAATAATTCATCAGCTGAGGACGAAATTAATCCATGAAATTACTGGACAAGGTTTTAGATAAACCATTTCTAAGATTTTCTTTTCCTTCTGTGGTTATGCAAAAGGTAATGTTTACTGGGGAAACACTACACGCTTTAGAAGCTTTTAAATGACCGTGATTTCATCAGGAACATTCCTTATGAACATCTTCGAGAACAAGAAGAGCGGGTCGGTCAAGAAAGTAAAAGGGGCAGGAGTGAAGTTACCTTATTCACACCAAGAAAATGCCGGGATGCTACCTAACCTAATGGTCCCAGCTCGCTTTCTTTCTCCAAATCCCCGATTAATGTGATCACCGAGGGACGTCATCCCTCATGTTTGACGAACAAACATGACTATAGCTGTCTAAATCCCAGAAATCTTAATTCTGTAGTTAACACCATGTCCTAAACACCTGCAATTTTCAGTTTCCTACATACCTCTTGTGTATTGAGCCTATTGATCCGTATGGTTTACATATGAGCAAACTCAGGAACTGGTTTGTCACCCTAGATTAACCATCTGTTTCACACGATTTGTTTCACTGCCAATTCGACTTTCCCAAAAGCATGACCTTGCCCATTCAGCTTCATTGAAGCCAAACTAAGGAGCAATTCATGAAAAGTATGTCTAAATCAGCAGGATAAAACCAAGAATATTTAAAAAGGTTCTCCTCTTTCGTGGTAACATGTGATTCATCGTATCCAGGGACGTACGCAGGAATTCATTTAGAAGGAAATCGAAAGCTTCTCCGCAGGGACCAAATTCAATGAGTACAACTTGTATTAAACTCTGTAAAATCGCCCCCACAAGTATGCAAAATTCGCAGAAAAGTCGGCCTTTCGGGGAGGGGGAGAGGTTAGACTCGAGAACCCACCCACTGGGTACGTCCCTGGCGAGTTACTTTTCTTTCTAACAAGAGAACTGCCGCGGACCTACAGCAAAATTTCTGTAAACTCATCATATATCCCATGAGTCCTCCATGTACCATATGTTACTACTTTGGTGAAAGTCCGTCAGTCGATCGTGGTTTTTCCCAATAGAATATACCGACGGACCATGAGGAAAAGTTTTCTGAAAGCGGCCCAGTATATGTGTATTTTTTATAGTTTCATTATTATTTGCTGCTCATACAGAAAGGTCATAAAATCGCATGGGATTTACGTGGCATTTAACTGTTTTAAAACTTTTTATATTGCACTTCTTAATGCAATGCATTTTTCTGTATGATTTTAATTTCTAACCCTGTGCTCACAGATCATCGAAACATTTTAACTTTGAATTCTTACATTCCTTTTCTCCTATAAAGTAATTATATACATTGTCTGCACAGTCTGAATAGTTCTATCTAAACAGATTTGCATATATATATATATATATATATATATATATATATATATATATATATATATATATATATATATATATATATATATAATATCGCACTTTTGCTACAAATGGCACAATTGTTTTTTGAAAGTGTTTGTAATACATTCACTTTGATGTTATTCACTAGTGAAACTAGCGCTTTCACGCAGCTTCTAGTAAAGCTAGAGCCATGATTCTTATATTGCCGGATAAAGGATAGGTTCACAAATCCGAATATATACATAACTTAAAATTGACAACTTTTGAGTTGTGGCACTTTTGTAGCAAGGGTGCAATATATTCAGGGCAATTTCCCGCATTCTGGAAAATCAGGGAAATCATACATTTTGCGTAAAATGTCATGGAAAGTTAGGGAACGTAAATGTGCAAGTGTAAGTTATTAAAAAAAAAAAAAAAGTTTCCTCTGTTGTATACATTGACATGTGAAGAGGACCACAAAGATACAGCATTCCCAATAATGACAGTGATGCAGTGTTGCTATTTCTTGCTGAGGCAGTGAGGTACTGTGTACACGTTTGTATTTGTGAGAGACAGGAGGGATAGTTGATCATGTAAAAGCAGAAATCGAAGTATGACATGTCTCTTCGTGGATATCGATTTTAAGACAAAAACTATTGAAAGAACTGAAAGCATAGCTTTCAGACTTGATTGTCGAGACTTTTGCTGGACACAATCAAGAACGTTGTGAAAAGGAGCCCTCGGAAGTAAAAACTGGTACGTGCTCTGTCAGCTTTGGACCTCAGGTTGCAAAAGAAAAAATCCAGAATTTCCTCAGAGTAGGATGAAACGCATCCTACAAACTCTGCATGAGCATAATAGAATATCTGATTGTGTAGCTGAGGAAGCAAAGTGTCAATTTGTTTTTCTGTGCTGAAATTCAGGGGTCTCTTGACTTCAGAGGATACGAAGAGATGGGCAGCATCAGGTTAGATGACTTCTTTGGAAAGGTAATGTCCAAGAAACAAGGATATTATGATTTGTGGTATGTTGTGAAAATGTTTAATTTCATTCCGTGGCACTGCCTCAGTGAAGGGTAGGTTCTCAGTCAATAAGACACTTATTGTACAAAACCAAATCGAAGATTCTATGGTAGCGCAGAGGCGGGTGCACGATGTAGTTATGTACTGTAGAGGTATCGAATTTCTTCGTGTTGATCGAAGAATGCTTCTCCCAGCTGGGAGACGCCATGATGAATACCTTGAAGAGAAACGAATCAAAAGTGCAGAGGAAAGTAAAATCAAAGGTGAAAAAAGAAAATTAAATGCTGAAGTTAAGAAATTGGAAGCAAAGAAAAGACAGATGGACTAATGCTACAAACAAGAACAACACGCTCTTTTAGAACAAATTCTAGAACTGATAGCAAAACAAAAATCTGTTTAAAAATGTAAATCTGAGGATTAACATGTCTCAGAATTGGTAATATTAGGACTGATAGTGGACCACGGTGGCTTAGTGGTAGTGTTCACCTCTTGTGCATGGAGTCCTTGGTTTGATTCCAGCTCGTACCAGATCAAACTTTGTGGTGGACAAACTCCCTGTGCGTGGGTTTTCTCAAGGTTCTCCCGTTTCCTTCCTCCTCTTTATTCCACCATTTTATTCATTTCTCATTATCATCGTCTCCTTTAGCCAAGAGTCATATGCAAGTCATACTTCGAGTACAACCATGGAACCATGCATAACCGTGGAACGTAAAACTTATAGATTTCATGTCATTTTAGGACTGATAGTTTAGGTCTCGGGGAAAGTTGGCAATATATTCTTGACTACATGTTATGTTGCTTTTAATTGTTTCTTCAAGCTAAAAAGAAGTCTAATTTGCAATGTCAAGGTATGTAGTACTGTATCATACATATATTATTATACTTACATAATAAATTTTGTGTAAATTACAATTACTCATATTAAACATAACTAATTCGTAAATGGTAATTAAAGGAGTGTGTTAGACTGCTATGGGGATGGAGAAGGTCGTTAAAAAAAAGTGTATGGTAGAACTTACCCCATAATTTCCCATTTATATTCAAGAATTTGTATAAGTGAAATCGATCTTCATTTTCTTGTGGGAACCCTGTATATATTGAAGTAAATAAAGAAAATTAGAACAAGATTTTGACAAAATGCAATACTTACTCAGTCTGTCTACTTGAATTATCAACAGAACGATATTATTCACCGAAAAAAAAAAGCACAGTGCTAAAGTGCGTGGAATCGAAGGAAGTGATAAACTGTAGGTCGAAAGTTTGAATCCACTCTTAACCCATTATCAGCCATTGTCCCTTTTTGGGACGGTTCTTTTTTACTACTTTTTGAAAGTGTTTGGAAAGATATTCTTCAAATATTTCATTTCCTTTCATTTGTTTACAGTCTCTTCTGCATGATACAGAAGTTACTTGCAAACTTTTAATAATACGATGGCCAAGATATGGCGCAACGTTATGTCGAATTTGCATTTTTCAGCTGTGCAAACTTTTTTCCGTTTTAGCGTAATATTTGTACAACATATTCAATAAAATAACGTTTGTTCTATGACAACATGTATCTCAAACTAATATGATCGTCTGCTATGCAACATAAGTGCATTTAGTTAAATTTCTCATATATTTATTTCGAGCGTCCCAAAATTGGGACATTGGCTGGTTACGGTAGTATTGTTTCCTATGTGAGTTATAGTTTTGTCTTATCCAATATTGGTAATTCTAAAGATATTATTAGATGCTGGTGGTAAGTAACGAAGGTTGTATTTCGTAGAACACTGACATTGTATAAGCCTGCCCTCACAGTGGGTGAAATTGTGAATTTATTAGAAAAGTAAGATAGTGATGAGATCGACCCCTGCCCTTTGATGAACAGCAATCAGATGGAGAAAGAAACAAAACGTGGTTTCATGGACCATAGATTTGATAAAGAAAATGAAATTCTCATTGTGAAAGGGAATCATAACGGAGATGAACTAACAAATGCATAAAAAAAGTGTACAAACTCCTTGAGGATAACAATAAAGTAATTTAGAATTACATGTATGTAAAACAAATAAGTGTGCAAATGTGTATTCATTTGGAACAATTTCATAAATTCCCAATTTCAAGGACGTTTGTGAAACACAAATATAAAATGCTTACGTATTCTGCCATTGTCCCAAAAATGGGACGGGTTGTATTTCCTGAACTATATCGGGCATTTCTATTCTAACACTAATTTTGCGTCTTTATATCTCACATAATTATGAATAAACACATTTTATGACATTAACAACGATACAAGAGTTTTTGCGGGTAATGGGTTAAGGACTATATTTCTTTTTTTCTGGAACGAAAAAGAAAAAAAAGATACGTGGTTCTAAAGATTCACACTGGTCACAGAAGACAATACGTAGTTTACACCAAAAACACATACTTCATGCCAAAAGAATCGTCTGCTAGCAAATTGGTTAGCAGTCTCTTTCGGTTTAAATATTGAGAGAACCAAAACCATATAACGCATGAAAGGTAGTCGATTTTGTTGCTAACGAATGAAAAACTTACTAAGTCAGTATTTGCACAACTGTGGAAAGAAGTTTTTAAAGAATGGTTTTACATTCTAATTTTAAACTTTACAATTCCATTATCACAATCAGGTTACCGTAAGACGTTACTTTGCACAAGATTTAAGGAATTTTAAAGAAAATCGCATGTAACTTACAAACGTAACACTGTATTTTAAACATATAAGCTAGATACATAAGGAAAACATTTGTGCAACTTCATTAGTAAACATTCAGTATGACCATAGTTATTAAAATATAAACTTTGGTGACGACACAGTACAAAAAAAGTATGTTCAACATATGAACATAACGTTCTGTGCAATGTTTTCCCTTCAGTATTTATACATTTTACTTTCTACACAAAACTGCATGCAGTCTACAAATATTGATATTTGAATGAGGGGTACCGGTACCGATACTTAGTATGGATTACCTATATTTGTAAAGAAAATTGTGTATTTTCTGGTACCTGCACAGGAACCACATTCTAATAGTTCAGCCCACAAAAATGCCAACTCAGGAACAAAAAACAAAACAAAAAAAAAAAAAAAAAAACTGATTTGCCTTGGTTATTCCGTATGTCCAAGAATATCATCCCAACCGTAATCAGTGGAAGATTTACAGGGTTTGGGATTTTCAGGCTAAAAACCACACAAATTGCATGATTAATTTTTGAAAAAATCTAATGTTAATCATTCCTATGCGTATAAGCTTCAAGCCACTCCCCCCGCCCCGAAGAGTATAGTGATTTCTAAAAAAAACGAAGCCTTTGTGAGTGAAGCCCCTCTGAAACAATTTTTCTGGATCCGCCACTGTTCATAATTTATTTTCCAACAATAAATTTATTCCAGCATCTACCTAAATAGGAAGTTTACCTAAATTTAAAATGCAGGAGGTTCCAGTAGTAATAATTTCCTATCTAAGGGATATTTTGGACTGGTGTAAACTGCAAAGTAACCCCGAATAGAGGCTGAAACCGCTTTCTCCCAGTTTTACTTTTTTTTATGACTTTAAAATGTTTCACATTTCAACTATTGCATCGGAGTCGCATAATACACAGTAGTATTCTACGAAACAGACTTAACTTTGATGCAAATTCTTGTAGATGATATCTTTCAAATTTTGGCGACCGTTACACTGACTGCTTTCCATCCTCTACAACAACAAACCTTCCGGGTAATTAGAACTGACGTTAACTGCCAACATTATAGCCAAAATACAGTTAAAAGCTCTATCTTATGGTGGCAGTTGAAACTTCCTCTTTACAGTTCATGATTTAACCGACAGAGGACTGTGCAACTCTATTCATATTTTGTGCAAAAGTAACCCCTGATGTGCAACGTAAGCCCGTCTTACGGTATGTTTATTTTAACATTGTGTCTATTGGTCACGAAAGTCATGAAAAAGTCACGAAATCAGAAAACGGTCATGAAAGTCAAGAAAAAGTCACGAAAATTAGCTTTTGGGTCACGATTTCTTTTATCAATAAATATAAGTACAGACTGGAAAATTTTGTTATATAAAACGTCAAAATTCACCGCCAAACATGTCTATGGTCGGCTGTAGACGCTACCAAATCGCAAGCAAAGCATGCTTCTATCGCATCCATGAAAATTCGGCCTAATTTGCACCCAAATTCACTCTTAAGAATGTTACAAAATTTTATGGGTTTTTAAAGGAAAGGTCACGTAATTTCATTTTGAGATTTTAGTAGACACCCTGTTTAACATTCGTTGATTTGAAAATATTATAAAACTTACGAGTGTGAAATGTAATTAAATAAAATTATATTCTAGAAACAATGAAAAAGAATAAACTTTTAAACGAATGAAATATGCTATAGTTTAACTTGAAATTATTATATACATATTGTTTTGGATTTTGTCTTCGACACGAAGGGATACATAATGTCTAAATCTTATTTGGAAGACACACTCGTTCTCAGAATATAATCGTGATACGTTATTACAGGGTGTCCATCGGTCACGAAAGTTAAGAGAAAGTCACGAAATCAGAAAACGGTCATGAAAGTCAAGAAAAAGTCACTAAATTTAGCCTTTGGGTCGCGATTTTTTTATCTATACAAATGTAAGTAGAGACGAGAAAATTTTCTTCTATAAAAAAAGTCACACCACCGCAAAAAATGTTTATGGTCAGCGTTAGACGCTACCAAATCACAAGCAAAACACGCTTGCATGAAAAATTCAATGAGAAACACGAAAGACAAGAAAAAAATCAAGATGGATGCAGAATATCTTAAAAGAGTGGAAGGAGAAGAAAAGGAGATTGTTACAACAGACCGAAGTTGAAGCACTTCAGAAAGAGTTCAAAAAAGCTTTAAAAAAGTGTAAAACAATATTAACCAATTTAAAAGAGAGATACAATCCATCAGTACAACTATTTACAATCAGCGTGACATTTCTAAAGGACTGCTAAGGATTTGTCAATTTATGTGCATTTACTGTAGATATGTAATTTTAAGATCAGTGGATTTGTGAGTGTTTGCTGTTGGTTAGTTACCGGACAAAACAGATTATATACAGTGAATATAACTGAAAGTGATGTGAATAGAATTTTTATCGCTCCAGAGAACAGCATTTAAAAGTAGAGATAAGTGCTAAGGAATAAAGGTACTGTTATTAGTTTTCGAATGTTACGAAATTTTATAAAAGATCACGAAAAAGTAACGAAATTTCATTTTGGAATTTTAGTACACACCCTGTATTAAATACTAATGAAATCTGTCTCCTTCCCACTGGTATAGTAGCTTGGGCGCGCATCTTTGCTGTACGAGATTCTGAGTTTCATTCCTGGTATGACAGCTTTGAAATTTAAACCCATTATGGTGTTTCGGGTTCTATCTAAAACTGTAAGTCTAGATCTCATATAGCCTCGGTGCTGAAAATGTACACTAAACTCTAACCACCCAAACAAAATCAGCGAAGTCGAATATATATGTCGCGTAACAACAGTGGTCAGGTCGCTCTTTTAAACTACCTTTGGAGAATTTGATGTAAGTGAACCGTTAAACCTCACCTCAATAATGAGAGGTATTATGTTTGCCCGAGGCCACCCATTTCTATTTTATCTTCTGCCTTCGTTTCGCATATCTGTAGTATTTAGAGCTTATTTTTGACATCTAAACGTATATGCTTTTCATTTTACGTTTGTAAAGCTTCTGGTTGGTTATACTTTAAAATAATAATAAACCATCAGAAACTGTTTCAAATGTGAAGATATTAATCGATCTAGTTGAAGTTCAACTTCCTCTTCCCGCGCAGACGAGACCTAGTGAGCAAATACCAATCGATAATATATAACCGGTAAATAACAATTATAACATTTAAGATTTCACAAAATAGACTATAATTGTAAATATCTGCTTTGTTTATACTTTCTTGAATCTATGATGTGATAGCAATCGTATAAATACTTTGAGGCATTAATTTGCCTCACAATTCGGTCACGATGCTGAGTCAACGCAATAAATGGAAGTTATAAGAGTAATGACGTAGGGACATTTTGGACCTAAATGTGAGTTGCTTCAGACATCTTGATTGGCTAATCATATTTCTGCGTTTTTCACTTTGGCGATTCCATCTTCTGCTGGAGAATGGATTGGCATTACTCATACACTTCCACTTACTCTTGATCGCAACCAAAATGTACCATTAACTGAAACTACGTGGGCTACGCATACGGTTACGTGGAAGCAATTTGCAGTGTTTATTCTGCGATGTGCAAATCGAAGGGAACATTGTACATCGCAATGATTTCGAGCCGGATGGTTTTTACCGAATGCTGGAAAAAATCTGTGCACTATTTAGAGGTAAAAACAAAAATAATTAGCATGAAAAGGTGGACTGAAATGTGGAGATATACATAATCTTGCACTAAATTTTAAGATTAATTCGTGGTATCTATTAGATAGTTGCAGAAACTTGTAGAGACCAATACACTCCAAGGTAAAAATTAATTTAGATCTTGAAGTGGTGTTATATTCTATATTCATTGAAAAGTATTCAACTGTTAATAAATTGGCGAACTTAAAAGCTCTCCAAGTTGGCCACGATATATAAGGCATGCCCAAATGAAAGTGGGACTGATTTATTTATTTATTTATTATTTAAAATGACGGAGTTAAGGCATAACCTTTTCTTCTACTCAACCATTTACATTTTTCTTTTACAGTCGGATCTCATAATATTTTTTTTTTTTTTACGACGAGAATGAAAAGGATGTACACTTAGGTGCGTTAAAGAGTTACCGACACTGATATATTTAAGCAAAGGTTTATTTAGTCTTAATGCATAGGCAGGCTCGGACTGACCAGGGCAGGAGGGCAGAAATCCCTGCCGGGGCCCTCTCTAAATATATAAAGTAATAAATATTGAATAACATGGAAAGTAAGATAAAACATGCTTGCTGTGTTAGAGCATAGTTACTTACTCTGTAATTTGTTTCGTTCCCTGAGTTAGGTGGCTCCCAGCATTGAATGTAGTCTTGAGGTCCCATTATTGGAATGAACTAACAGTATTAGAAAGGCCTGTTTGGGGCCCCAATATCATACTGTCTAAATGTGTAGTATTGGGGCCCCATGAATGCCGAAATGAGACTGACTTTTACAAAGTCCAGGTGGGGCCCTCTGTTAGTCGTTTGACAAGTTATTGCAGCGGCACAAAGAAACAGAACAGGCCCCATTCAATGAATTGTAGCTACTCGTTGGTGGAGTAAATACAGAGCTTTAAATGCCTTCATTGATACTCACATTTATCAAGGGAAAGACCAAGATGAAACAGGCTTCCAAAGCAACCGATTTCTGATTTCTTCTATTGTTCCTGAACAACGTTACAACAGCAGACAGTTTCATGCAAAAACGAAGTTTCAAGCCCAGACCTTGTTGCATAAATGGTGTGAATTCCAAACCATTGTGATGTGTGCTGTGTAAGATGACCTATTCGCGTTAACCCCAGTCTCAAAATATTTAGTCGCAAGCTCTGAATTACACTACTACTTGGAATTTAGTAACAACATTACGTGAACAGCTACGCGAGAAACTTCAACACCATTACAACAGTATATGACAAAGCGAAAGACTTTTGCAAAGCAACGAATCTGCAATTAAAGGATATTATACTGGCATTGAGATTGACGAAGAAAAGAATGGCTGATGAAAAGTCATCTGATGAGGGAAGCAAAGACTTAAGCTCATCAGAGCTCTTTAAAGTGAAACATTATTATGAGATTGTGAATTTGGCAGTAAACAATGTGAAAGAAAGATTTTGAACCACCTCCTGAATTACTTGAGTATTTGTGGTTGCTAGATCTTAAATGTTTCAACGAAATGAAAGAACAGCTTCCAGAAAACACATTTGCAGCGCTTGCAACAAAGTCAAAACTTGATAAGGTTCAACTATCGAAAGAACTTGTACAATTCGCAAACATATACGAAATTTTATCTGTTGGTGTCGTAACCTTCACCTCCCTCAAAAAAGAAAGAAGGAAAAAAAAGATGCATCGAAGGAGATTTCAATGATGAAGATCCAAAGGAACGAACGACAAGAAAATGTGAAAACTGATAGGGCTTGTGGGACATGTTGGTTTTGGGCCGCAGTTATTCCTTTTGACTTTATACAACAGACGAGTTCGTCGCTTATAAATATGCCTTAACATTACAATGCACACAAGTGTGCTACGAACGAGTACTCTCAAAACTGAAATTAATTAAAACAAAATTTCGCTCTCTCCTATCCTAGAACATATTAGAAACGCTTACGTTAATCAGCATGGAATATGATTTATCTAGTATTATGGATGTTGAAAAGGTATTAGAAGAGGTCTGTGAATCTTCCGTAGAACTGGAGAGGTTGTTGCCCTGTTCACTTAGAGAGTAGTTAGCTTCTTGTGTTTCCTTTAACTTCGAATCTACCAGCAGTACCATAAAATGATTCAGTAATATTTCTTGTTAATAAACTCGTATATGCCTGTGTGTTTATAACAGCTTTTGACTTCCTAGAGACATATAGACTATAAATAAAATTTCGTACACATATGGGCTGTATTAGGAGGAAACATAAGATCAAGTCGTAAAATGTTTCAACATATAATTGAAGGCTTTTGTGCGTCCACTCAAACAACATTCGTGAAGCAACCACTTCATCTTTATGTTATAACCAGGGGGGTAAAAGAGGGAGAACGCGGGGGGACGTCGTCTCCCTACTTCCAGAAAATATCTGGCGTCCCCCACCTTTCTAAAAAAAAAAAAAAAAATACAATGGACAAAGATAGGCATGGGGAACGGCTTGACATCATGCGTTCCCCTACCTTTTCAGGTCCAATTTTACCCCTGGTTATAACTATTCATAATACTCGATCTGTGAGTATTAACTATAATTTCAGGTTATATTGATAATGTTTCAGTTAGCATTTTATCAAACCCAACTGGAAATAGTGTCATTACAATAAGCAGAATAAAAAAATTAAGATGAGACTTAGTATACTTTGACTTCTACATGCTACATGGGTAGGGAAGATGGGGCCCTCCAAGTGAGGCTCCTGCCGGAGCCCTATACCCCCCAGTCCGAGACTATGCATAAGCATGTAAATCGAAAAGTGTTACATAGGAGACAAGACTGCCCTGTCGCGACAAAACGCTGTAACTTTGGCGGAGCAGTTTTGAGAAAAACAGCCGTAAAGTCGCCACAGACAGGCTAATTTCCTACTTACATCGAAATTCTCTTTGGTATATTTTCAAAAGTATTTGACTCAGCTCAATGCTGGGCCTGGTGAACATAAATATCGGTGGCGGGAAATTCAAAAATGCTTATAGCGACAAAACAATGTAACTCAAGTTACAGCGTTTTGTCCCGACACGGCAGAAGATCTGTGTAACAATACTGTCTATACATAATCACCTGGGTGGTTGAGACAGGTATCCCATTGGTCCACGAGACGATGGATACTGGCAGCGAAGGAAGTCGTGGGTTGCATGCGGAACCATTCTTCAACTGTATCTCGGACCTCATCGTTGTCCGTGAAACGACGTCCCTTTAGTGCTTTTTTTAGTGACCCGAACACATGAAAATCGCAGGGCGATACGTCAGGGCTGTATGGGTGGTGCTGGAGAACTTCCCATCCGAAGTGCTGCAGATCTTTGCACATTTGTACCACATGAGGACAAGCATTATCTGCAACAGAATAACCCCTTTTAACATGCCACGTCTGCGATTTTTAATGGCTATTTTTAGTTTGCATAAGGCCTCGCCATATCAGTTTGCATTAACTGAGCATCACTTTCCCTGCTCAGATTGAGGAATAACTTTTTTGGAGCGAGGAGAATCGGAATATCCGTGACGAAAGTCACTACACCCTCTGAACACTGCAGTACGTGACATACACTCAGTTCCATACACATCCTTCATTCGACGGTAAATGTCAGTTCCGCTAACACCTTCTGCCGACAAAAATTGGATTACTGCGCGCTGAGCCTGTTTGGAAGAATTCATGGCACGCTCTTTACCTGTTATCTTGCTTCTGTTGCAGTCTACAACACACAGACCCTATCCACTGTATGTCAAATTTCTACTGATATACACTGCCATCTACCAAGGAAATCGCACAGTTCTACCACTCGAAATAACGGCGTTCCAGCCTCAGTCCCACTTTCAGCTGAGGATGCCTTATATTTATAAAGTTTACTTTTTGACCTCCCCGAGCGCGCATTTAACTCCTGTTATGTCCCTATACATTGTTGGCTACACTGCGACCTGTAATTGATAACTTGAGCACTATAGTATTTAATCGTAAGCAAAGGTGGTGTATCTATCATTATTCCACGATGTGTATAACAGAACTGTGCGGTATGTGGTCGGCCGGAAGTTGTAAGAACATTCTCCCAGCCCGCTTAAGTCTTCATAATATAGTACGCGCAATTAGGACAGCAGCAATACAAGACAATTCCCCAACACAGAAAAGTTTAGTTATATGGACACAGTATCTTATGAGGCACGCTTTCCAACATCATCCGAAAGAACCTCACATTAGAAGCGCATCACAAAAGCTCGCGAATGCTGCGTCAAAACACCACATCCAGAAGAAGTTCAAAAACACCAGAAAATTTCATGAAACTATCTTACAGGGAACAAGTAAAAATAGCTGTGTACTCTAGATGAGGTGTGGCTCTACTAGATAGTACCAACAGAGTTTGATCCATTTTCTACTGTCAAACACACACAAGAGTCGTTTTGACTTTGTGGTGCAGTGCAACCAAGGGATATCTGGTGGTGGCGGAATATTGCAGTCGGGAAACGCTGCCACTCATCAAAGTGTCTTGCAACTAATAAAGTTAACGCACTTACTTCCAGGAAACGTCATGGATCATCTGTATCACACACACATCCCTCATCTATACAGTGACGAGAATAGAAAGGTATGGATCCACATCGATCAGGCCTTTTGTCATACCGTTCGATCATTCCAGGCTTCTACGCAAAGAAGGCAGAAAAAACAGAAATTCGAGTCCATGCCATTGAAATGCCCGGACTCCCTACCAATGAGTTTTGTGGTTTTGGACTGCTCAAATAAGACATTTGCTCGACGCTGTTCCGTGCCCTTTAGGATCGTAGGAAACTTGCCAAAGCAGTATGGTGAGACATTCGCCTTTCCATTTTACACAAAAGCTTGTTACAGTGGAAACTAAGCTGCGAGATTATCGTTCGTGCCCGTGGTCGTCACATCGAACACAATCTGTGGTGAAAAAATGGGATTTACGAGGTGCATTCAAATTATAATGTCAAGACTGGTAACAAACATGCTATTTGTTTTAAAATACATGGGCATTCGCCAATGCGTGACAGAGATGGCAACATCGTACGGCACAGAGAACTAGCAACAGCGGCGAGAGTGATGACTTTTTGATACTTACGATACTTTTCGTTTTCTCGATTTGCGTGGTGTGATACCACTTGAAATTCATCGCAAGTTGAGTGAGACACATGATGATGGTGTCATGGATGTGTTTAATGTGCGTTCGTGGGTGCGACAGTTCAAAGAAGGCAGAACGTAGTGTGACAACAAACCAAGACAATCTACTTCGCAGAAGCCGATCTGCCGACATGATCGAACAAGTGGAGAAAGTTGTTTTCGAGGATCGCCGAATGAGTGTGGAACATATCGCCTTCTCCAAAGTTGACATTTCTATGGCATCTGTGCACACTTTCGTCAGACTGGTTTGTGCGAGGCCGAGATTGTCTGGTTTGTTGTCACACGACGTTCTGCCTTCTTTGAACTGTCGCACCCACGAACGCACATTAGATACATCGTGACATCATAATTACATGTCTCACTCAACTGGCGATGAATTTAAAGCGATGCCACACCACGCACATGGAGAAAACGGATGATTACACGCTATTTCTTGTAGTGAAAACGTCGCCATTTTACGAGTATCGTAAGTATCAAAAAACAGTCTTCACCCTCACAGCTGCCGCTCGAGTTCTGTGTGCCGTACGGTGTTGCCATCTCTGTCACGTATTCACAACGAGTGCTCGCGTATTTTAAAACAGAACGTTTCTATCTGTTACCAGTCCTCACGAAAAAAAAAAAAAAAAAAAAATGGAGGTGTTATACCTTGAATGCACCTCCTATTAGCTCAGGTAAGTGATTCAAAGTCGACTATTTTGATCGAAGCAACTTAAATATTCATATTTAACACACTAAGATTTCATTGAGAGAGGTTCTCATTTATACACCTTAATTTACAGACTTTTTTAAGCCGTTGAATTTTATTGTAAGAAGTTCTTTCACAAATGAAAGAGAAAAAAAAATCCTGTGATCCCTATTCGATAATAAGGGCTGCTATGGCACATTTAAAGTATACGACTCACTACAATATACATGAAAAAATAAACACGCATTGTAGAAATTACATATTTATTTACAGTAAATAAATATACACATTGATTCATTTTTCAAGTATGAGATTCGGAAATTCTACTTTCTGTTCAATCCATTTAGCCACATTTAGCAATATTTCTTCTTTGAAGTTCTGTCCTATTAATTGCAAACTTAAAGGCAATCCTTGCCTGGACAACTTAATAGGAATAGTAACAGCTGGGCAACCTGGAATAAACGCCAAGAAGGAAACATTTTTATTCCTAATTTCCGTGAGAACTATTTTGATTTGCTCCTCAGCGAAAGTATAAACTAATCGCAAAAAATTTAGGACCAAAATCATACAATATTTTTTTAAGAAACTAATTTTTACATGTTCAAATTTTTCTGACAATGAAAATATAACAAACAAACAAAAAACACAACGGAAAAACTAAACATTAAGACGCAGTTTCTTGGTTTCAACTACATACCCTACTTTCGTATACGCATTCTTGGAATAACCTTATGAAGTATTTCTCTGGAAATAGTTTCCTGCATCTAGCAAAATGGAAAGCCTGATAAAAGTGTTTAACGATTGTTAGCCGCGGTGTCGTCAACTCTTGTAGCAACTTAAACAAGTTCGTCCTACAGATGCTTTATTGGGGTTAAGTAACGTGTCTGCGGCAACTACACCATTATTTTTAATATCTCTGTTTTTTAAACGCTTCTAGGTATTGTTTACAGAGGTTGGACATATATTTTGAGTCGTTATCTTGCTGAAATATGAAGTTTCTTCTAACGACGTTCGTCAGATGATAGGCCTTGAAGTACCTTCCTGTAATCTTCTTTCTTCATTATCCCCTCTATTTTAGCTAAATCTTAACCAAATCACCCACAAAACATACCCAGACAATCACTAAGCCTCCTCCATGCTTGACTGTTGCAGTGAAACAGACAGCAATTTTTTCGAACGGAATTCCACTGTTTTTCAGTCCAATTGGCATGTATCTTGGCTTACTGAAGAAGTTTCTTCCTACTTTGTATTTTATTATTATTATTATTAATGCTGCAATGAAACGATAAAGGCGTTAATGGGACGGCTGGTTACGGTTCTATCATTCACTGACTTTTCCAGCGTTGCATTAAAATGCTGCTGCTTTTTCTGGAGTTGTTTCACGTCTATCACGTTTGTGGTTACAAAAATAAAGTTTTCCTCTTGTTCCAAAATGTATCGAAGTATTCCAGAGCGAAAACGATCGCAGAGTATCCCCTTTTTCTTGTAGCGATGTACTGCCCCCACACACAACAGCTACCGATACTCGCAAGTTTTTTCTCGCAATTTTGCGTTTATTTCTTTTTGTCTTAATGTAAAATTACAATTTTAGTCCTTCTTTAATTACTAAGTATTTTTCCTTCGTTGTATGTTCAACTTCTTTTCAGATGATTTTGATGACGAAATCGAAATCATCATAGGACACATACGGTGTCATATATTTAACAACTGAAAACCACAAGAACTGTTTATTTTTACATTTCATTTAGAAGTACACAAAGTATAGTTTCACAGTTATTCTGACAACCAATTATAATACACTAGCTGAAATGCCGGTTCTTCGCACGGGAAGAATAACTTTATGGAAAATAAGTGAGCTTCCTCTCCTCCTTGGTACACGCATTTCAATTAAAGTGTAACAATATAAACCACGTAAGTTATTCTATTTTTGGAATAATTTTGGACCCTTTATCTCCCCTAGGATAAGCCCTTTACTCCAAGTGACAAAAAATCCCAGCTTGAAGTAGGTACTATGTCCAAATATTCATTTCAAACTGTTGAACCGTTTCCCTGTGACGCAATCACAAACTTCAGACAATAGCGATTTCAATGCGAAGAAAAAATATAGGAAATACCCTTCCTCCTTAAAACAGAATTTTCAAAAACGGAGAGAAACGTGTTCCTTTAATTTTAATGAGGATTGTATATACAGAGTTTCAATTTCTTAACTTGAGGGGGTCATGATATACTATATTTTTGGTTGAAATTTTGAGCTCCTTCTATCCCCTTAGGATACGTCACCACAAGGTAGGTACTAACTATGTTCCAAAATTCATTTCAAACTGTTCAATCTTTCCCCATGATGCGATCACAAATACTAAGCAACATCGCATTCAGTATGACGAAAATATACACATAAAACGCCTCCTTCCCTCCTTAAAACGGGAATTCTTGAACGAGTTTATGTACCAAGTTTCACCATCTTAACTTTACAGGATCGTTAGATACTTAATTTTTCGCATAAATTTCGACCCTTCCCCCTCCCCTTACAGTATGCATCTTAATCAAGGTACCATGATAACACGTACTTCGAACTGGGTTTTTAACTAAATCCAAAAATTCATTTCAAATGGTTTAACCGTGTTTTCGTGATGCGATCACAAACTAGATCCTTTTCATTTTTATATAATGCAGTGTCTACTGACCTGGAAAACCTGGACTTAGCCTGGAATTTGTTTTTGTACCTAGAAAAAGCCTGGAATTTAACAAGAAACCTGGATTTTTCTCAATCTTACCTTTTTCACTGCATATAATAGAAAAATCCTCACTTTTCTTAAAGGCTTATGTTTTGTGAGTATGTTGATGGCGACCACGGAGAAACCTGAGCTGAGTTCTGTCACTGCTTCCACTTGCTTGTGACAGACTTTTCTTTTTGTACGCTTCTTGTGGCAGTTCCAATAGACCTAGGTCTACTTTCTAGATGGAATTCCTATCCATATTTTATGTGGCAGTTCAAAAACATTTTTTTTCCTACATTAACAAATCTAGAAATTAGGGAAATATTCAAGGGCGCCGATTTCTCTGTAAGTTTGAGGGGGACATTCAGATGCAGAAGGTATATATATGAAGATTTTAAGACAAATTGCACTTAAATTATGCCAAATATTGCATACTCATAAATAGAATAGGGGACCCACATGAGCTTTGGGGGGCTCGGGCCCCCTCAGGATCGGCGCCCTTGGAAATACTGGAACCTTTTCTTTAGGAAATTTTACGAAAAAGTAAGGGAACAGTCAGGGAAAATGGTACTTAAACTGAAAATCAAGGAAAATTTCCTGAGATTTTTGCTCAGGGAGTGAAACATTTTTTTAAGTTTTGCCTATTTGTTAAGAAAAGCCGATAATTGAAACACGAGAGGGATATTATCAAGGCATATGAATCACACTTTAGTTACAGGTGAGAACTCTGCTTTTTTCAGTTACTGCACATTTTTGTCAACTCGTTTTCTGGTAGGGGTATTAACAGTAACAATTTTTCTTTGTTTTTAAAAAGTAGAGACCTGAAAAATAATATAAATAGACATGGAAAAAGCCTGGAATTTAAAAACTAACATCTAGTAGAAATCCTGTAAAAGACAGAAGGCTTTTCGTGTATGTTGGATTAAACGGAATTCCTTCACACACCCCATTTCCCGCACTCGCCCGACCTTGGTCAGGCGCGTCAATCAGTGCAGTGTGTCTAACTATGAGAATGTTTGTGTTGTGTCGCTGGGCCGAAAATATTGCTAAAAGTGAATCGCTTTTGGGAGGGTTATGTGTAGCCCTTTAGAGTGCAAAGCTTAGCGTTTCAATGGTTATGAACTAGTGTACGAGCAAGGTTATGACACAAGCTTGACTTCACTCAAGAATACTATCAGCAAGTATAAAGATTATGTTGCCCCAGGTTCGGTTCTCCACCAAACAGGACGAGAACACCGTTATGCACACAAGCGACCAACACCATGCAGGCGATTCGCTGAACGGCCAACCAAGAGAATCCTCTGAGCCAAGTCAGATGGCGAATCATCTAAATGTGTTTGGGAGCGCTAACGACTGAATACTGAAAAGATATTCAAGGCTAGTGGTCACTTCCTTACCAATGGCCACTGACGGAAACGCAAGTGTTATGATCTGAAGCTATACAAGCAGCATCTAGCAAACTAAAAGTGCTACGCTGGAAGAGGCCTTTCCGACTGTAGCAAATCAAGTCATCATGTACAGAGACAGGTGCGAAGCGCTTCACAAAGTGGAAGCAGTGCATGAAGAGAGGCTTTTCCGAAAAGGTTCATGGTAGTTGCCTGCTACTATCACCGAAGCAAACAAGATTCGCACGGTGAAGAACTCCAAAATCAATTTGCAGTTTAAAAAACCTGAAACCGATCTACGAGCAGGACCTACCAGAAATGTACGGAAAAGACATAAAAATTGTCCGTATTCATAAACGCAAAGTTTCATCACACATATCAAGATCATCCCTCGAATTCTACCAGGATATGAAAAAGGCTACTGAAATATGGAACATATCTTTCAACGTGATACCTATGAAGTCTCCAGATGCAATTCCAATGGACTTTTGTGAACTTGGACTGTTTAAAAGGGTTTTGGGCAAGTGGGATGTGACAACTACGAGTGAACTCTGAAAAGCTGTGAAAGAAGAATGGAACAAGTTTCTATTTGCAGTTCTCCAACGGAGCCTTCTGCAATGGAAACTACACTGCTGGACTATCGTTCTAAAACAGGGAACACACATCCAGCACTGGCGCTATGAAATTTCGTCACTATTGGTAAGTACAATTTGGTCAGATATACGCGTAACAGCCTTTATGGACACAACCCAACACTGCCCACTGTATGATTTATCATACGGAAATACGAGGGCGGTTAACACTGGAATTGCACTGTAGTCGAGTTAATGACAGTCTATACCTACGCTAAATAGTGCCCAGCTTTTGTGCGTTCACTTACTTTATCAAAATAGTTCTTATTTGTGGAAATGCAACGCAGGTAAGTTCTTTTGATGTTTGCTAATAATTATTTTAAATGCATGTAGTCCAATTCATGGCATCCATTTTAAGTAAGGTCTACAGGCTTTATATTCTGTGTTCTTTTAATTTTGATTGTGAATGTATGATTTCTGATACATTCTTTTCGTGAAGTATGAAATACCATGCATTGCATGCGTAAGGTAAAAGTATTTATGCGAGACGATGAATCAAATATCATACGCTGGACACTAGCAAGAGAAATTTATCATATAGTTTCAGGTTGGACCTAGAAAACGACGTAGAGGTTATTTTAAATATTTTAGAAAAGCTGGGGGATTGTGACCCACTAGTACCTTTCATAGATGAAGCCATGAAGCCTATGAGATATAATTTCTGTTCTCTGGTCCTGTAAACAGTGACGATAGTAATCGGAATAACGCATGGATCATTGTGAGGAGACATTTGCGCCAAACAAATGAAGTGCGTACTGAAAAAAAAAAAAAAAAAAAAAGACAACCATATGAGCGAATGTCGTACACTGAATATTCTAAGTCAATCCACGGATTTCAAGAAAGTAACCAGATATTGTCAGATAAACCCGAAGTAAATCAGCAAATGAAAGAAATTTAAAGGAAACCATAAATTGGAGAAATCAAGAATCTTGAAAAGTTGTTAAAGGTATCACAAGGAAATTACGAGTATAAGGAGCAAGTCTGCATTCAGAGGTGGTGTAAGAGAAATTTTACTCCTGTTGATATTTTCAGGTTGTTTTTCGATTATGGAATTGATAAAATTTGCAGAAAGACTTGTAAGTATGCCATGCAGAAAGGGCATATTATTCAATGTTCTACAGATATCATTTTTAAATACTTTGCTATACTATTACTCTCTGGGTAAAATTCCAATACACACAGACATATGTATTGAGAAACTCTTCTGGATTCACACAATGCCCTAGTATCTGGCACAAGTTTGAACTGCTCCATAGATTTTCTCACTTGAATGACAATGCTAAACTAGATACTTCAGATAGAATTTACAAAGTACGTCCACTTATCGAACAAAAGTTGCAAGTAGCTGTATCACTAAATAGAAAATTTTCATTAGATAAGGCGACGGAGCAATATTATGCCTAACAGTTCCTTTATGGGAAACCAGTTCAATATTGATTTAAATTTTGATGCCTTGTGACATCTTCGGGATATCTTTTGACGTTTGAACTACACACCAGAGCAGAAGAAACCGGATTTTCTGTGGCTAAGAGACATACATGTGTTTTCAATGTGAATCAACACTAATGTCTATAAATTCACATCCAGATCGCAAAAGAAATCAGATTTTATGGACGTGATCATCTTGTTGATGAAGAACAAACTCAACGTCTGTGTGAACAGTGCAGAATTATACGAAATTCAATTGCTTAAAATGTAATTTTGGACTATACCCTAAAAATGCTTTGCCCAGTGTCTGTAAAAATGTAATGTCAAGAACAACTTAGGTCTTTGCCCCAAACAAGAGTACCCTGGGACATACTGAAAATATAGGCTAAAAGTCACATTAAAAAGGAACATTATTCAAGTAATTTATGATATATATTATAATGTGTTCCATACATTCAATTACCTACAACTTGAGAGAGATAGCGGCAAAAAAGGGATTCACCCCTTGGCTATATGCAACCCACATTACCTTGTTGATTTTCTGGTGGCAGCATATTTTCCATCAGGCATTACAGGAATTAATTAATTGATTATAAAAACAATCCAATAATTATTAAAATTTTTGAAATACTTAATACTTAAGAATCTTTCTTGGAAATCGCTTATTCGATTAGTGAAAATCGCATCGAAATATGATCACAGGTAATCATCTGAAGTGGTCCAAAGATGGGGAAAATGGTTGCTCGACCATATTCGAAAATTGTAAAACTTTGAGTGTGACGAGCCTTGTGTATGAGAAAGTCAATAACACTATTCACGTTGTCGTATGTACAAGTTTTAATGAATGGCGGCTATCTTTGATGTTGATGGAGTGCCAATTTTTGCATTTGCAAGCGTTTACAAAAATTACAGTTACTAAGGACGTACGTATCAGACGAACTCCAAACAAAAATGAATGTTTAGAGGAGAGACTGAGGTACATGGAGAACATATACTCTTGCTTCTAAATAAATATGCAGGGTTGCTAACCAATACACGAAATCACTAGAAAACGTACAGAAAATTACATTTTTAAAGAGGCTGCAATATGGAATGGCATAAAGTGGGGGGTTCATAAGTTCTGTGCTGAATACTATTGCATGCAAAGAGTCTGTAGAAATATCCACACCTATGATACTACTGGCACCATAGATTTATGGGGATCCGAAAGTTGAAGTTTGTGATTTTGATGCCATGTTTGGGGCGTAATATCTCAGGAGGGCAAAGTGCTAAAAATTGCTATTTAGGTCACAAAGTAGTTCTGTATGTGAATAAACTACTTTTAAAAAAAATGACATATTACATGGTGAAAAAAGTGAGGACACGATAAAAACACGAAGAAAGCACGTGCGTCACGATGGCCGTAGCCCGGAAAAAATTCAATGTTTGGATTATGTTTCATGCTAGATCTCAAAGACTATGCATGATGCAGCAATTATGCACGTTTTTGTTTGTGTTCAGTTGTTCAAAAGCTTGGGAGTGGTGTCTGTTCCATCTTTCTACCTCCACAATCATTGCCACGTCTATATGGTAAGGGGGTAAGCTCTCCCTTGCACACACGACACTCATCGTCGAACTGGACCGCGTTATTAAGGCACTTAATGCATCAACAAAATGACCTTAAACTCCAATTCCAGTTACGGAAGTTAAAGTGTTCACAAGGTTGTGTTACACCTATCTATTCTATCCTGCTGAAAATGGCGTATTTGTGGAATATATTTAAATTGATTGTTATTTCCATTCTTTTCTATAGCATTACAGCAATAGCTTTTAATAGCTGTAACTACAACAAATTATCGCAATTACACGATTTAAGCAGTGTTGCAAACTTCAGCAATGTTTATCATATCTTTGGAACGATTTGAGATATCGAAGTGCTGTAAACGGCAAGATAATTTACACATCCATTACAAACCATACATGTAACTAGATATGATACTTATCTCAACATTTTTTGGAAATAAATGCTTTCAAAAAAATTAAAATTGTCAAGCCCTGGTAACTTCGTTCCTATTCATTCGAAACAAGTCATACCATAAACATGGTATTCAACACTAAAGCACTTTCGATGTGCATTATCCTGTGCATCTCCGTTATGCTGTATTTGCGTTAAAAGCTTCCGAACTTTGGATGTTTGTGATACTATAACATCCTTAGTTTGCAACACTGAATAATAAAAGTGGTGTTTTAAGTTTACATTTAACACGTTGATTTGAAATATGTAATAATCTGACGTAGTGACATTGGAAAAAATATAACTTTATAATGGGTTGCCAACACTGTTTGTTGAGTCTTTCTGTTTAATCTATATAATGATGTTCCTCTTCTTATATTTGCTTCGTACGAAGTTTCGGTTTCCTCTCTTTTTTAGGTTTGTCCGTTATAGAGGATTGTCAAGAGAAATTGTCCACCCTGTAGACGTGGCAATGATCATAAAGCTAGAGAGATAGAACAAAAGCCACCCGCAAGCTTTTGCATAACTGAACACAAACAAAAGCGGGCCTAATTGCTGAACCATGCGTAATTTTTGAGATCTGGCATGAAACATATCAAAATAGTTAAATTTTTCCGGCCTACGACCATCGTCAAGCGCGTGCTTTCTTCGCGTTTTTACCATGTCCTAACTTTTTTCTCCATGTTATACCAATTATGTTCTCATCCATGTCTCCAGTTGTCAGTCTCCATGTTATCTTCTTGCAATAGTTTATTCACATACAGAATTACTTTGTGCCCTAAGCAGCAATTTTTTTAGCACTTTGCCCTTTTGAGATATTACAACCCAAACATGGCATCAAAATCACGAACTTTCGAACTCCCATAAATCTACTATGCCAGTAGTGTCATAGCTGTGGATATTTCTGCAGACTCTTTACAAAACAGTATTCAGCACAAAACATATGAACTCCCCACTTTTTACCATTCCAAAATACTGCTCCTTTAAAAATGTAATTTTCTGTATTTTTCTAGTGATTTCATGTATTGATTAGCAACCCTGCATATTTATTTAGAAGCAAGAGTGTGTGTTCTCCGTGTATCTCAGTCTCTCCTCTAAACATTTGTCTTAGTTTGGAGTTCGTCTGATACGTACGTCCTTAGTAACTGTATTTCTCGTAAACGCTTGCAAATGCAAAAAATGACACTCCACCGACAACAAAGATGGCCGCCATTCAGGAATACTTGTACATACGACAACGTGAATAATGTTATTAACCTTCTCATACACAAGGTCCGTCACACTCAGTTTTATAATTTTCAGAGATGGTCGAGCAACCACCTCTGGACTACTTCGTCAACGGTTTTCCGGATCCATCAACGGTTTTCGATATAAACGCGAACATATCTACGTACATACAGGTCAAATTGAGAATCTCTCCCCCCTTCCATTTTTTTTCAGTTGGTTATAAAAAGACGAAGGACATTATTAACTATACTTTCCCTTAAACACACTGAAATTCGAGGTAAATCTAGCTACCTTCATTTGTGCCTACATTTTTATTATTGTTACGAGCTATACATGAGAATGCAGACTTTGAAAGGATATTCTTCAAGGCTCTCGCTATCCGATAATACACTGGATATATTGAATGCACAACTGACTAAATACATCGACAAGAAAGTCACATTGTAAAATCAACATCGACTACGCATATACTGACCATAGTAGATACAAAGAACTTTGAAAATTAAAAGACTGAAGGAATAAGAACAAAAGGAAAAATTAATAGAAATAATTACCAAGCAACATTCTGAAAAATAAAAAGTTAATACTGAATAAGGAGGGGAAACACTCAAAAACTGGAAGGAAAAAGAATCAACTGCAGACAGATTAATCAACATTAACAAAAAATTTCAAGATGCAATAAAAGAAAATAAGACCCTGTGAAATCAACGTGGCTCGAAGAAAACTAAAGGGTATTGCTAAAGGCAGGAAAAAAGTAATGAAAATCAAGGATGCACAGAAAGTATAGAAAAGAGTGGACAAAAAGGAAAGAATTAGTATAACAACGCATTTTTCAAAGAAATCGAAGAATAGTGAGAAATACATAAGGGCCTGTCCAGTTTGCCATAACAACTAGACTGTCACGTGATCAGGTCAAAAGTCACGTTGCGTGTTTAATCGAGTCTGAAGATCCCAAATCCAAATGAGATATTTCAAGCATGTAACCTTCCACATAGGGCGCCCTGATGATATACGTTATCATTATTATTGATTTTACTCAAACAACTTGACTTTTGACAATGTTCTATCCATATTTACCTTACGTTTTAAGCTCTTCATTATCTTCACAATAAGCTTTCAATTAGCCAACTCCTTATTATAGTTTTAGAGATATGTGGACGATTTAATTTTTTTCATTGATTTTCTAGTTACTTTAATGTTAATGTTTCGTACTTTTTGACTATGTTTCATCCATTTTAGGACAACATGCTTTTGGAATATAGAATCTACATAGTCTCTTCTACATTTGAGTTGAATTTCAGCCATCTCCCCCAAAGTCTGTTCACATCATTGCAACCGGGTAGGCCCTTCGTCAAAATAATTTGGAAACTACAAGATTGATTTGGAACATTTTTCGCTCTGACACTTCATCAGGCCTTTATTCGTGTGTAATCTTAAAGGGATTTATCTAATTACCGATTATTTCGGTGGCTGAAGTAACTTCATAGAATTGTGACTTTACCATCAGGTTGTTTCAATTAGTCCAGTTTTTACGTCTACACGCCAGTTTTGTAAGAATCGCGCTACCCATCAGCCACCAAGCTCTGTGGTTATATGTGTGGAATGACATGAAACATGCTGATGGAATACATTACATCTGTGAAAACTAGGCTCACCTGACGGTCCATTTTTTTTTTCCCTGTAAAAATGATTTCGTACAGACTGCCATGCAGGTGCATATAATCTGATACAGAATACATTCACGATACTCCGTATGAGTAGCAATGGAACCCACCCAAGATGAGCACGCATTTAGGGTAATGAGCTCTACGAGCTCTTCATGGTTTGTTGATTTGGTGTTTAGCGTCTCGTTCGGCATCGCTACAGAGACCGAATTATATGAACTCTCACAGGGATTCGAACATAGATCTTGCACATCGAAAGTGTATGCGATAACCAGATAGCTATGACGGAGTTCATGAGGTCTTCATGTTTGATGAACAGACTACTCAAGACGCATACTACAACACGTTACAACAATTTTTGAAACCATATTTGCTCGCTAATAGCCTTCTTAATATAGTTTTACCAATATCCTATTTTAAAGTATCATCCGAAGCCACCACAATGAAGCTCTTCTCGGTACATTTGCTGGAGCTACCTGCGAAGGCTGTAGGTCTCCCGCTTGCTACATTGAACAATTAAAACAACGGATTACAAACCGAAATGTTATTATTTTTCTCCAGTTATGTTGAAGAGTTTTTCCACCTGTCAAAGAGCGTTGTGAGCTATGCCTAGATTTGAAAGCTATCTCACTGAAATGTATTGGTTATGTTCCTGTCGTGAGATATGTTTAAGCAATACCATATATTGTATAACAAAACCTCTTTTCTACAAAATGTGGTGACTTTATATCATCCTGTAGATGTTTAAAAATAATAACAGTTCGTATTTCGTTTCTAGGAAAGCAAATTCATCTAACGAGGTAATTCTGTACAAATTATTTTCGAAATAGACCAGGAGTTCATTGGACTTCAACTATTTTGAGCGTATTTATACAGTCAACAATCACAGTCCTTTCATAAAATGGATTGTTTTCAAGCTTTACTTTGTCTTTATTGTGTGACCTGCTTTATGAGCCAATAGTAATGATGGCTTCTTCATGGCTATCCAGTTCCAGATATTTACCATTTGTAGCTTCTTCTGGCCGAGAAAATAAGGCTGCTGGGAATTCAAACCTATATCAAGTTGTCTAAAATATATTGAGGCTTTGGAGGTCGAAATTGAGAATACATTTATTGAAAATAACCATTAGTATATGGCAGTCTTTCTGTTGATCAGTTCCGGCTTCTTTTCTATTTTTATTATTATTAATTGTTACGCGCACTCGCGCTAATCGTCGACAGTACAGGTCCGAATATATCGTTCTGCCCATTTGCAACAACTCACGACACACGACGGCCTTCCAATCCTACTAAACACAGAGCATAATCTTCCTGGGCGTCAGTGTGGGCTTCGCCACAGACTATGGACCTTCTCCCCGTTTTGACTACAATCGTTTCAGCATATTGTTGTAAGTTATCCACTTTCCACCACTCGTCATTAATTGTTTTAGAAATGGCTCGAGTTCGTTATGTTTTAGTAGATTCGCAGATAGAAATTCGATCAGGTAAATGTTTTTGAGTCAAATAATGTGCCTAATGTTTGAACTTCTTTTTGTAGCCAGCTTTTTTCAAATGGTTTAACAGTATTTTGTGATGGATGTTTTTGTTATTGTCGATGTCATAACTGCTTATAACCGGTCTTGCTTTGATTCTTCCCAGAATAGTATTCACTTTTGCTGTGATTTGTCGTTTACTGGGAGGACTAACTTCGACATCGAAATTTCCAGAATGTAAGCGACTAATCTAAATATGACAAACCTTACGCTAGTAATATGTTTATACCAGTGATGACTTTTTATTTCTAATTAAGCAGTTATCCAGGACACGATTGTGGAATAATTTGTTCAAAGTGTTATGAACTAACGAAATATATTTGGTTATATTCTATGAAGTGATAACTGGACAATTGACGAAGTTGTTTTGGTTATGTTTATCAGGTTTAAACTTATTTTGGTTATGTTTATCAGGTTTTTGTGATATTTTTGGTACACCCGAGTGGTGGGTGATGTTATCTGCATAAAGGATGACTTTTGATTTATGTTTCTACTATTACTACTATGATATTTCTGAATCATGCAACTCAATAGATAAGACACAACAAATATTTACGCAGTTCTCTTCTCGCTTCCACTGGATTACATATAACCACTAAGATTCCTTTAAATTCTCTTAATTGACCCATGCCAAACTTACTTCCATGAATCTACTAAGGACAATCTAAAAGTTCTAATCTATATGACACATATACATATATACATACATACATATATATATATAAAAGAATATTAAAGTATCAAGTCTAAACCTCAAAGTATGAGCTACAATTCTTAACACTTTCTTCCTAACTCTTAACTGCCCCAACAGTAAGATAATTTCCTAGCTGACTGATTCTATTAACAATATTTATGTTTTATATTCGGTTAATTATGTACGAATAATTAAGTGACTTATGTGATTACACAATTCTTCGTGCACTGAACGACAGAGGGAAGAAGCAGGAACAGCTCTCGAAAACTAGAAGAAATCCCAGATTATTTCAAAGGAGGAAGAAAGAAATAAGAAAACTTCCCATATAAATCAATGAATAAAAAAAACGAAAATACTGAAGATTGTAAGTTTTAAATACATACCTGCCATATTTATAGGCTGCGTACAATAATCCTGAGTAGAACTTTGTTCTCTGTTATCTTTCTTGCTGAATTCAGAATACTTCGGCGCATCACTCAATGTTACTGGAGTTAGTAAAATATCTACACCTGAGTTCCAAGCTTTCCTAAAGTCTTCTGCTATAAGACGACGAAGCTTTAACGCCTGGACAAAATATTTTTCGTAGTTCCTAAAATGTAAGAAAACAAAAAAATTATTATTAACGCAAATAAGGAAACAAGTTACGTGTCGTTTCATGCTGAGTTGGCCCAATAAGTACAGCTCACGATCATGACGCAGTTAATTGTTTCTAGGCTGCGTTAAGGAAAACCGCGTTGCCATTCCTCGTGGCTACGCGGTTGGCGTACGCGCCTTTGGTGTGGGAGACACGGGTTCGATTTCCGAAAGGAGCTCATGTGGTTCGGATTCCACGTTAAACTGTAGATCAACGTCTCATATGGCCTCCCTGCTGAAAGGGTCGCTCAAATCAAAATTAAACCAAATCAATCAAAACCGCGCTGATCAAGATATATTTACTGAATTTTCCATCGCAAAGCTTTAGGATAATAAACAAGTTCAAAAATTGTGTATACTATACACTAAATAATACACAAAACCCTTTTAAAACAGATAAATGTAAAACATATAAAATTCAATGAAAGATGAATTCTTTCAGTTTTACGTTCCACGATTATGTCCTGTACGCTAAGGGAGATAGATCATTAATGAAAGTAATTGATGAAACGAGAATGTAACAAAAAACTGGAAAACCCTGAGGAAAACTCACGGGCACGATGTTGTCCACTTCAAACTGACTGGCCTGAGATCGAAGCAGGGGCTTTTCATACCAGATCTGAGCGCTCTACCATTGAGCCAGCGTGCTTCCATTCTCCAATTCTAGTTAATGTCGTCATATCACAAGTCAAGTGAATCGACTTTATATATATATATATATATATATATATATATACATCGTAATATGAGATACAATTACGATTATAATGTATTGTAGAAGCGAGTTATTTATGCAACAAATAACAGTATGTTATGTCTTTCTTTCAAGACAGAACAGTTGTTTTTCGATATGACTTGCTAGTAAACGAAATAATAAACATTCCTTCGCTTGAGAAACCAACCTTTCTTCTTTAGATGCATTTTAGGTTTTCAATAATACAAACCAATCTACTACGGACTACCTACTATATTACTAGAGACTGGTAATGTAATTAACAAGAAAGATACTTTGTGTACTTTGAAATTATTTTGGATCTGGAAATAAACCCCCTTAATAAGATTTCGAGATGCAAGATCTAATCTTAACGTTTCGAAAACAAGTTAACTAGCAAAAACATGGGACTTTAGCAGTGTCCTCTTTTCTCACCTTCTGTCTTTTCATAGTTGTTCCAAGCTCTGGTCATAGGGGGCTCGGTGGTGAAGCGCTTACTTTTGGTGCGTGGGGTCCTTGATTTAATCCCCAGCCAAGTTAGTTTGTGGTGGACAACATCGTGCTCGTGGGTTTTCTCGGGTTTCTTCCCACTTTCTGATTCCATCAATTTTTCCATCATCATTCACTTGCTTTTTCCATCATCATCAATCATCATATCCCTTGGCCTAACAGGCATAGTCAGGGGACGTTACACTGAAATATTTAATTTCATTTCACGCTCTGGTAAGACTTTTCTGTTAAAAAAAAAAAAAAAAATCAAGGTTTTTATTGTATACGATAATTTAATTTTCGATTACAGAAAACTTCTTTCGTTTCTTTCTTTCTTTCTTTTCTTTTTCATTTTTTGTTTTTGTTTTATACACATCAACGATCATCGTTACCTACAGTTTATTCCACCCAAACATACAGACCATTAGAACTAAGCCTTCACCTGAAATTTTCGAATTTGTTCCATTACAGTTCTTATAGCAACTGGTTTCTCTGCATAATTTTGTGCTGCCAGTGCCCCCTCTTTTTTAGAGTTTCTTGCTATCTTGATACACCCTTTAGACTAGCTACACATAATTCCATCATAATACTAGAGCACAGAGTTCACTATGGTAAACTGTGACAATCTACTGTTCCTTCTTGTCTAATCTATTACATTCTGACGACGAGACGCCTAGCCTTGAAAGCTATCAGTCCCTGTGATGCGTTTTTATGCATATAACTATCGTGAAAGTATCTTATATTTAATTTTCAAATTTTCACACTGAAATTCTTTTATTCTATATATATATATATATATATATATATATATATATATATATATATAACTAAATAACTAACTAACTAACTAACTCTATGGCCTATGGAACCCGGAGGTTCAATGCCGCGTTCACAAAAGCTCTCCATTGACTTCTATCCTTAGCTAACTGCATCCAGTTTCTACTTGGTATTCCAATCTCTGCGAGATCCATCTTAATATTGTCCTCCCATCTGCGCCTAGGTCTTCTTAATGGTCGTTTTCCGATTGGTCTTCCATTCAAGACTTTGAAAGCATTTCTACTTTCTTCCATTCTAGCTACATGACCCGCCCACCTAAGCCTCCTAGACTTGACGACCCTAACAATGTTGGGTAAACCACATAAATTATGTAGTTCCTCGTTATGAAGTTTCCGCCATTCTCCATTCCCGTTCCTCTTGGGTCCGAATATTCGTCTCAGGATCTTGTTTTCAAATACTTTCAGTCTATGTTCTTCCCTCAGAGTAAGCGACCATGTTTCGCAGCCATACAGAACAACAGGCATAATTATCGTTTTGTATATTTTAAGCTTCAAATTCCTAGACAGAAATCGCCACGACAAGAGATTTTCAAGCGAATAGTAACACGAATTCCCTGTTTTGAGTCGACCTTTAATTTCTTCGAGAATATGATTTTCCTCTGTTAATATTGATCCTAGATATTTGAAACTATCCACTTTATCAAAAGTATTATTTAATATCTTAACGCATCCATAATTTGCTGTATTCCGGTCCCGACGCACTTCCATGTATTTAGTTTTCTCTGCATTTACTTCTAAACCCATGTCCCTGCAAGCGTTTAATAAGATCTCTGCATTTCTTTCTATTGTTCTCCTATCATCCCCTATTAAATTTACATCATCAGCATATGCCATAATCTGCTGAATACCGTTCAACTGTAGGCCCTGGTTACTATCTTTGATTTTCCTTATAGCGTATTCCAAAACGAAGTTAAATAATAATGGCGACAACGCATCTCCTTGTTTCAGGCCATTTTCGACGTGAAAGCTCGTGGACAAAAATTTTCCTACCCGGACTTTACTTTGGGATTCATTTAAACATATCTTAATTATCTAATTAGCTATCTCGGTATTTTAAGTTCTGTAAGAACGTTGTATAATGTTTCTCTCCTAGCCGAGTCGTACGCCTTTCTAAAATCAATATATATATATATATATATATATATATATATATATATATATATATATATATATATATATATATATACACATCGGGTGTTCTAAAAATGGCGCCCACGGACCACAGAGCACTATTCTACAGGCCAAAATAAAGCGAAAATGGTATATGATGGTATGCCCTCCGGGGCCTTCTTCAGCCGCTATGGGGTATCAAAATTTCACAATGTGGCAACGTTGCAGATTAACTTGGCGCCATTAACATTACTCTACGAATACAACAAGCAGTTGAATCGATTGCTACACTAATACCGGTGTAAGTGATACCAGTGTCAATCAATATAGACTTTAGTTGTCATCTGGAAACAATCGATATAACTATTTGAAAATCTAATCTATGGTTCTTTATTTGCGACGCTGCCACATAGTGCAATTTGTGTGTCCAGACGAGAAGTCGAAAGCTATACATATATATATATATATATAGTTTTATTTTGACTTGTAGAATAATGCTCTGTGGTCCGTGAGCGCCATTTTTAGAACACCCGATATATATAAATAAGTATCCTCGCACACGAAGATAATCATCATGTAGATGTTGAGGAAAACAAAATGTCTTAAGTAACCCTTTGTTCAAAACAATAAACTCCCTTTCAGAGTCAAAGAATGTTTTCGTCCGTTTTGAGTGCGTTAAAGCCAATCTCGCTCGAAAAATGATGGGGTTTTTAAGGATGATAAGTACGTATCTCGCATAACATAATTTTGATGAAACTCTGTGTGAAACGTCTAAGAAAAATCTTCTTAAGTTGAAATGTTGTGAAGACATAAACCATATGTCGAATGGGAAAACATGCTTTTCTTCGAAAACAGCTCAAAGAATTGAAAGTTAGTTGATATTGAATATTAGATATTGATACCTGATAAACTGAAATTTGCTTGGAAGCGAGCCACTGAGGCATTTCCAAGAATGCGCAAATTTTGGCTTCCAAAATTACGTTCCTGTAGTATTGCGCGGTCGAAATTGATTATAATGATTGAGCATGTCTATAATCGTAAAAACATGTTATAATTTTGTTCCATCTTGACTCAAAACTTTTTTTTTTTTCAAAAAAGACATGCCAACGCACGAAGTAGACTATTAACTATCCATGGATGTCTGGAAAGCTCTGAAAACTTCAAGCGATACAATAATACCTGTTCTCAAATCAAGCATTAGCTAGAAAAACACATAATGAAATCACTTTTTATACATTTATGAATAAAATGTTCATTCCCGTTCCCTGATGACAATGAAATAATTTTTTGTCAACGTTGAAGAAGTTGTTAGTTTAAGCATCTATCAGACTTCCGATTCAAACTCTACAAAGCAAAAGTACACCACTAAAACGAAACAAACAGTTATCCACGGATGTACTGTGTTACTTAAGAAAGAAAACGATGGGGGATAAAATCTCACTTTGA
This sequence comes from Thermobia domestica, assembly GCF_964235325.1. NCBI lineage: Eukaryota > Metazoa > Arthropoda > Insecta > Zygentoma > Lepismatidae > Thermobia > Thermobia domestica. The sequence goes on along the minus strand of NC_137458.1, from coordinate 238,557,058 downwards.
AAAGCTCAGTTTTCACATTTATAGAAGAGTTTGTTCCAAAGAAACATATTTGAGTTTTTTTTTTTTGACTATTCTGTGACAAATTGATTAACAGAACATTGTGACGACGGTTGTGTATACAAAGGTTTTAAAGAGAGGTGGGTGGCCATTAGGAATGCTTTCAAAAAACAAAAGCATATTGATAAACAAGGAAGTGTTTGAATTTTTATGATCCAAGTAGTTGTATTTCAGTCAACTAAGTATTTAAACTTGTTATTTCTCAAGTGTTCAAAAGAGATGAGAACGCTGTATGGACGTCCTTCCTTGGGTGTGTGTAAGAAATTTTTAGAAAACATCTTGAAGATCTTGAAGATATAAGCAGTTTCCCACTTACGGAAGGATACAAAACTTTATTAGAATGAAGGACCAAACTTATTTTAAATAAATTCACTCCTTGAATTTACTGTTACTGTTCAAAATGTCTTTACACGGCCAAACATAATTTCAACAGTTTGTTTTATAACACACTACACTACTTGCATTATACTATTAGTCCTTTCTTTCTAATACGCTAGAAATTTATTGGATTGGAGCTTCCTGATAGCTAAACGGTTAACGTTTGCGTTTTTCGCAAAGAATATCCAGGTTTGATTCCCGGTGGGAGTATATTTGATTTGGATTCCAATTTAACCTGTAGGTTTAGTGTCATAGTGTCTCGGTGGTAAAAAGCTCTACTGAAACAAACACAACTGAAGAAAAGTGGGCCTACTAAATATTCCATGGAAATAGCAGACCACACATTAATCATGGGGCGCTAAGTTAATTTCTGACAGCAAATACATATGAGATTAGAAAAACGTTCCCGCCAAATTTTGCCGAACTAATCGTTGCGAAATATCTGTATATATCAGAGGCATGTGAAGAAGATGTCGGATCGAACGAAAATGAATTACTGACAGATTGTGTTAGCGTAACAAGCAATGCAGTTATCATCCCCTGATCAAAACTAGGATTCAGAATACTGTAGCCTTCTACATTCGCCCGTACTTTCCAGAAAACACTTCAAACAATCTCTTACACTAAAGAAAATAAAATAACGTACCTGTTTCAGTGAGAGTGAGTGGGTACAGTGTGTGTGTGAGAGAAAGAAAAAGACATATTATATATATATATATATATATATATATATATATATATATATATATATATATATATATATGTGTGTGTGTGTGTGTGTGTGTGTGTGTGCGAGAGAGAGAGAGAAATATATATTTTGACTATTTTCTGTTAGTGATCATATACAGAATGTTCGGAGAATAAACGGACACACATCGCATACGTGTTCCACCCTACGATCAATTCCACTAATTACTTTCAATTGGCCCCATTTCCGTAATTAAGCGTTTCCGACCAAAGTTACACATAAATGTATTTCTTGTATTGAGATTCTTAATCTATATGTGAGTTTATCGGTTTATTTTCGGAAAAAAGTACAGAAACTTAAAAATACTATACGTGCAGAAAATAAACATAAAATAAATGCAAACAAATGACATTGCAAATCAAAATAATAAATACCTTTGCAAAAGGAAATAATTTCCAGCTAATATTCTTCCTCGCACCACTTCGTTGAATCCTTCATGACGAGAAAGTGCAAACAACTCCTCAGTGGATTTATTCTCTTTGGCTCGATAACCAAATTCCAATCCATCATATCTCGCCATATTACTTGCTACTTCACACAAATTTAATACTGAATAACACATTATTGAATACTGGGTATGTGGCATTGATATCTACAAGAAAATAAGAATAACGACTATTTCAACTACATAGAGGGCAATGTTTTAAAATATAGAGACGAATAAAAATTCTTCAATATCAAATGAAAGGAATGCTTAGATTCTGAATTCTTTGATCACCGAGACATTTCAATGCAAAGGCAAGACATAGACATTGTTAAAAGCTAAATGGGTCAATACATACGAAGTGGTGCAGAGGTGGTTGCTCGACCATCTCCGAAAATTATAAAAATTTGAGTGTGATGAACCTTGTGTATGAGAAGGTCAATAACATCATTCACGTTGTCGTATGTACAAGTGTTCCCGAATGGCAGCCATCTTTGTTGACGGTGGAGTGCCAATTTTTGCATTTGCAAGCGTTTATGAAAATTACAGTTGCTCAGGACGTACGAATCAGACGAACACTAAACAAAAACGAATGTTTAGAGGAGAGACTGAGGTACACGGAGAATATAAACTTTTGCGTCTAAATAAAAATGCAGGGTTGCAAACCAATACATGAAATCTCCAGAAAAACTACAGAAAATTACACTTTTGAAGGGACTGTATTTTGGAATGGCATAAAGGGGGGGGGGGGGTCATAAGTTTTGTGCTGAATACTACTGCATGTAAAGAGTCTGCAGAAATATCCACAGCTATAATACTACTGGCACCGTAGCTTTATGGGGGCCCGAAAGTTGAAGTTTATGATTTTGATGCTATTTTTGGAGCGTAATATCTCAGGACTGCAAAGTGCTAAAAATTGCTGCTTATGCTACAAAATAATTCTGTATGTGAATAAACCATTGCAAAAAAATCATGACTGATATTACACGAAGAAAATAGTGAGGATATGGTAAAAACCCGAAGAAAGAACGTGTGTGACGATGGTTGTAGCCCGGAAAAAATTAAATATTTGGATATGTTTCATGCTAGATCTCAAAGACTATGCATGGTGCAGAAATTAGGCACGCTTTTGTTTGTGTTCAGTTGTGCAAAAGCTTGGGAGGGAGGGGTTTGTTCCATCTTTCTAGCTCCATGATCATTGCCACGTCTATATGGTACCGGGGTTAGCTCCCCCTTGCACCCACGACATACATCATCGAACTGGACCGCAGTATTAAGGCACTTAACGTATCAGCAAAGTATCATTGAAATCCACTCACAGTTACGGAAGCTAATATGTTCACAAAGTTGCGTTATATAGGACAGACTAGTCTTTGGCTATCTGGGGACTCCGTTCCCAGACCTCCACGTTTGTTCGGCCTACGGCCTCGAACCTCTAAAACCTACACTTCTACCAAATTTCAAGTTTCTTTTCGTATTTCAACTATCTAAAAGATAAGATTTTGTATCACAAGAAAACACCCATTTAAATAACATGGAAATTACTTTATCCCCAAAATAGATACCTTAAAAACGTATTCACTTTTGGCAATTTCCCTGTGGGTTAGTCTCGGAAGTCTACAATCATGCCAAAGTTCATCATTCTAATCCTGTCGGAAGTGCCTAAACATTTTCGGGTGTAGAAGATGTCCCATATAAATAACATTGGGAAGACTTTTCAGTTCCCCATAAAACCTCCCTACGGTTGAACTTTTTTTTATTTTTCGTGATTTACTTAAGTAACGCTAACGGAAACGTACATATCAAATTTCAAGTTTTTATTCCAATTCCAAGTACCTAAAATATGAGATTGTAAGTCCAAGTAAGGTCTCATTTAAGTAACGTAGAGAATTTTTTCATCCCCCCTTAGACCCCCTAAAATTTAAAAATATTACCTTTTGGCAATTTTTTGTGGGTTAGTACTTGAAAGCTACAGTCATGCTAAATTTCAACTTTCCACGTGAACCGGAAGTACCCCTTTATTTTATGTCAGTCCATGTAGTTTTATATATAGTTAGGATAGATGTAACGCAACATTTTGAACATATTAACTTCCGTAACTAGAATTGGAGTTTAATGTCATTTTGTTAATGCATTAAGTGCCTTAATAACGCGGTTCAGTTCGACGATGAGTGTCGTGGGTGCAAGGGACAGCTAACCCCGGTACCATATAGACGTGGCAATGATTATGGAGCTAGAAAGATGGAACAAACACCACCCCAAGTTTTTGAACAACTGAACACAAACAAAAACGTGCATAATTGCTGCACCATGCATAGTCTTTGAGATCTAGCATGAAACATAATCCAAACATTGAAATTTTTCTGGGCTACGGCCATCATGACGCACATGCTTTCTTCGCATTTTTAGCATGTCCTAACTTTTTTATCCATGTAATATTAGTCGTGATTTTTTCGCAATAGTTTATTCACATTCAGAATTACTTTGTGGCATAAGCAGCAATTTTTAGCACTTTGCCTTCCTGAGATATTACGCTCCGAAAATGGCATCAAAATCACAAACTTCAACTTTCGGACCCCCATAAAGCTACGGCGCCAGTAGTATCATAGGTGTGGATATTTCTGCAGACTCTTTACATGCAGTAGTATTCAGCACAAAACTAATGAACCCCCCATTTTATGGCATTCCAAAATACAGCCCCTTCAAAAGTGTAATTTTCTGTAGTTTTTCTGGAGATTTCATGTATTGGTTTGCAACCCTGCATATTTATTTAGACGCAAAAGTTTATATTCTCCGTGTACCTCAGTCTCTCCTCTAAACATCGTTTTTGTTTGAATTTTGTTTGATACGTACGTCCTGAGTAACTGTAGTTTTCGCAAACGCTTGCAAATACAAAAAATGACATTCCATCGAAAACAAAGATGGCCGCCATTTAGGAACACTTCCACATACAAAAGTGTGAATGCTGTTATTGGCCTTCTCATACGGTTCGTCACACTCAATTTTTTATAGTTTTCGAAGATGGTCGAGCAACCATTTTCATCATTTTTGAACCACTTCAGACGGATTGACCCAAATGCATCTCTGGTCAGATGTTGGATCTTCATCACAGAGAGTAACATGGAAAGGTCACGTGGGAAAACAGCCTGGAGGATATGTCTTTACTTCTAGATAGAAAAATAAGTTTCATATGCAATAGGAATTGCAGTATCCATTGCCATTCCGTGGTGATCATGTTTTCGTTATTTTCTGTTAAGTAATTACTTAAAATGCAATACATGTAGAAGAAATAAATACATAAAATATAGTATTATTTTAATCCAGACAAATGAAAAACATGCAAATGAAAATAATAAATACTTTTTAAAAAGGAAATAATATAGTGACCTCCGGACTGCAGAGTACCCCTTTTCTTCACAATTACTACACCGAACAATATAATTCTTATGAGTTTATTTGCAAACCAATCTACATAAACTCAAGTGTGAAGCCTGTATACGCTAATGTGACTCAAAGCTTGTTGAATGCAAGATATACTAAATTTCTCCTAACCTTTGCTTACAACGATAACGTTGTTATGTTGTTGTATATAGTATTGGCAATCTGTGCCAGCTTATAAAAAGGCGATCAGAGGCGAATTAGTGGAACAGTATTATGTAAAAAGAAAAGAAAGATACATAGAGATATCAAGAGATTATTCTTTTGTAATCGAAAATTAGAAAAAAAAGAGTTGTTGCTATGGAAACGTAGTAAATAAGTGTGCGTATGTATGTAGACATCTTGTTAAATATGAAAAAGTGTATTATGTACGCTTCTCATGAGTGGATATTAAAAATCAGCTAAGATAGTGACAAAACGTATATGAGTTATATTATTTATGAAGTTTATTCTTCTAAAATTGGTGCCTTAAACCCGAAAAATAAGTTTGTCGTTTTGAAGTACAGTAAAAACGGCCAACATTATAAGAGACCTTAGTGTGACCACTCTAAGAAGCGGAAAAGTGATACGCCGAAATAGTATCATGAGTGTCACCGATAGAAATACAACTGGAGAGCGGAATACTCATCTAGAGATTAATCCCAACGAAAATCTTACTGACATTTTAAAAGATATAGCTCAACAAATTAGGAATCTTGACGAAAAGACTCAAGATCAAGCTCGAAAAAGTGAAGAAATCGCACAACAAATTAGGAATCTTGACGAAAAAGAAGCTCGAAAAAGTGAAGAAATAGCACAACAAATTAGGAATCTTGACGAAAGAGAAGCTCGAAAAAGTGAAGAAATCGCACAACAAATTAGGAACCTTGACGAAAAAGAAGCTCGAAAAAATGAAGAAATAGCACAAATTAGGAATCTTGAAGAAAAACTAGACCGGAAAATAAGCCAACAAACGAAGGATTTTGAAGAAAAGTTAGAACAGTTAGAACAATGCAACGAAAACAAGTGGGAAGCTATTTAACGTCAACTTTCACAGATGAACCAGCATATTGTAGTCAAATTTGAGCAATATGACGAAAAGATGGAGAGAGTATCACAGAGAGTCACGGAATTTCAAAACTCTGTAGATCTCATAGAGGCAACATTAAACGCCCATGATACCCACATCAAGCTATTACAGGAGGAGGTTAATCTTTTAAAAGAAAATTGTGTTTCCGAGAGTGCAACGCAAGACGGTGGATATAGGAACATGGTGGGTCCTGCATTTAATACTTGTGAACCTAGTCGCCATCCTAGGACGATGTTGGAAGCTAATGAACCTTCAAGTTGTGGAGAGGAAAGTATCGATAGGGAAAGAAGAGTGAGACAGTCATCCCGGCGAAGCTCCAACAGGTATATGAAGACTATAACAGGTAAACCCATACGATTCAGTGAAGTTAAATCACTTACCAAATTCAGTGGCATACCGGTAGATGTACCCGCTAGGGAGTTTCTTGAAAAATTTGAGGATGAGTACGAGCTTATAGGTGTAGATGAGTCGCAGTATTTAAAATTATTGCCGCATATATTGTTACCACCCTGTTTAACATGGTTCAAGGCTATCAGGGGTAGTCTTCATACATGTTCTGATTTTAAGAATGCTCTATTATCTAATTACGAAAATGATTTCATGACAGCGAATAGAGATGCCATCTTGAGAACAAAACATTTTAATCCAAAATTGCATAGGAGTATTACGGAATTTGTAGTATCTACATATAATGAGTTGAGATCACTAAATCCAAATCATCCGGAATCTCGTATTATAGCTTCTATTAGAATTTTATTGCCATTCCGATTACAACAACTGTTAATGTCGGCACAATGCATCAACTTTAACCATTTAATTATGCTTATTCAAAGTTATGAAAGTCAGTCAGCAATACAGAATAATAGAATACAAGATAGAGGTCAGGGTAATTCTGGACGTAATCAGCCACAATATGCTTCTGTTCGTAATGTAAATGTACAACCTAAAAATAATTCCAATGTGTCTAGTTTTAATAATAGAATGAATACTTATAATCGTACCGGTAATCAAACACAACCCAATCACAGAAATGGTGTTAGGAATTTTAGAAACAGCAACAGAAATTTCAGTAGAAATAATAATTATCGCCGATTTTCACAAAATCAAATTTGTAGATGGCAGGAATTCTGTAAATAGGAATCAAAATATGGTATCATCCTATGAAAGACAAGCATGTACACAAGATTGTGCTATACAATGTAGCTTAATTGAACCCTTTGAACGTATAACCTGAACTATCAAAAAGGCGTCCTTTGCTTACGTCTATGGTTATTATGTTCTTTATTCGATTTATTATTAAAATGTATGTTAAGTAATGAAATTATGTTTTGGTAATTAAGGATTTTAAATTTGAACATCGAATCAAAATTTGTGTTCCACCTAAAATTGGTGCCTCACATATTGAAATCTCATAATTACTTATATGAATATTATAAATATGTGAAAATAAAAGATCATAATTTTAATGTAAACGCATCAAGGTAATGACAGATATATAAAACAGATGCAACTTATGGAAAGAATATGAATAATGAATATCGAATCTCTTAATTTTTCATATGTTTATATGTTCTAATGCTTTCTGATCCTACTAATACTTAATATTTTAAAGATCTTTATTTGTGATTAATGTTATTTGAACATGAAAAAAACAATTAGTTAGATTTAAATTTTGAATAGACCCATTGATGATAATTGTAAAGCGACATATTAATAAATAAAAAAAATGTAATGTTATAATATATTATATATTTGAAGAGTAAAATATTTGTATTAAAAATAACATTGAGTATATACGAGGGCTATTCAGAAGGTAGGTGTTTCATGAACTTTAACCCAGGGTTCTTTCCTTCATAGTGAAACTATTACAGAAGTCCCGTTCGGACGACATTCTACAACGATAACGTTGTTATGTTGTTGTATATAGTATTGGCAATCTGTGCCAGCTTATAAAAAGGCGATCAGAGGCGAATTAGTGGAACAGTATTATGTAAAAAGAAAAGAAAGATACATAGAGATATCAAGAGCTTATTCTTTTGTAATCGAAAATTAGAAAAAAAAAAGAGTTGTTGCTATGGAAACGTAGTAAATAAGTGTGTGTATGTATGTAGACATCTTGTTAAATATGAAAAAGTGGATTATGTACGCTTCTCATAAGTGGATATTAAAAATCAGCTAAGATAGTGACAAAACGTATATGAGTTATATTATTTATGAAGTTTATTCTTCTACGCTACTTGTTTGATAATGCTGGACCTGACGTATGTGAAGCCATAAACACTCTTCGTCTCATATCGAAGTATTTGCAAATCGATTTATTTTTCCATTTCTTCTGTTTCGGATACTTTAGGAGTATGTACTATCTTCTCCACGAAATCAATTTTTCACCACGAAGAAAGTAACTCATGATATTAGAGTTGGGAGCAAGTCGCATGGCGGATCGTCTGCTAGCACTGCGCAGCGTGTCAGAGAGAACTTGACCCACTGTTGCCACATGAAAGATCGCGGGATAGGAAAACTCAAGCTCGTAGATTTACGAACAGAAATATCAAAGTAACAAAAGATCAAATCACTGTTATTTACGTCCATTCAACGTCCCCATCTTGTGTTTTCTTCAAGTTGTTACTGAGTACATTACAAAACCTGCATCATGTCTATACCATAGCCATAAGTAATGTTATTACTTTTACCTAGGTAATTAGGCTCCAACTTTTCAATCACAAAGAGGATAATAAATGAAAGAATGAACAGTTTAAGTACATTGTTGCATGTCGGCCTCCTTATTATGCACTGTATATGCATTTGCATCATAGAAATGCTGTTTGCTTTGTATGTATAAACTTAAATGATTGTTGCTTTATTACATGTATGTTTTAAAATGTCATAAACAATGGGATATTCATGGGGGCTAAGGAGGTTCAAAGTTTCCTAGGCACTAAACAAAAACCATTAGTTTTAATACTATTTTTAATTTTCTAAGTCATGCTGTGCCTTATTGAAGCGAGTGATCCTTCCTTTTCGTTATCACTAATTTTAATTTCGAATTATACCAAAGTAAAGCGAAACACATGTTATGTTTCACAAAAATTGGAATATTGTTACATTCTCACGGAAGTATTTGAAACAAGGGGTAGGGATTTCATCCTTTCCAAGGCATTCACCATTTCATTATTGGCAGATTTTATAATCGAAAACGAATAATTTTTGCGCAGATTATTCTGCAAATTTTCAAACTTGCAACATGAAATAATTTTAATTTTACCTCCTTATTCTTCACGGATTGCAACCCCAAACAATAGGGTTATATCTGCAAGTTGACGGAAGGGATACCACGTTTAGTTAAAATCAGTTAAGTTTTACGTGTTATCGTAAAACAGATGGACGAACAGGTGGGGAGATACACAAATACCAATCGAGTCGAAGGGTAGAAGATTTGCTAACAATTGCTTCAAGTGATTTGGAAATGAAATGTTTATTCGTTTATTGAATTTAGCGTACCTCTTTACTAGGGATGGCCACATTTTTTTCGAAAAATGAATTTTTCGAAAACAAAAAATGAAGAACGAGAAATTTTTCGAAAAACGAATTTTTTTTTCGAAAACCGAAAACTTTTTCGAAAAACGAAACTTTTTTTCGAAAAACGAAACATTTTCCGAAAAAACGAAAAACGATCTTTTTTCGAAAAAACGAAAAAATTTTCGAAAAACGAAATTTTTTTCGAGAAACGGAAAACGAGAAGTTTTTCGAAAACGGAAAACGAAAACTGCCAAGAAACGGAAAACGGATAACTTTCGTAAAACAAATTGAATTCATTTCATTTGTTACGACTTCCAAACTACAGTATGCTATGCATACGTATAGGAAGTCTTATAGAACGGCTATGTTCATCTGTCTGTCTATCCATCCGTTCGTCTGTATACAGGCGTTAGAACAAGAGCATTAAGAAACAGCGAGAAGCATATATAGTTTTGCAACACGAATAGATTCATCTAATCCATTTGACTTTTATTTAATCCAGAGGTGATCTACCGCTATCGGTAGAGATCTATCGCTTTCTGTTACATTCTCGATCACCACAGAACACAAACGCTAATATATAGAAAGACGCGGTTTTCCAGAACCAATTCAGTGTCCTAAGAATATATTCAATGTTCGCCCTTATTACGCTTGCAGCTTAAGCTATGCATAAGTGTCGGAAGTCTTTAGAATGGCTTTGTCCATCTGTCTGTCGACAGGTGTCAGAGCAAAAACAGTAACAGATATTGAGAATTCGTTTCTTGTGGTCGATTTAGAGCCCCAAAAATAGGTTCCATCTCCTCCATTAACCCTCCATTCAAGCCGTAAGTGGTTCAAATACCCTTTTTTGGTTTCAACTTTTATCACTACAGAACGAAAAGGGTAATAGACAGAGAGAAGCGATTTATTGCAAACAATTTAGCGTCTTAAGACAACATATAACTATCCACAACATTCAATCAAAACCAGAAATGGTTTATATTTACTATTATTTCCTATTTACTAATATTTCAATACTGAATTACGAGATATCGAGATGTAGATTTTTGCAATCGATTCAGCTTCCAAGCAATAGGTCTATCTTTTCCATTAATCCTCTATTCAGATCGGAAGTTGTTCAAATTAACCGTTTTCGGTTTCAACATTAATCGATATAGACCAAAAATAGTAATAGATAGCCACAAGTGTTTCTTTTTTTTTTTTCAATCTAATCGATACAGCGTCTCAAGAGTATATAAGCTATGTATCATCACAACCCACAATACTATCGAAACCGAAAGTGGCTGAATTTACTAGTATATTGGTTTCAATACTGATTTTTAGAAAGCAAAAACTAAAAGAAATCGTGATGCGGTTTCTCGCGATCGACTAAGCGTCCTAAGAATAGGCTCTACCTTCTCCTTTGACCTCTATTCACACCAGAAGTGGTTCAAATTAACGATTACAAGTTTCAACATTTGTCGCCACAGAACAAAATTGGCAATAGATAGAGAGAAGTGGTTCACCAACAATCGATTCAGGGTCTCAAGAGGAAATACCATTACAATCCGCAACACTCCACAAAGGCAGAAATGGTTGAAGTTTATTACTATTTTTGATTTTATAGGTGATGATAATTTCCATAGAGCAAAGTCGGTGAGAGATATCGAGATGCATTTTATTAAAAAATCAATCCAGCGTCCCAAGAATAGATTCTACCTCCTTCGTTAATACTTTATTTGAACCGAAAGTGTTCAAATTAACCATTTCCGGTTTTAACACTTGTCGCGATAAAACAAAAATTGTAATAGATAGCGACAAGCAATTTTCAGGAATCAATTCAGGGTTTTAAGAAAACATATCGTCATAACCTGCATCACTCTTTTGTAATCGGAAATGCTTGAAATTTACTACTACTTTCGGTTCCAACACTTATATTCATAGAGCAAAAGCTATAGAAGATATCGAGAAGAGGTTTTTCTGAAATCGATTCAGGGTCCTAAGAATAGATTCTATCTCCTCCCTTAACCCTTTATTCAAGCCGGAAGTGGTTCAAATTAGCCATTCCTGCTTTCAATCTTTATCGTCATAAAACAAAAACGATAAGTGATAGCTAATAATGGCTTTTTGATACGGATTCAGCATCCGAGGAACAGATTTTATTTTTGATCTTATTAATATATTCCAACCACGAGTTTTAGTTGTGCTACTTGTTGTACTGAAGTTTGCGTATTCAATTCGCATAGATTGGAAGTCTACCATAGTTTTATACTGTGAAACGAAACTCACTTGTCTCTCTACAAAAACAGGAAGTAGGAGAAATGTATCACAACCAGAAGCGGATCCAGAAGGACACTTTCTTATTTTATATATAAATAAAACCAATTCCAGAGTTTGGAGCTCTTAAAAGTAGCAGTATTAAAACCCAGCGCCACCCCTCCCCCAGAAGTCCGTCCTGGATCCGCCCCTGATCACAACTCCCGGTTTCAGTATTGATCAGCACAGAGCAAGCAAGGTAACAGTTAGCGAGAAGCATGAATTCAGTACCTTGACAATAGGCTATCTCCAAGTTTTATCCTGTGGTAGAAATTTATATATATACATGAATCCAAAATTCGAAGATTGTCATCTCGATCGCTATCCCTCTATGTAAACCGGAAATGGTGAGAAGCTACCATAGTAAAGAAAAAACGATAGCCGGAAGCAGTTTTTTGATATGGATTCTTTGCCACAATGGTAGTTTCCATCTCTAAGTTTAATGCAACGGAAAGTGATAAATACTTACTAAATCCCTGGTTACAATATTGATTCTCATAGAATGAGAGAGATACTGGAAAGCTACAAACGGTTTTTTTTTTTTTTTTTTTTTAAATATATAATTTCATAATCCCAAGAAAAGATTTCAAGCCCTGCCTATTGGTCTAGTGGCTAGCGCGTATTCCTTTGATGCACAGTGTCCCGAGTGGGAAAGCATTGAACGTGTCACGGTGGTTCGGATTCCACTTTAAAATGTCTTGTATAGTCTCGCTCGATACTGAACCACCGTGACACTCGACGCTGAACTTCAACAAACAACCAAATAAAAAATATTTCATCTTACTAGTTCTACTGAAGCTAGTAGCGGTAAAAACTAATACGAAAACGAAGACTCACCTGTTTAAAATTTGAATTCTCGTTTGATGAGATTATTATAGTTAGATATTTAGTTCTTTGTCCTAACGTATATAAAACATCTTTAGAACAAATAAACTATTCAATAATATTTTGTTAGTATTTAATTGCCTATTTTTGAAAGCAATCAAATTGTTTTTGATGCTGACTTAGTTATAGAAAATAAGAGAAATGAATGAGGGATCTTAGTGAGGAGTCTTTAGAATCAGTATCAGTACATATAATCACTTCATGTTTCATATATTTTTAAAACCAATTGTTAAAAGTCAATTTATTACAGAGTTACCTGATACTATCACGATCAGTTTATACAGGATCCTTCTATTTGGTAATTTGTTAGTCTTTTTTTACATTATAAAATATATTGTCGATAACGCATTGATAATCACTATTAGTAAATAATTATATTTTAATATTCTGTAAAATATAAATTTTACACTGTTTACCTTTGTGAATTATTATTTCTAATTTATATCCCTCAAGAACCGAGAACCAAAGGTCTGTACGTCACAATATTTCGTGCTGAGCTCGCACGCGTACTAGACTCGTTAAAGTCTATGACCATATCAACTTTTGCCAATATCGGATGAGTTTAACGCGTTTTAATGGAGACTATTTTTGATCTTCCAGGTACGTCTTAAGTTACATATCGATGTTCGAAGGCGTTGGGTAAAAAAGCGGCAGATCTTTCTTGGTTACTTTTATAGTTACTAAGCTCGTCAAGATCTACCACCTTGCCAAGTTTGGTAAAAATTGGATGAGTTCCATTTTTCGCGATTTATTGAAATTTCTTGATTTCACTGATTCCAAACCTAACAATGATAGCTAATAATAACTCAGGAACAAAAAGTCTGTACACCATAATATTTTATACTGAGCTTCCATGCATACCAAGTTCGTCAATATTTACGATCCTACCAACTTTCGTCGAGATCATTTGAGTTTAATCAAATGCGTCTTAGTGAAATTTCTTGATATCACTAACTTAAAACACAAATTTGACTAGCAATAACTCTGAAACCAAAGTTCCAAACACCATAATATTTAACGTACGTACTAAATACATAACAGTACATAACCATACTAATTTTAGTCATGATTGGATGAGTTTCGTCAATAGTAGGCATTATACACTATCCTTTCATTAAATCCAAATCCAAGGGGGCATGGTAGCCCAGTGTTAGAACGCTTACCTTTTGTGCATGGGATCTCAGGCCAAGTAAGTTCGTGACAGGCAACATCGTGTCCGTGGATTTTTCCGGGGTACTCCCATTTCCTCCCACATTAACATTCCACGAATTCCGAAAACTTTTCGAGAGACGAAAAATCATCGAAAACCGAAAAAATTTCCGAAAAAACGAAAAATGAAATTTCCGAAAATCGAAAAACAGATTTTTCAAAAAAGGCCATTCCTACTCTTTACCATCAAGGGTACATGAGGGTACAGTTTAAAATGGAATCCGAACCCCCGTACAGCGTCCACATTTTTCATGGTTCTTCCACCAGGAATCGAACCCGGAACTCCGTGCGCCAAAGGCATGCGCACTAGCCATTAGACCAGTAACGACTAAAAATGTATACCTTATATGTTCGTAACTTGTTTTATTTCTACCGCATCTTTAAAAGATACGAGTGAGCGAGGCCGAAGATAGGGGGTTGACAGAGACCTGCTCCCAATTTTTTTTTTCCTCGCTTAAAATTCTCTACATTGTTCCTAAACTTACAGTAGAGACAACTACGATTCTCTTCTGATATATGGCAACGCAGCGATCGCTATGCTGGAGATCGGCAGCTGTCTGCTCAACCTCTTTCTTTAAAATAATTATGCATTCTATACACAATCCTAAGATCCTGTTTGAGTACCATTTGACGCTTACAACTATTGCCCTTCATTAAAAAAACTAATATTCTATGTCTAGTCGCAGAAATAAATTAAAATAATAAGTACTTTTGAACTCCACACACTATGATCACCTATTGAAGAATAAATGTAATAGGTTCCACGGAGAAACAAGAGAACGGGGCTTATTATACGCATTCAATTTCCACCCGCCAAGCCAGCTGCTCTGAAGTCCAGCACAATGAGACGTTACCATGTTTGTCTAGCATAAAATAGTTTTCCTGTTGTGATCAATCAATCGCTCCCACATATTCTCTAAGATAAACTTCCTTCTTCGTCGATGAATTGACATACGAGGTACTGCTTGGTAAACTTCAGTTTCTTGGATGTATGAACGAAGAACAGAAGGATACAATTTCGTTTAACGACAATCTAATGGATCAAGGAACATACACACTATAGCTCTCGTAATTGATAGTATCAACTTCTTCGCAGGTACTACGTAAAAACTCATTCTACGCTCTCCTCGCATGCTTCTCTTGATTCCCAGTTTTTTTTAGACAGTTTAATTTTTGTTGTGGCCATTTATGATTTATGTCTTATACTAATAGTTCAGCTGCCTAATGGTTGGTTATTGTACGTACTTGCAATAATAGCTAATTATTCGTGAATTTTCAATGGACCTTACTTACTACTGAGGACAGTAGATATCTCTCGGAATTCCTCTTCCTGAACAAAATTAGGGACAGCACCTTTTTGGCAATGATCACTGAAGGCTGTCCTCATAATAAACATACATTCCTTCACGAACTCCTGATTTGGTACTTGACTAATGTTTGTATGTATGTTTCATATATTATAAGTAAGTTCAATTCTGTGTCCACTATTAAAGTACTTATATTCACTGATAAACATAATTTTTCCCTCATTAGGGGCCAAACAGAAAAGTACGTTTAAAAAAAAGTACGTTTTAAAAAAAAAGTATGTCAGTGTCGGTTTATTTTCGCACACAAAATTAAAGTTAGCCATCAGAAATAGACTCATTGTGACAAGACATATTCAGTGTTCAATTTCCAAAATTTTCTTATTTTTTATACCATTAAATCTAATATTTACCTCAGAAACTACCGCTCCAGAGTTTTCAAGCATATCTGCTACATCACTCCAAACGTCAATGACTTCACTTGTCATACCCTTACAGTGATACTCTCGAGGAATTCCTACATGCAATCCACTTACATCGAAATCGTTGTTTAATTTAACTGGTGTAAACTTATCTTCAACTGTCGTAGAGTCTTCTGGATCATGGCCTGCCAACAAATCTAAAAATGATCAATTAATTAGTATTTATATCAGAGTTGATTGATTTAAAACGATTTTTATTTTTAAATTTATGATTTGAATCAATTTTATTTTGCTTAAAACAGAAATAAAATGCGGTATTTCTGACTAATCTGGGAAACAAATCGAAAGTAAGTCTAAAACTCCCATCTTGATTCATACCATGCGATAGTTCGATCTTAATAACGCAAAGTTAAACACAATATATAATTTTTTAGATGTAACCCAAAAATTTTGACAATTTACTTGACTTAATCATTTCATATTGTAAAGGACACTCAAGAAAGCTTGAATTCATTTAACATTCAATACTCTCAATTTTTACTTCAGAATTGTACATACCGTGGTAATATATGTCATAACCTTTTTGCCGTAAGTGGAACGTCTACATATGTACACTCATGTCCAAAATGATTGTCACATATCTATAACAGTCTTCTTGTAAGAATATAATTTGACAATCATTTTGCAGGGTATTTTTAATACTGATACTATGTGTATAATCGGGAAATGTATATTTGTGAAAAAAAAATGAAATCTTTGAGTTTTACGTCCCACTTTTATACCGGTTAGGCTAAAGGAGACGGTGATGATGAGTAATGAATGAAATGGTGGAATGAAGAAAGTGGGAGGAAACGGGAGAACCCCAAGAAAACCCACGCACACGGTGTTTGTCCACCACAAAGTTCAGTTGGCGATGTATATTTGTGGTAAATTTCATAGGAAAAGAATTATAAATACGAAAATTAGAACGAGTAAAACAAAATGTCGCTAAATGGATAAGAAAGTTTTATTTTCGTTTTATTGTTTTTATTTACTGCTCTTCTTACATGAAATTTGCCACACACATGTCTTTGCCGATTATACATTTACTAACATTATAAGAAATACCGGGCGAATTCGTTATCAAATTATATTCCTACAAGATCATACTTATAGACATGCGACAATAATTTTGGACATGAGTGTACATAACTGGCTGAACCGTTTGAAATGAATATTTGAACATCGTTAGCACATAAATCAAGTATTTTTTTTTTTTTTTTATCATGTCACTTTCATTAAAATGCTTATCCTAAGGAGAGAACAAGTGGTTTAAAATTATACCAAAAATAGAGTACCTTACGAGCCACTTTATCTGCATAAGATCAAAATCGGTATATAAACTCATTATAAATAAGTGGACACGTGCCCCAGCGTTTTAGAAAATTCCGCTTCTAAAGAGAAAGAAAAGGGAGAAGAAAAATTCCATAACGTTTTTCTCAACATATAAGCACAACATCGACAATGTCTGTCTCATCATCATGGAAAAATAGCTGAACTGTTTGAAATAACTTTTGAACACAGTAAGCATTTGGTTCGAATGAGTTTTTATCACGTCACTTTCATCAAAATGTATATTCTAATGGGACAGTGGTTCAAAATTATACCAAAATTGAGTATCTCACGAGCCCCCAAGTTAAGCAGATGGAATTCTGTATGTAAACTCGTTCCTCTCGTGTACTCGTAACAGAAAGTAAGTTGAAATGTGTCCCAACGTTTTCGAAAACTTCGCCTCTAAAGGGGAAACACTTCTGTAATATTTTATTTTCTATTTTGTTCTCATATAATGGAGAAAGTGAGGGAATGGTTAAACAGTTTAAAATGAATTTCTAAACATAGTTAGGTTTACACTTAGGTTGATCTGGGTGTTTATCATTAATCCTGCAATTTGATTAAAATGCGTGCTCTACGAAAAGAATGGGGGGGGGGGGGATAAATTTTCGCACCGTTTCACATGGATTTTTGAAGGTAGATAGATAGCAGTTGGGTCGAGCTGGGTTTCATAATTTCGTTTCGATTCAAATATGCTTTCTAAGGATCTTCAAATATTTGCCAATATCTATTCTTTCCGAGCTAAGAATGGACATTTTAGCTAGTTGTTAATAAACAGAAAGACAAATTAAAAGTACATTTAAAAAAGCCAATCTTGATCAGAAACATTAGATCATCTTATACATTGTGCTATCATCATCTTTGTTATATTGAATGAAAATAAATTGAAATCAAATGTAAATATTCATATACAATTCATGCGGATATGTAAGTAAACTTAAATTTTTTGTACCATTTTCTTTTTTTAAAGACTGATATTTATGAAAAAGTTACGATAAAAGGAATATAAAAATCTACTCAATTTATTAAAGTAGTAATTATTCTACATGTTCATATTTCACTTTTGTTGTTTACTAATTAAGATCCTTAAAAAGAAATACTAGGATTACCACACATACATTATTTTTCGTCCAATTATTATGAATTGAGTTGAGTTGCTTGAAGTTTAATGTCCCGTTCCGCAGCGAGGCTATATGAGACGTGGACCTACTGATTAACGTGGACTCCGAACCAATAGATCGTTATGAATTGAATTCGCGAAGTTACGGCGACTGCCCACTCTTAGATGTTGGGAGAATAATAATGCACTGCTACTAAATAACTGTCGTGTGTGAGAAACAGTTTCAAAAAAATACAACATTAATATTGGAAAATATTCGATTTCGCTTTCATTCTCACATTTCATGATTAAAAAAAAAAAAAAGTTTTCAATTTAAAAAAAAACATTTAAATTTTATCTCGTTTTAAAAAAATCGAGTACAAGTGGTTTAAGTCGATTTAAGAAAAATATTAACGATTTGATTTTAAAAAATTGTAATCTTTTTGAACTCTGATTTACAGTATAACCTAGATGTCCAAGTTCTATCACGTACATGAAAACTACTTTTAAGAAGAAATTTTGGGATTCTTTGTAATATTTTTAAATATATTATTTTAAAATTTGTTTTTTTTTAAAAAAAACTATCTTTCGAAACGTTATCAAACAACATATTATTAAAGAAAACTCCGGAAAAATCATACTAGTAGAGAAAGAGAAAAAATATTAGTATGCAGTAAAAAATACCAATTTCTCTGTTAATTATTTTAGCTTTAGTTGCTAACTACTTCTTGTATAGTGAACATACAGTTTTTGCAGTTTCAAACTTTGTAAATTTCACCGCCGAGAGACTCATCAACTGAAAGAGTTGCAGAAGGTATGAAACTGCATCATGCAGTTCGGGATATAAGATTACAATGGATTTCAGGCAATCATTCTTTCAAAGAAATCTTACAGTATTCTAATTCAAATACAGAATAACATTTAACATAATCATTAGAGCAACCCAAAAGCATAAAATCATAAAAAGCTTAACAGCAATTTACACATATGGTTGGTATCTTGAACATGGTTGTGGTTGTCTAAGGGTCCAGAAGAAACTAATTTTAAAAGCATAATAAAGCATAATTTTGGAAAATAAAGCATAATTTAAAATATATAGCACAATTTTTGGAAAATTCTGTTTAACTGAAAGTTTAACATGCTGTATTAATATTTTTCAAAACCAATATTTACAATGCAAAATCATTGAGAACGTAACAATGAAACAATGAAAAGCTTTATTTTTATATCTGTAAACTTTTCGGTGTAATCCTTTTTATGTGGAGAAAAGAAAAGGAAGAAAACTTTCCGACAACAATGAATAGCACACAAGGACTCCACACTGTATTGTTATGTGGACTTTTTGAACTTGAGCACTTTCTGTACTTTTTGGTGGCCTCTTTTACTTTATCTTTCTGTATATATTCACCTCTAAGGGGCACACAAATGATAGAAAAAACTGACTCGAGTAAAGTATATCTCTTTATACTGCATTAAGTAGAAAGTTCATTAAATATGATCTAAACTGGTTGCATAAAATATTAATAAATAGATCAAGATATTTAGAATATTTAATGCACAGTAAATATTATACATTATACACGATTAATGTAAAACAATGGTTGAAATTAACAATAAAGCACAATAAAGCATAATTTGGAAAAAATAAAGCATAATTAAACAAAAAATAAAGCATAATGTGGGTTGCTCTAATAATCATTCATTAAGGGTCTATCAAAAATACCTATGAAAAATAGTACATTTATTCACACAAAAGTACACTTCGAGCTCAATAACTCTAAACAATATTAAAAGCTACGATATAATGTCTTTCTTGTTTTTAGAAGATGTACTTAAAACAGAAGGTATAAAAATCTACTAGATATACTATAAACTAGTTTATTCGCTATTTTCTTACTTAGAATACACGCTGCATCTTGGACAGTCCGTGTCAATATTCCAGGGACATCCATCGAGTTTACAAGAGGAATAAGGCCTTTCCGCGACAGGAGACCATAAGTGGGTTTCAAACCAACTACACCGCAGTATGCAGCTGGATTCCTTGTCGAGCCACCGGTGTCGGATCCAAGAGCACTATAACAATAAATCAAAAAATAAAATTAAGGAATACAAAGAATTTATTCAGGTGGTAACAAAAGAAAAATATACTTTTTCTTATTTTATTTTATTTTTTAATTATTTCTTTTAGTAAAAATCCAAACGCTGCCGAATCAGCTCTACAAATTGTTAGCAGATAGTTGATTAGTTGAGAAATCAAGGAAGAAGAAAGAAAAAAAAAAGACTGGTTATGCCACTAATACCTCAATGGATAACACATTCTCTAAAAAGTGAGAGACCCTGCCATGGTTTAACGATGTAACGTTGTGCGTATGAAAAACTACCTGTTAACAGTTTATTTCATTCAAAGAGCCGGATCTATGCAAAACTTCCCCTTCTTGAATTGTATGTTTGTTATCTGCTTAATGCTTTTGAGGCCTAATACACCAGTTTCATTATTGTTAGGCTTTTTAATGTGTTCTTTATCCTAGTTTTGTATATATTGCTGTAATACCAATGTATCTTCCTTTACATTCGCTTCTTGTGTGGTAACAATGCTGGTTGTAAATTATATCTCTTGTAAATGGCAATTCTTGGAAATAAGAGGAGGCCTGCAACTCCATGCAGTTTTATTTGAGTTTTTTATAATTTTGATTCTTTATACACCATTATTTTTGCCTTTCTATTTCATTTTCTTGTCACATCTATTAGAAATTCTTGTTTTATATGTGCTTTCCTTTCCTATTTTCAAGTTGTTTCCCGTCTGCACGCCTTCCCCCTTCCCCACACAAAAAATCCATGTTAACCTTAGTAACAATGGCTATGCCAACTTTAATTTTCTAGTAAGAAAGGTCATTTTCTGATTTTTTGCTACGGTAGTTAGTCACAATGATATATATAATGATTTGGCGTCCTCGTATACAAGTAATGAATTATGAATGTATCAAATAGTAAACACTAATCATAATAATAGAAGTGATTTGAATCTAATAACTATAATCCTGTGTATTTTACTCCAGGATCTAAGGTAGAGGATTATATTAGTTTTTTCAATTCATTCAAAAATAATGTACCATTTCATAATAGTAGTTTTATTATAACAGGTGATTTTAATTTTCCTTTAATTACCGGTGTCGAATACGATCTACAGCTTCAAGGACCAAGTTATAGAGCACTTGATAATTTTATGAATTTTTATAATTTAAGATCGATTAATAATATTAGGAACAAAAATGGAAGAACTTTTGATTTAGTTTTAAGACAAATTTAAGACAAAATATTTTAGTAACTACAGACGACTCACCAATAGTTCGACCAGATGAACATCATCCTCCATTAATAATCGAAGTAAACCTTCATAAAAATAATGATTACCGGTACACGAAAAATAGTTCAGCATACAGGTATAACTTTCTAAAAGCGGATTTTTAAAAAATGTATGAAATATTTCGGGAAACGGATTGGTCATTTCTGGAGAGAATTGATAATGTAGATATAGCTGTAGAGCAGTTTAATGAAGCAATAAAAGAAAATTTTAGCATAACCGTACCCAAAAGGAAAACGAACTCGAGTAAAACATTTCCCTGTTGGTTCAATAAGGATATACTGGATACTATTAGGCTAAAGGAATATTATAGAAAACACAAAAAAACAATCTGAATATAACACAATGTTGTATAAAGAATATCGGAAACGATTAAAAATAATGCTCAATAAAGCATATAAAGAGTACGTAAGGGAAATGGAAGATAATATTATAGGGGATGCAAATGCATTCTGGAAGTTTATTAAAAATAAAAAAGAAAGATCATCTTCTATAAATCAACCAATGGCATTAAATAATAAGAATTTATGTGATGATAAAAATATAGCTGATGGTTTTGCAACATATTTTAGGTCAGTGTATTCTGAGAACAAAGCATGTAACAGCATATGTGAATCTAGCAAAATGAACGTAAATAATTCATTAGTGTTACACGCCATAAAGATACATGAATATAAAGCAGCAATAAAAAAATTAAAACCCAAAAGGGCGAATGGACCTGATAATATACCACCATATGTACTTAAGGCTTGCTCTGAAATATTGATGTATCCTTTATGTACAATCTACAATCTAATCCTGAAGACACAATCATTTCCCAGTTCTCTGGAAAGTTACAAGAGTCTGTCCAATTTATAAGTCGGGAGAAGAAAATAAGGTAGAAAATTATACACCTGTAAGCATAATATGTGCACCTGCGAAAATATTAGAGCAAATAATATATATGCGTATTTTTAATCATATTAAATGTTTTGTTTCTGAAAACCAACATGGTTTCTACCCGGGTAGATCAACATTAAATAACTTAATAAATTTTACCCAGGATGTTTATGACGCATTTCATAGAAAAACACAGGTGGATACTATATATATAGATTTTGCTAAAGCTTTTGATAAAATTAACCATGATATCTTATTACGAAAACTTTCTACCTTTGGTATGTCTAGTCAAATGTTAAATCTTGTGGTTTCGTATCTTAGTAATGGGAAAAAGTATGTAATATATAAGTATGCAGAATCTTTTAAATATGATGTAAACTCAGGAGTTCCACAAGGATCCAATTGGGACCATTATTTTTCTTGTTGTTTATAAACGACCTTCCGACCAAAATTAAAAGTTCAAAATGTCTTCTATATGCTGATGATATCAAAGTATATAAAGAAATTAATAGTTACGAAGATATGTTGCTACTACAAGATGATGTAACTACTATATACAATTGGAGTGTAAATAATGACCTCCCATTGAATTTCAGACAATGAAAGACGTACATATACAATTAATGGTAATGCTATATCGAGAGTATATTCAATAAAAGACCTGAGAGTTACAATGAGTTTTGTCATTTCATGACCATATACGAAATATTATAAAAGATGCGTATAAACGATAAGGGTTTGTAATTAGAAATTCAAAATATTTTCGTAACTTGTATACCATTATTGTAATTTACAATGCTATGGTTAGATCAAAATTAGAATATTGCTCTCTTATATGGAATCCACATCAGAAATTTCTCCAGGGACAGTTCGAACAAATTCAAAAGAAATTTTTAAGATGGTTATACAATATGTCTGCCTATCAAAATAAAATACCGTATGTTGCACTATTGAAAGAGTTTGTCTTTATATCGTTAACTAACAGGAGATAATGTTTTGAACAACTATTTCTTTATAATGTCATAAATGGAGTGATACAAAACAGTTCCTTTTTACATAAAATTAGTTTTAATGTAAAACAAAATTATTTAAGAAGTAGAGATCTATTTTATTGTGAGGTAGCCAGAACAGAAATGTATAGAAATTCGCCACTTATAAGAATGTGTTTGAAGTATAATTTAATAATTTCGACAAAGAAAGAGATAGATTTGGATTTTAGCGAAAATATTATGAATATTAAGAAGAAATTAGACAAGTTTTGTAAAATGTAAAATATTTTATAACTAATTTGGTAAAATGTTTTATTTGTAAATGAGTACATAATGATTTTATTAACGTCAAGTGAATTTTTAATTTTATTTTTACTTAGTTTTTGTGGAAGTGAAAAGTAAAGCTTTTGAGATGTTACATTCTTACAAATAATATGGATATTTTAGTTTGTTTAATTTATATGTCTTTTTCATTTCATTTTTTGTATTTGTTTTTTTTTTTTTTTTTTTTTTTTTTTTGTATTTTTGTGTTTCTGCATAATATGTATACAAATGTACCTTATATAAGCCTCCTGTAACTGGAGCTTGTACTCTGTTGGGGGTAAATAAATAAATAAGTAAATAATAATTAATTATTAATTTTATTATGTGTAAGTCTACGCATTAGAAGAACAAAATTCGGAAAATAGACGTTTTTATGCGTAAATTATCTTTGATTGTTTGTGTAAGCCTATTCGTTTGCTTTTCAGACAAATTTGAAGAAGAGTTTTGTGTGAGTAATTGACATTTCCCGTAAAAACTTTCGGGAAATGACTTTTTATGATTTCAAATGTAGTTTAACACCGAAATGGTTAATCGAGTGATTTCATTTGGCTTTTGGAAATGAAGAACCGGCCAATAAGACCGTGTACAATTAGTTTTTCGAATTTCAGCGCAATCGAACATTTCTCAGTGATTAATTTCGTGATGGTTGCCCATCCACGTGTGATGTTGCCAGTAATGTTGATGCTGAGCGTAAAATGACTGAGAGATCGGCACGTGACATAGCGTGAGATGCAGGCCCGTATTTAGGTAAGTGCTATTCTGTGCTTGAGCACAAGGCAGCAAAATTTTGGAATATTTTTTTAAAGATTTACAATAAAGTAATATTTAAAACTAGCAAACCCGCGAAGTCCTGCGCAAGCGCGAGAAAATATACTAATTCGCTCTAATTACAGTAGTTATTAATTAGCTAGCTTATCTGATTATTTTTAAAAAGTCATCCTCTCCCACCCCGCACAACATGGTGAGGATGGACTTGAATATCATGAAAACTGATACTGTTAAACTCAGCGTCCTCGAAAACTATGAATTCAACACTATCATCTGTCGTTTCCGATTACTTTTAACATCTCGCTTTCTCCATGGAGAGTGGAGTATGACCTTGTGGTCGAATTGGATTAAAACTGTCACTATTTATCTCAGCGACCGCAAAAACTATGAATTCAACTCTAATATTGGTCTTTTCGATTATTTTTAAAATGCCCCCATGCTATCCTTTAGCTAGTATGTTTGCAAAATCACGGCTTGTTTCCTTGTTTGAAACACAAGTTTGTTGGGGGGAGGGGGAACGGTAAATTATTTAGAGCACAGGGGCGCACGATATATAAATACGGGCCTGCTGAGATGTAGGCATACTTGTGTGAAGAGACTAATATTTATTAACTTTCGTTGATCTCCCACAAAATCATTTATTCTTTAAAACTTATCTTCGGTGTTGTGAGATTATTCCTTTTTTTTTTCTTCTTTCTTTTCTTCCTAATTACATAAAGCTATCTCTTAAGTGTCAAAAAACGCTAGTTATTCAAATGTCTTAGTACATTGACATGAAACCAATACATACAAACGTAAAGGTGAAAAATGACTGACTAGACCCGGAGTCGAACTCGGGATCTCCGGCATACCGTGCCGATGCGTTAATTACCTAGGTACTACGCCATCTAGTCCGCTTCTCAGAACAGCTACTCACTCACTCTCTCACACTCGAGGTCGGTGGACTCTCATTTCGAATCACGTGGGTTGTACCAAAGACCTCTTGCTGTGATTGGACAATCCTGTGTCCATATACCGAGTACCTCATGACGATTGTAATTTCATACAGTATATACTAATGAAAGAAGGAAACAACCGGTTTTTTATTTTACACACCAAATTCTTTATTAGTGCGAATTATAACGCAAAGAGCAAGAGATTGTTTAGATCAATACTTTAGAACAACATTTTAGAACAATATTTAAACATATCGTTTACCGTGTAAACTAATGAAGTATAGGAAGCCAAACAATGTAATGCATATCACTTTCACTACCACTTCCGGTTTTAGTCGAAAGATTAGAGTGGAGATGGAGTATATTCTTGGGGGACGCTTCATTAATTGCAGAAAACGGTTCTCGCTATCTATTATCGTTTCTGCTCTATTGTTATCTACGTCGAAACCAGAAATGTTTGATTTCTACCACTTTCGGTATAAATATTACTTCCATCAAAAAACTCCATTTCTAAACTTTGATTCTCTGCATCCCGATTAAATTTGATGGTGATTCATCATCTAGTGCTTCAGATTTTTTCTTTTTTCTTTCTTCCGGACGGATATACAGACACGGACAGACAAGATAAGCTCTTGAAGAAGTCTATGTCAACCAGTGAACAAAATATTATTGTAAATTAAGACAATAGTGCCGTCTTTCATTACATTTTAATTACATTTAACAATTTTGCCCGAAAAGAGCTAAAAACTTCCGAAAAAAAAAAAAAAAAAAAAACCATAAAACTCGAAAAACCTCACATGGACTACGGTAGGTTTGATGTTTAAAAGAAACTAGGTTTATCGAATCCTCACATGATGTGTTTAATTTGACCTCGTATCTAATAGTAAAAATATACAGGTGAAAGTATATTACGTCTATTAGATTAAAACACGTATCTCTAATATTGCTTTTATTTGATTTGAAGTAATTTATAATAAATTTAACATAAGGATTATATGATTTCGTCGACTTTCTTTCAATGCCATCCTCATCGCTCTACGTTCTTGCCGTTGACGCAGTCTTAAAATTTAAATAAAATTGTTTTCTTGATCTGTGATGTTTTCATTTGTTGGAAACCTCTGAATTCCTGTCATGATCATCCTATTTGTTATATCCCCCCTCCATTTTTCAATGTTTATAATAATTAAAGTACAAGGATAAATCACAAGTTTTGCAATATTCTGGTACACATCATACATGCATTTATTACAGTACAATGAAGGCAGGTTTATAAAGTATAGTTACTCGTGATAGACCATTAGCAGCCATCTTTTTGCCAGTTCCTCGATTCTACGTCAATACGAGTCTTGTCCTTAAAGGCAAAGAAGTCAGTAACTGCTGTTTCCACCTCCTGCTGGTTGGTGAAGTATAATGATTTCAGAAAGTGCGTCATAGGCCAAAACATGTAGTAATTCGAAGAGGCAAGGTCAGGATTATTTCCCGGCTGCGGCATTAGTCTGATACCATCAAGTTCCTATCTTTCTTTCTTTCTTTCGAGGCGACTGTGACTTTGCGTTCTCCTGTTGCAACAGAGTGCGCTATAGGATCACCAATGCAGGACATTTTTGGCGTGGTGCAGCATACATCCGCTTCAATTGTTCGGAATAAAGGTCAGCATTGATGGCACAAGCGTTAGGGACGAACTCGAAGTGAATTACTATGTTTAACAATCGGTTCTGGAAGTTGGCCCTTGCTTAACCACTGTTTTCACAAAGTTGGATTTCGGAAAAACACTCACTTTTTGTCACACGCCACAATCCGTTTCAGGAAACGCACATCAAGCGAACTTTGCAACAGTTTTCAGCACATATTTACTCTCTTCTGGGCCTAAGCTGGGGTCAACTGTTGTGGCACAATGCAGCAGCTCCTGATGGTGGCATTGTAACCTGAGTTTGTAGAGGTGTCGCACTACAGTGGACTGCGACATGTCGAGTTGGTTTGTCAATCATAGTGTGCTGGTGGATGAATTTTCCTCAATGGCGTGTCGTATGTCCTCATAATCTGTTACCCTGAGTCGGCAAGACCTTGGTTGATCTTCGACAATTTTACAACCTGCACGATCAACTATCGACAAAATATTTACCATTCGTCAAATACTCGAAAAAAAATTGGGAATACAGTAGCCCGGTACATCAACTATTTATTGATTTTAGAAAGGCGTACGACTCGGTTAGGAGAGAAACATTATACAACGTTCTTACAGAACTTGGAATGCCGAGCAAGCTAATTAGATTAATTAAGATATGCTTTAGACTGAAAGTATTTGAGAACAAGATCCTGAGACGAATATTCGGACCCAAGAGGAACAGGAATGGGGAATGGCGGAAACTTCATAACGAGAAACTACATAATTTATATGGTTTACCCAACATTGTTAGGGTCGTCAAGTCTAGGAGGCTTAGATGGGCGGGTCATGTAGCTAGAATGGAAGAAAGTAGAGACGCTTTCAAAGTCTTGACTGGAAGATCAATCGGAAAACGACCATTAGGAAGACCTAGGCGCAGATGGGAGGACAATATTAAGATGGATCTCGCAGAGATTGGAATACAAAGTAGAAACTGGATGCAGTTAGCTAAGGATAGAAGTCAGTGGAGAGTTTTTGTGAACGCGGCATTGAACCTCCGGGTTCCATAGGCCATAGAGTGAGTTAGTTTTAGTTAATTAGTTAAGATATGTTTAAATGAATCCCAAAGTAAAGTCCGGGTAGGAAAATTTTTGTTTACGAGCTTTCAGGTCGAAAATGGCCTGAAACAAGGAGATGCGTTGTCGCCATTATTATTTAACTTCGTTTTGGAATACGCTATAAGGAAAATCAAAGATAGCAACCAGAGCCTAGAGTTGAACGGTATTCACCAGGTTATGGCATATGCTGATGATGTGAATTTAATAGGGGATGATAGGAGAACAATAGAAAGAAATGCAGAGATCTTATTAAACGCTTGCAGGGACATGGGTTTAGAAGTAAATGCAGACAAAACTAAATATATGGAAGTGCGTCGGGACCGTAATACAGCAAATTATAGATGAAATTAAATATTAAATAATACTTTTGATAAAGTGGATAGTTTCAAACATCTAGGATCAATATTAACAAACAAAAATCATATCAACGAAGAAATTAAAGGTCGACTAAAAGCAGGGAATTCATGTTACTATTCGGTTCAAAACTTCTTGCGTCGCGAATTCTGTTGAGGAATTTGAAGTTTAAAATATATAAATCGATAACCATGCCTGTTGTTCTATATGGATGCGAAACATGGTCGCTTACACTGAGGGAAGAACACAGACTGAAAGTATTTGAGAACAAGATCCTGAAACGAATATTCGGACCCAAGAGGAACGGGAATGGCGGAAACTTCATAACGAGGAATTACATAATTTATACGGTTTACCCAACATTGTTAGGGTCGTCTAGTCTAGGAGGCTTAGGTGGGCATGTCATGTAGCTAGAATGGAAGAAAGTAGAAACGCTTTCAAAGTCTTGAATGGAAGACCAATCGGAAAACGACCATTAGGAAACCTAGGCGCAGACGGAAGGACAATATTAAGATGAATCTCGCAGAGATAGGAATACAGAGTAGAAACTGGATGCAGTTAGCTAAGGATAGAAGTCAGTGGAGAGCTTTTGTGAACGCGGCGTTGAACCTCCGGGTTCCATAGGCTATAGAGTTAGTTGGTTAGTTAGCACGAAATTCTTGGAACCTATGAGTGCGTTGTGGCTCATTGTACCTTTCCCTTTCAACGACAAATGATTTAGGTTGCTGCCGCAGCGTTACATTATAATATTATTGATGTTAAATCTTTCATAGATACTTTGCAGATACTTACGTAGTGCTTAATTTATTTTGACAAGTTAAAAGAGGAAAACTAAAAAGTTCAGCACGAAATCTAAAATCACAAAATTTAAATCAAAATTACGTTGGCTAACAGAAAAAAGAAGAAAGAAAAAAAAAACGAAAGAGAATGTCAGTTTGAAAACAATAACATGATATTGTTTTGTAAAGTTTTACTTTTAGCTATATCTCTTGCTTAAAATTGCCATCCTCGGTTTGACACAATTTAATTATACTTCGACTTCGATACTGCACTAACGCGCATCTCATGATTACATCATTATAACAACACCATTGTTATTTTCGTTCCAACATATTTTAAAATGGAAAACATTATTTCCCAACTGGAACTGATGTAACTTAGAATAATAACAAATATCGATTCACTTACGCGAAACTTGCGCCACTCGCAACAGCTACTGCACTTCCCCCAGAACTACCTCCTGCAATAAACCAATCATCCTGGAGTGACGACACAGGAACGTTTACGTGGTAAGCCTCTTGATGGAACTGTCTTTGTGAACTAAATGCTTCTTTCAGTCTGACAGTGTGGTCTTCTGAATAAGGTAAATCACTTTTTGCTCTCTCCAATCTGTACTTAAGTCCAGATCTCCAAACATTCTTTGTAGGTCCATATATGGAATCAATAGTACCAGATCTATATTTTAGAGAAAATATTATCACTTGCTAATGTCTTAGTTTCTAAGAAGTACCACTAGTTAAGTTACAAATAATAAAGACAACTTGGACTGGTTAAGGAAACTCAACTAAGGAACTAACAAAATACTTATATTGCGAAAAAAAACATCACAAACGTAAATATTTGTATTTCTGTCTGTCATCTGCGATTACCATGTCTTCAAACACAGAAAAAAAAAAAAAATCGGTTTGTAAACAACGATGATGTCTAAGGTGCTGTTGAAGAATAGTCCCGCTGTCAACCTCGGACACTATTTGCTGAGGAAATTTACCCTATCTTGGACCGCTAGGATACATGCTTGAACCGAAAAAGCAGATATCTTACTTACGTATCGCTTTTTACTTCCTGTATGTTCACATATTACAAGTAATAAACAACTATAGAAACCGACAAAAGTCGAAATTTTATTTGAGTAGTATTGATACTTACCCCATTGCAAATTCATCCAAATTGCATTTTCCCATCAAAACTGCTCCTGCTTGCAGTAACTTCTCGACAACTGTTGCATTGTATGGTGGAATAAAAGTTTCTAACATTTTCGAAGCACAAGTTGTCCTCAAATATTTTGTGCAGAAATTATCTTTAACGGCTATAGGAATACCATCCACAGCACTCAAAGAACAGCCTGTAAATACAATTAAAACATACGTTTAAAAAATGTAATAATCTTTTGAATATATTTTTCTCCCAATCGTTTATTTTTTATACTTAGTACTTTCTTGTATTACTTGACCTGAATTGTGCACAAGTGCTATTATTTATTTACAAAGTATGAACAAAAAGGAATGGTAATACTATTGTCATGTGAAAGGCTGAGTAAATAGCCACATGCATCCCGTAGCTAACAACGGAAAGATAATATGAATATGAGTAAGATAATATTATTAAAAGAGTTACGAGATACGACTATCTAATTATAGTAATTCAATTTGTGCCGCTACGACGATACTGATTTTTACATCTTTTGCCAGTTATACTTCTTTTATGCAACGATACCTTCATTAAAACTTCAAATCAGTACAATGACAAAACTTTAAATAATTGTTTATATTAGTGTTTGCAATGTCTACTGCTTATGTGTATGTATACATAGCAGGAAAATCTGATGCAAAATATAACTCCCTATAACTCGGAAACTTAAAGTCTGCATAACATAAACATTTTAAACATTTATACAGATTTCACAGGTCATAACTCGGGAACAGTAAGCCTGGATACATATGAGGTAGTCTAAAGAGTAGTGAGCCTTTTGCGTACGAATGGCACTAGTGTCCCAAATATCGGGGTGTCGCAGCGGGTCAGGTCTAACGTCAATTCACAGCTGACAGTTGAAGTTATTAGATGTGCAAAAAGTGTTGAAATTCCTCTAATCATACTTAGATATTATGCCGCGAAGATGAGGGAAATTTACGGACATTTCACAGTTTTATTTCAAAAAAGATGCAAATACTGTGAGACCCGTGAAGAAATTTGTGCTGTTTATAGGCAAGATATGTTATCAAAGGCAACAGCCAAAAGACTGATTTAGTTCTGGAAATTTCTCCTCGCAGTGATCTATCAACTACAGCAAAAATGGAGGATATTCTATCAAAAGTCGAGCAAGACCGCCGTAAAAGCAGTCATGGCATTGCCAATGACCGAAACATTCATCATCAGTATTTAAACCATTTGCACAAAGCTGGCTACAAAAAGAAACTCGATATCTGGGTGTTACATGATATGACTCAAAAACATTTACTCGATCAATTTTTTATCTGCGAATTTCTACTCAAACGTGACGAACTCGAGCCATTCTGAAGCAGCTGATCACGAGTCATGAAAATGTACGACAACAATGTGCGAAAAGATCATAGTCAAAGTAAAGAGATGCTTTTTCACAGTCTGTGGCAAAGTTCACACTAACGCCCAGGAAGGTTATGCTGTGAGTTTGGTGGTCTTGGAAGGGCGTCGTGCATCATGCATCGTGCATCGCAAGCTGGTGCCGCCGGGCAGAATGGTAAACTGGAACCTGTACTGACAACAATTAGCAAGATTGCACTTGCAATTCAATGGTCAGATCTGATCAAGAGAAAGGGTATCGTATACAACGCTGACAACACCAGATCGCAAACTTCTTTACCGACCAGTCGGAAATTGACAACTTAACGGAGGTTTCAATATATTCATCATATAACCTGGACCTGGCACTGTCAGACTATCATTTCTTTCGTTCTCTTCAGAACTCCCTGAACAGTGTTAAGTTAGTTTCGAAAAAAGCCTATGAAAACCATGTATAACATTTTTGTAACCAGAAACCACACAAATTTCACAGCAACGGAAATATGGTGTTACCGGCAAAAATGGCACATCATCATCAAATAAAATGATGCATGTGTGGTTTTTCCCCTCTAAACGTTAATACTTTTTACACCACTTGATAGACTGATCCTGAGTAAAACTGAAAAGGAGACAAGTAAGTTTCGTTTCATAGTGTGACACTACCGTAGATTTCCAAATTATGCTAATTCAATAAATACTGAAACTTGAAGTAGTATAACTACTGGTTGCAACAGAGTAAAACAGTTTGTCGCTCTCTATTACTGTTTTGGTTTTATAGCGATAAATCATAGATGATTAATTTGAACCACTTCCGGTTTGAAAAGGGGGTTAATGGAGATGGAACCTATTCTTGGGGCGCTAAATCGATTACAAAAAGTGTTTTTCGATATCTTTTGTTGTTTTTGCTCTATGAAAATTGTAACCGCTTTCCGAATCTGCCCCGTACTGTCCCACCAACGAGTACTTTCAGGAGATCTGAACTTACCTGGTTAAGACATCAAAGAACATTTCCAAAAAGGGATTACAGAACTTTTCCCGGATTGATCTCCGGTCTCAATAATAAGATGAGCATTAAGTACCGAGAGGTTCGGATATCTCGTCTCGAAACCCTCACGGACGTTCAGATGGTCACTCAGACCACGGCACACACAAATATCATTCATACGTGTAACAAAAACACATTAAATAAAATGACATTATGCTCACTTATAAAAACACTAATAAAAATATGTACGAGAAAAAGATAATCACAACACTCAACACTGAACATATAACTATTTTCACTAATAAAATCGCACTTCACTTTTGTTATATTATAGCCCTTTTATTACGTATATATATATATATATATATATATATATATATATATATATATATATATATAAAAGATGATGATTGGGATTTCACTACAAATACTTTTCTCACACCATTAACGCACATGGGGGATTAGCACTGTGGGGGTAGCACTGGGATAATTCCACGAAGTAGTTATGTAGCTGCTGCACAAATCTGCAGAAGTTGACTATGGTTTCCAGTAAATAAATGCAGACAGGCACTCAATAAGATTCGAATATTGGAGGCCCCGTTTGCAACTGATACGCACTGGGTTAGCGAATCCGGGACTTCACTAAACGGGACTAGCCGTAACGTAAGTCCTTCACCGGCTAATAACGTACGCCCCTTAACATAATGTTGTGCCCAATCCAACGTACGTCGTGGTTACTTGAAAATACGGAGTAAAAGTCCTCGAGCTGAGAGGTTCGAGGTACGAGCTGCATTGACCGACACCATGTTGGCAGTTCATTCTAAAATGCGATCAGGTTAAATCACCTGCATGTACATGCAAATTCAATGTTAAAAGAATTGACTTTAATTTACAGTTCACTGGCCACGATGCACAAAACATTGCGACAATTTTGTTGTGGGAACGTTCCGATAAAAATTGACTAAACCATACGGTTGGCGACGTCTGGTTAAGACATCTGGTCTGCTAGTATTTCCATAAATGACTGAAGAACGCACTTGATTCAGTTCCAAGTAACTATAGAACATATTAATGAGTAAGGAAGAAACATTACGAATCAAGGGCGCCGATTTCTCTGTAAATTTGGGGGGGTGGGGCATTCAGATACAGAAGGTATATATATGAGGATTTTAAGACAATGTGCATTCAAATTATGCCAAATATTGAATATTCATAATACAATAGGGGACCCACATAAGCTTTTGGGGGGGGGGGGGGGCAAGGATTGGCGCCCTTGCTGCGAACTCAAGTAAGAAAAGTATATCTATTATATATATAGTTCAGAAAATGAACATGGTCTTTGTTACTCACTCAAATATTCTCACCACAAAACAACGTTTCAGATATATATATATATATATATATATATATATATCTGAGTGAAGACTCCTTTATCCTGTTGCATGGGAAAGAAGCAATTCCCACCCAAGAAAGAAATTACTGCGTCACAGAAATAAAGTATAAATCGAAAAATGATTGCTGTTTCTTCCAAATATACAGAACGTCCACAACAATTACTTCTATAACCTGGTGACGGTTATAAAATCAGTATTTAAATCGGAAATAGTTACAAATTTTATCCACTCCTGGTTTTGGTTGTGTGTTGTGGGCTGTGATGATATGTTCTCTTGAGATACTGAATTTGCAGGAAACAAGTTGTAGCTATCTATTACCATTTTTGTTCTATGGTGATTGAGACGGTGTGTCAATTACAAAAAATCGCTTCTGGATATCTCTTACCGTTTTTGCTCTGATACCTGTCGACAGACAGACGGACGAACATAGCCATCCTATAAGACTTCCGACACTCAAAGACCCTAAAAGTGAGTTAAGGTGTGCATGTGACAATACGTAAGTGGAACGATTAAAGGAATGTAAGCACACGAATACTTTCTGGGCTTTGCAAGCACCTAAAATAGTTCAAGACATTAGAACTTTGCACCATCTTCCACCCTTAATTGAAAGGAATATATTCGAAGCAAATTCCGTAAGGACGAAGAATCCGAAGCTTAATATTGACAAAGATAATTTCGCGAATTTGGATAGGTCAGGAAAGTCATTCTTCTCTCTTTTAATTACAGTTATTAGTGTTTATATACATAAAATTACTAAATTTGAGAAATTTTCACCAAAAAAGATAAGTCATGGCTAGAGGTGGCAACATTGATTCACACGCGAAGTTGAAATATCGAAGTTGTAGTTTAAACTGAAGTATTCATTTCTTGTTTTTAATTTTGCCAAAGATCTATCTATCTATGTATATCTACTATCTTGATGGGCGAACCGCTTATATGGCCAGTGCATGAATTGTTCTTTGGCTTCTGGCGTCATGTAAAACACCTATGTTTCGTTCATAGTGATAATAAGATCGAGGAATTGGCCATCTTCCTGGTGGTAACGCAGCAGGAAAGTCAAACCGAACGCTGGTTGTTGTTTTTGTGCTCCGCTGTCAATTGCTTTGGAATCCATCGTGTACAAACTTGAGAAATAGCAGTAGCTCGATTACAATGTCATGCACCAGGATACGGGAAATCTGAAGAAAGGGGCATAAGAGTTCGAACATTGTGAACCAGCAATTCTGTACAATTGCTTGCTGCACACTTTCCAGCAATTCAGGCGCATCCATGGGTGGTCGGCCATTACGGGTTTCTCGTACACATCGGTGAGGCTTGCTGAGAATTACCTCCAACATTTTCTGACCATACCTTCACTCATAATATTCGGTCTATACACTTCACACAACTACTACAATCGATCTCTGACGCTGACAGCTTCTTAGCGTGGAGAAACCTGATTATTGCACGTATTTTGCACTCGCCGGGAAACCGTTTGAACACAGCCATGTTTACCGTGACACAATTCTGTCACCACCTACTCCACTTACTCCTGCACTTCCGCCGTTATGACTATGTATTTCTCCTCCACTCCTGAGCAAGTGAATCCCGCTCTGATCACTCGTGCCATTTTGGAACATTTGGAACTTAAAAAATGAAATTACTTGAAAAAAAAATGAAATCTTTCAGTTTTACATCCCACGGTTATGCCGGCTAGGCTAAGGGAGATGGTGATGATGAGAAATGAATGAAATGGTGGAATGAAAAAAGTGGGAGGAAATGGGAGTGTCCCGAATGAACCCACGCACACCGTATTTGTCCACCACAAAGTTCACTTGGCGCGAGCTGGAACTGATCCAGGACCCATGTACCAGAGGTGAACGTTCTACCACTGAGCCACCACGGCCCAGAAATGACTTGAGAATTTACAACCATAAATTATCTCATAAGTATACTATACCATAGGTGCACATATTCTTCGTTATACACCTGTATATATATATATATATAGAACACTAAGTTGATATAATAATAATGATGTGGCTTTTCCATTATGGAGAGCTTGCCGCCTTCTAAAATATTTAGAAACTATTAAGTGTTTAACTACCATAGGCAACATAGAGGTGGGTAAAGCTAACATTTAAAATAAATGGTCCCTATGTTCTATAAGAAATTATAACTGCTGAATATTTATTCCTTCCGCATTTGAAAGTAAATACATACATTTTAATTATCAAAATAATAATAATAATAATAATAATAATAATAATAATAATAATAATAATAATAATAATAATAATAATAATAATAATAATATTAAGTGCAAATACCTTTCGCAAAGTGCATCCATTACACAT
Source organism: Thermobia domestica (assembly GCF_964235325.1). NCBI lineage: Eukaryota > Metazoa > Arthropoda > Insecta > Zygentoma > Lepismatidae > Thermobia > Thermobia domestica. The sequence continues at coordinate 238,520,482 of NC_137458.1, read as the reverse complement.
ATTATCTTTATATTTCTTATCATTATACTTGTTCATTATTACCTTTCAAATATCTAGCATCTGATGCTTCAGCTTGCTTCCTTGAAATATCTTCATCTAGACACACGAATGCATTTAACTTTTCTATAGATTTTGCACGCTGAAGACATTGTGAATGTAATTCAGAAGGACGTATTCGACCAGTTTTTAATTTCTGCACAACCTGAAACAAAATAGTGTTCAGTGATGATACATTTACAAAAACCATGTACAAATTTCAAAACACACTTCTATCGTTTCCTCGTCACAGATTTGTGCATATTATCTCCTGCTACACATTTTAGAGAGAGAGAGAGAGAAAAAATCTCCTTCCTAAGGAAGCGACGGATTGCAAATTAACCTACTCCTTTCTCTTCTTACATTTCAGATTTTTGAAAGAATCTATACACGGTGGCCCGAAAGTAGTATACAGTGCCGTACTGATCAACTCATTGCTTTTTATATAATTTCTTATTGTTATCCATCAGGTAAACTTAGTTTATTTATTATTTGTTCTTAATATTTTTTTTCTTATATCTTAAGCTCGGAACAGCCGAAGGAAGCTATAATGTTATACTTGATCAATACAGGTGTGTATACCTACTTTTGGGTTACCCTGTAGCCTTGCTAAACATGAAAGAACTAGTGAGTCCGAAAGAAAGAAAGAAAAAGAAAACAAAAAAGAAATGAAATATTTTAGTTTTAAATGCCAACGTGGACACCTTACAGGCTGAAAGATATGATCGATTAATGAATGAATATGAAAGAATCAGGAAAAATGAGAATGTAAGAGGAAACGGAAGAACTACAAGAAAACCCACGGACACGATATTTTCCACTATCTCATAAGGTCTGGGATCGAACCAGGAATCTGTCACACCAAAAAAGAGCGCTCTACCTACAAACAGTCAACTTGTATTGGCCCTTCCAAACGACACATTTAATCGCTGTTATATTCTGAAACATTGCTAGCTACACTGAGACATGAACTTAATAGTAGTATCATTTGAAAATGATTCGTGAAAGGACGAAGGTAAAAGTGACAGCTTTCTGGAAGAAATTCATTTGCGGACTTCCCACCGCCCATTCAAGTTACTCAGCAATAGTGAAACTGTGCAAAGAAGAGGATTTAAACGTCAGAAAACTGTTGTATGTTTCGTCACCAACGATGTCCACAATATGCTCCTACGGCCGTAATCGGCCAGAAATTGTGAGAACACGGCCCCAAACCGCAGCAGTTAGAAAACTAGTGACACAAGACAACCACTAACACTGGGAGGTTCGGTCATATGTAGTATTTAAAAAAAAATTTTGAAATACTTTCTTTTTTCAATAAAAAGTGGTATTTTTCACAATTTTTCAATTTTTTTTTCAATACAATAATCCTTTGCTTCTTTTTAAATAATGGTTACCTTAAACACTCTGAAGATTGTTAGGACGAGTAGAGAAATACTACGTCGTAACTATATCATTCACAGTACAGCGAAACCCTTCTATATTGAAACGTGGCCAACGTAAACACATGGCAAACTTAGAGAAAAAATGTATTTTCAAAGAAAATCTACTATAAACTGTAGTGTAACAGCTTCTAGTGAAATAACTAATTATTATCTACATATTACTTTTATATCAGCTATTTTTTTTTTTTTTTAATTTATAAATTTTGGTTTTTCGCATTGCAATTTGCGATCAACAAGTTTGAATTTGCATCGCAGTTTATAAATTTTGTATAGCATTTTCCACAACAATGGAAATGGAAATTATTTATTTATTTTACTATTTCATGCGGACATGAATAAAAATAAATATTTTTGTATATAAAAGCGCATATGATAGAACATAGGAAAAGTAAAAGTAATGAATATACAGAATGTGTCAGAGAAAATGTGCAGTGCTAATAAATCACAAACGGCTGATGATAAACAGATGAAACAAAAAGTGATTGGGCGCATTGAATGGACCTTGATGTTTGTCGGGCAGGTGCACTGGGAAATCACTTGAAAATTTTAAATGGGAAGTTGTCCTTTGATATATCATTGAAAAGATAATGGAAAAGCAAATTACTTTTGTAGGATTTTTTTTTTTTTTTTTTCGCGTTAGGCACAGTTTACGAAAGGCCATCATTTAAATAAGATTTCTTTCACAGTCACAAAATATTCAGAGATTATAAATCACAAATGCCTAAGGATAAAAAGATGAAACAGAAAAATAAGATACGTAAATATCTTATGGCGCATTTAATGGATCGCGCTGTTTGTCTCACAGATCCCCCTATGACGAAACACTGGGCGGTCACTCAAAAATTTTAAATGGGAAAGTATGTGATTTGATAAATCATGGTAAAACAAACTACTTTTGTGGAACTTATTCATGTAAGAGACCGTTTATGAAATGAATACCACTCAAATGTGAACTCTTGTACAGTAGCTGTTAATAACATGGTGCAGGGGAAAGACTACAAAACCAAAACAGATAATATAAAATTCAGACGATCACGTATAAGTGTTCAGTGTAAAAGTGAATTTTGCGAAGTGAAATAGAAATCAATATTGGATTTTCACTACCTTTTCAATGATATAACTTTCTACTTAACACTTCAGATTGACTCCACTGGCTCTTATAGGGCCCTTGTGGAACAAACATCAAATTCCATTCAACGCACCCACTGACATTTCACTTACCTACTCACTTTTTGTTTCATCTTATCATCTTCAGATTTTGTTATTTCTAAGCACTGAATGCTTTATGTGACTGGGCTAGTCGGTTGTCGGTTGCAAGCAGTGGTGCTATTCAGCCGGTTCCGACCTATTGTTAAATATTTCGAGTCCGCAGAACCGTTTGTTATAACCAAACATAGTTATGCCCAGGAACAGTAAATTTTAGTTTAACTATCTTTGGTTTTAAAAATTCTCACAGCTAAAGGGTTAAACAAATGATTCCGTACAACAAAGTATAAGCGGTTTATTTCTTAATCTCAAATGCTCAGATATCAAGAATGAAAACTGGAATCACATGAGTGTAGTGATGAGGTGATTTACGTATATTTGAAACGTATACATATTATCAACACTTGCTGATCCATTGCTATATTAAGATCTTTCCAATACTCTTTGACAACCATCTATGTTGGGTAATTTGTTTCCTAGATATTTGCAGTAGTACCTAATTTCGTCACACCACCTTGTATTAGAATGCTGTGTAGGTCACTTCTTGTCACTTGTGGTACTCAGTAAAAAAAAATGCCTTTGTCTACCTTGTACGGCTTGTTTCCTATCCACCTGCGCTCTCTCTCTCTCTCTCTCTCTCTCTATATATATATATATATATATATATATATATATATACAGTGGACTCTTTTTAATTCGAAGTCCAAGGGGACACGAAAAAACTTCGAATTATCCAGCAACATTCATTTTCACATATATAACAACAAAGAAACCAAAGTACTGTGCATCAAAAACATATTCATATGGTGTAGACTTTACCTTTAAAGCAGCTTATTATTTGCATGATCGAATACCGCAAACTAACAAGCGACATTGACTCCACATAATTGAAGCTACTTGTACAATGAAAAATATATTTACGTACAACACTACAACATACATTGAATAGCCCAAACAATTAAACACCAGTAACAATTTGAATATTCTGTTCTCACTTTTAAGAAGTCGTAAACCTCATTTGCATGAATTTGATTCTTTTTGTACGTTCACTAAATCTTGAATTTCATGTATTGCGTGAAATGCGATACTAATAACATTTGGTTGTCTTTATCAATAATTCATCTTAAATTTTCAACCAATTCTGAAACAAGATGAGATTGGCACACGCTCTCTATCTTTACTTCTTCCCCACTTTCATCTGTATCATTACATAGATTTTCTATTTATCTTCTGTATTACTCTTCCCTATGGCTGCATCTGGATAACTGAAAACACGTTAAAGCTGTATTTCTTTGTTTACATCTGTCCAACATTAAAAATTTTCAACTGTATTTACTTCGAATTATCCAAAACATAGGTTCAAAAGTTCGATTTATCCACGAATTTTTACTATTGTTTTCAATACAGTTTTCAAGGGGAATGGACTTCTGTTCGAATTAACGAGACTCCGCTGTATATATATATATAAATGATATGTATGTATATATACAGAACCGGTTCTTAAATAATTAGAATAACATCACTGGTTGCTAGTAAAAGGCAAGAAATCTTAACAAATAAGTTACTACACGATTTTGAAATATATGTTTAAAATCATATTTTAAACTGTTCAAAATGTTTAAAACGCTTTTTTTTTCGTGTGTAATTTTTTTTTCCTACCCTGCTCTAAACGAAATACCGGTATGTTTTCCTCCAAAAGTTGTTTGTTTTTCTATAAGAATGACATACCATCCTATTTGAAATTTTCAAATGACTATGGGGGGGGGGGGGCACGGTGGCTCAGTGGTAGAGCGTTCACCTCTGGTGCTTGGGGTCCCTGGTTCGATCCCAGCTCGCGCCGTGTGGACTTTGTGGTGAACAAACACCGTGATCCTGGGTTTTCTCGGGGTTCTCCCGTTTCCTCCCACTTTCTTCATTCCACCATTTCATTCATTTCTCATCATCACCGTCTCCTTTAGCCTAACCGGCATAATCGTGGGACGTAAAACTAAAGATTTCATTTCATTTTCATTTTCAAATGACTATGATAGAAGGTCCTAGGGAGGAAATAGCACGGCCCATTTAATGCGCCCTGGCATCTCACTATTTATCCTTTTATCTTCAACCATTTTAGTTTTTCAAGCACTCGGAGTTTTGTCTGACTGCAAGGAATCTTATTTAAAACGTGGCCATTTCGCAAACGGTGCCTCACATGATTTTTTTTCCTACAAAAATTGTTTTCCGTTATTATTATTATTTTTTTCAATATCAAGTGGCATACCTTTCTATTTAAGACGCAGGAACTCCCCTCCCATACGCCACTGTTATTGAGTAATAAAGTGTTGATTTTAAAGGTGAATAAAACCTTTCAGTTTAACGTCCCAGAATTATGGACTTTAGGTTAAGGGAGACGGATGATTAAGGCAAGCGAACGATGATGGAAAAATTGGTGGATGCTGGTTTACTTTTGGCACAACACGTATGGAAGATTTACAGGTAAAATTCAATACTTTGCAGGCAGTAGCTAAATACAAAGTGATACAGATAAATTTCAGGTTTACAAGTATAGGGTTACTAATGTAAAATCATTACAATTGCTTTACGACGGAAAAAATATGAGTGTATATGAAAGATGACTGTATTATATTTTTCATCAGCGGTGTGTTTCTGCACAATGTACAGAAGCTGTAATTTATCTTTAGAAGTGGAGCGCTACTAGTATGAAAGAATGTGCTATTGAAACTTGTATCATTGCCAAAACTCACTTATTTTCACTACCCTCTCTTATGCGTGTAAGTACCGTCCCTGACGCGACTGATCCCTTCGGACGCATCCCCGCGAGGACAAACCAGCTTCGCCCTGCCTTGTCTCGGTTAGCATTTGTGATTTTTAGTGATCATCTAGAACAAGTTGGTTTATGGTTTTGAGCTATTGCTTAGTTTTGGGGGGTCAGATCTTAACTGAATTTTTACGATATTCTATTTACATTCGGTGGAGTATGTTTAGTACAAGGGGTCCAGAAGCACGTAAAAAACACAAAATTTACAGGAGAAATGAGTGATGCAAGTACTTAGACGTAACATAACGTAACCAAATCTAAGCTAACCTAACATAAACTAACGTAAGCTAACCTGAACTAGCCTAAACTAACGTAGTATTAGTAGAAATAAGCGAAATTCTATCATTTTTTTTTTTTTGGAAAATTGTGCGGGACTCCTACACCAATATAACAAACTAAACTAACCTAACGTAACCTAAACTAGCCTAACCTAACTAAAACTAACCAACTCTACCGTAAACTAACCGAATGTGAGCAGAAATTACCAAAATAGTAACATTTTTTAGAGAAAAAAGCTGGACCCCTTCTGCTAAACATAGGCCCATTCGGTTAGGTTACGTTATTAACATTTGAGACAATATTGCCGAGCGAGCGTTAGCGAGTGAACGTGGGTTAGAGCCCTGCAGGGGACGTTGTTTCCTGTCTTCGTTAGTGCTGGCCTCCCATTATTAAACAATTACCTGTTTTGTACTGTATTTTTTATGCCACACATTCGGAAGCCGTATTTATACGCAAATCGTAAAATAATTGTAATTTTTGAACAATTACTTCTGATGGCCCCTTTCAATTTTATCTATGCCAAATGAGATATTTTCATGCTGCACAGTGCAAATAATTTAGGAGACAATAAGAAGGAAATTAGTGAAAGAATTATAACTTTTAAGCAATTATTTCGAGTAATGTGCCAAAAGTACATCTGCACGAATTGGTGGTGAAAATGTTTGAGGAAACAGGATTGCCTCGAGAAAATCCACGAATTCGACGTTGTCCACTACAAACTTTCTTGGCCAGGGATTGAACCAGAGACAAAAACCCACAGATGGACGCTGCGTCATTCAGCCACCACGCCTGCATAGACGATGAATAAATCTACACAGTTAAATACAGCCAGATTTGTTCATCGCATCTTACCTGAGCTATGTTAGGAAACACCATTGATATTTTTTATGATACGCATTCATACATATCAAATTATTATTATAATACATAAAACTACTGCCTCTATTTGAATTGACTTCGTACTAGCAGACAGCCAGACACGAAGAACGGAACGCATATCTCTCCTTCTTTGTTAACCAACTTGTACTATGAAAAGTTTCAGTGTAAAGTTTCGAAGGCATTGACTATTCTGATATTTTGTTTTTCCTATAATTGTAGAACAATTTTGCAATAACTATTATACTTCATGCTTTTACTTTTATCATCTCCACGCACTCAAGGAAACTAACAACCCTTTGCGATATAAGTTTACATGTTTTCAACATGATGATTTAAATTTTCATAACAATATTTCTAACAAATGAAGTCATCCAAAGCGACAGTTTGTTTGGAATGTTTGTTGTTGCTGTCCCGGCCGATAGCCGATATTCGTAGTGTATATACGAACCTTGCCGATATTGAGTTTTTTTTTAATTGTACTAATGAATATTGTATTTTATCGTAAAGAATGAAGAACTGCAGGATAGATTAATTAAGTCTGCAAAACAGATACAACTAATCTAGTAGTTTGAGATGGCGAAAGTTTGCAGAATTTTTGGATCTAAAAGCTGTTTATCCGTGTGTTCTAAACCTCGAATATTTAGTAAAAGAAATGCTTCGGCTTTGCCTAAAGAAGCTGTTGGAGTAACAGATGATGCTAAAATGCTTGCTTGGCAGATCCATTCATATGGAGATTTCGATGAATTACAACTTAATAAGAAAGCCAGGAAACCTGTCATTTTAAGTCCGGATGAAGTTCTCATAAAAGTTAATGCGACTTCTGTAAATCCTATTGATGTTGCAATGATTAGTAAGTGAAGTACTTAGACAATTCAAACATTTGAATTATGCTCAATTGCCATCGAAAGTAGAGACAGAGTAATTAGCCTAACCGTTGAACTAATGGTTTTGGTTAAGATTGAGAAGGTTTCAGTACTAAATTGATGTGCAGGTTTACAATAGTTCTTCCAATTAAAAAAAAATGTTTTAAATTATTGCCTAAAGTTCTACACTTCCGAACACATACTCAAATAATTGCATAGCGATTTATAATACACGTGCAAAATTGTGTACCATAAAATTGTTCATTCAAAACGACAGCTTTTCTTGCTTGAAGCTATGCCCTAAGGGAGTCTACGGCTTAAGTTTAGAGTTGCCCTTGGACTTTGCAATATACAAAAAACAGCGCTTAAAGTATTAAACATTGTTACATTTCACTTAATTTCAGTACTCCGTGTGTTTCACAAAAATTTAAAAGGTTTTCTTCCTTATTTTTGCGCATCCGTTACACCTGTTCGCCATATTTTACAACTACCATGCCGCTGAAACCTTCCGCATCCGGCAAATAGTACTAACTTCCGCATATCTTTTCTCGTATTAAACATAACTCTCCTGCCGAACTTACATCCCTAAACATCAAATAAAAACTTCAAATTATCATTTCTTACCTCATTTCTCCTGTAAATTTTCCTGATTTTTATAAAAAGCGGAGGAGTAACTCTAAACTTAACCCGAGTCGTCATTTATATTTCCGTGCAGTATGCCGAAATGATTGTGCATATGTTTATTATATGCGTTCAAAGATATGTGTATTAAAAGTAAACCAAAAACAGGCCAACATGTGCTAGCTGATCAATACGGATGAATTGTGTCTATTCCGCATCAGAGCGGTGCGAAGCCGGTGGGCTTGTACGAAGTGTCCGTAGAAGCAGGGGAAGTGATGATTGAAGCATTCGCAAAAACAACTATTCATGTAAAACTCATGCGTTAATGTGAGATAGGTGGCCATTACTAGCAGCAGCTCGATCATTCTTGTATGATTTGTTGGGAAATATCATAATGTATTTCGCACTGTTTCAGCGTTATCATGGGCTCAGTGGTAGTGGGCTTACCTGTGGTGCCCGGGGTGCTGGTTCGAACTCCCGGATAAGTAAATTTATAGTGGACAGCATGATGTCCTTGGGTTTTTTATGTGTTCTTCTTTTCCACTTGCATTGTCATTGCACTAATTGTTGCATCATCATTCACTTGCCTTAATCATCCGTTTTTTTTTTTTTTTTAGTCTAACGGGCATAAACGTGGGACATTAAACCGCAGGATTTATTTTTTGATTTGATTCAACGTGTATTGCATACGAAATAACTCCCACATAAACTAATTGTCTGCTGTAAAAATTATTGTAGGTAGGTCTACTTAGAATTATCAACATGTTTACCCCTTCTTATAGCACTCATAATGATTTCATACTAGCAATCCTACTCTTTTAAACAAAGCACAGCTCTTCTCTCCTTTTTCATATGTACTTCCTCATTTTAATTTTAAAGCTGCCGTTTTTTATGACTATTGTAAACCTGCACCAAAATGGAAATTTTTGGTTAAAATTATTGTCAAATATTCGTCCACATTAAGAATTTGTGTGCCAGTGGGTATGGGTAATGACTAAATGGTGCTTTTTTTAAAAAAAATCGTCTCTCCTTATACTTTCAGATTTTGTCCATACATCGAAATAATGATTTCACATCTCGTAATGGCTAAAAGAATTATGATGTAGATTGAGAATTAGTTTACGTATCCTAGTAAAATCGACTCTTTGCACCTTATAAACAATATTTTATTCCTGGGTGCATGATTACTTTAGGAAGGCGTAAGAATTATGGCTGCAAATAGAGCAATATCTAGGGAAAATTAAACTCAAACTGCTTGAAAAAAAATGTTACACAGTTTCTTGGGCATGCTTTCTCGACGAGATAGCGGTAGCTAAGTGGTAGAGAGTTCACCTCTGGAGCATTGATCCCTAATTGATTCCCAACGCGTACCACATGGGGTTTGTGGTGAACGAACATCGCGTGTGTGTTTTCTGGGATTAGTCCATACTTTCCTACTTTCTTCATTCCTTAATTTCATTCGAACTCATTGTAATCTTCTTTAGCGTACACAGTATAATCGTGAGACATAAAGCTGGATGATTTCTTTTCGTTTTGATTTTACGAGGTAGTTGGTTTCGTGATCCAACCGAAAATGTAGGAGCCTGAGCGAGAAGATTAATACAATTTGTTAGGGTTTGTTACACTTTACATTCACTAATTATTGTAACTTACTTTGTCTTATTTTTTACACCTTTTCATAATAATCTGAGCATTTATTTCATACTTCGTAAACTCACAGATAAATAGATAAGTAGTTTTTTTTATTGATAGTATATAGTATTTTGTGTTGAAAGATTCAAACACTCTGAATGCCTTTTTTTATTTTCTGAAATTCTTCGCTATTACTTACTTCGCAAGTACATTGCAAGCATAAATTACATAATTTGGCAATACTCCTTCTCAGAGTAGGGGGGCGTGGTGACTCAGTGGTAGAGCGTTCACCTCCGGTGCTTGGGGTCCTTGGTTCAATCCCAACTCGCGCCGTGTGGACTTTGTGGTGGACAAACATAGTGCTCGTGGCTTTTCTCGGGGTTCTCCCGTTTCCTCCCACATTCTTCATTCCACCATTTCATTCATTTTTCATAATCACCGTCTCCTTTAGTTTAACTGGCATGTCGGTGAGACGTAAAACTCAAAGATTTCATTTCATTTTTCTTTCTCAGAGTAACATATTTCACCTATAAATTTTCCAAATATTAGTGAACCTGTTCCCAGTTACTACAAAACATATTTGTGTAGGCGCAGTATCTGTAACTAAAGTGATAAGATAGATAGGTATTACATTACTGTCGTTGTCGTGTACTGTCTCCTTGATCATTTTAAGGCATACTCAAATAGATACTGAAGTATTATCACTTTCATGTATTGTCTTCTTGATCATTTTAAGGCATACTCAAGTAGATATTACGTTACTGTCGCTGTCACGTACCGTCTCCTTAATGGTTTTAAGGCGTACTCAAGTACATATTGCATTACTGATGCTGTCATGTATCGTCTCCTTGATCATTTTAGGGCATTACTTAAGTATGCTATTGTATACGCCAGAATGTGAAATTTTCGGTTGTTAGGGCGTCATTGGCGACCAAACTCTCTAACCTGGCTACTAGGATCTGACCTTGAAAAGTGCTCCTGCGTGGCTAAGCGGTTAGCATACGCGCATTTGGCGTGGGAGACCCGGGTTCGATTATCAGCGGGAGCTCATGTGGTTCGGATTCCACATTAATCAGTAGGTCCACGTCTCATGTAGCTCTCTGCTGAACGGGACATTAAACTCAAACTCAACTCAGACCTTGAAACTTTGTACCATGATATGTACTCAGTAAAAGAACCAATTTAAAGAAAGTAATGTAAGTTAATATAACACATAAAACTACTTTCATACGTATCGATCGATTACGATTTGATGGAGACGTAAGCAGTGAGTTTCGGGTCCACATTGTGAAACGGTGGTAAACTTCCAAACTAAGATCCAGAAGTGGTAAGAGAGATGAGGTCGAAGAAGATAAATATGTAAGGCTTTCAAATGGAAAAGAAAATTGCAAAACATTTCGTTCTTTCAAATATTTTTATGATAGGTATGAATGTAATACAAGTAGGTATACAGTGTAATCCACGAATGATGGTATAAATCAACAAAGAATATTCGCAAGCGAGCGATAGGTCGGAGTTCGAGACCGCACCTGTCTAATGATGAGATTTTTCTGTATTGTTCCAACATTTTGCTCAGAATAATGGTAAAATAGCTCTCAGATATTACTGATATCCGATAGTCTATGTCAGTATGTTCATTTGATTGAAACTGAAAATTTGCTTTTCATCATAATAAATATGTGTACGTTTATAGAGGAAATAGAGATTTAAAACTATCCGGCACATTTTAAAATTAAACGACAAGATTAACCTTATAATGCCAGCAGTGTGTTTATCGCATGGCAATAATTTCGAGAGCAGCTGTTGCCTTCTTCCTTGGTCGCTCGAACTCCATTAATTGATTTTGTATCCTCGAAATTATTTCGCTGAGATAAACATATTGGCACTATAAGATTAGTCTTGCTATTTTTTAGTTAAATAAAGATACATTTATTTTGTTGTATTTTTAGATGGGTACGGATCAGTATTCTTGAATACAATACGTCGCATGAGAACTTGTAGTTCAGATAACGTGGAGTTCCCATTAACTTTTGGAAGGGATTTCTCTGGAGAAATAGTCGAAAAAGGTCATGGAGTAGATTCCTCGTTACGTGTTGGCGATTCTGTTTGGGGAATAGTTGAACCACACCGTCAAGGAGCACATGCGCAATATGTTGTTGTTCCCAAGTATTGTGTAAGTATTCGTCATGGTATGTAAGAAGCGTTCAATTGCCATTTTTTTCCTTTTTATTCTCATTTTTTGATAGATTAATAATAATATACATTAAATCTAAAATAATGTTATAGTAAGAAGTTTGTGCCTTATGTCTGATATTCTATAAATATTCTAGTGTATTTAAGAGTAAAATAATTAATATATTTAAATAGGTCTCTAATTTTTTGCCCATGAGTATTGTTCCAACTTTCTAAATACCAAACTAATTGGTCACAGAAGCTCAGTAGTAGAGCGCTCGGTCCTGATGCGAGGGACCCCTGGTTCGATCCCCGATTACAGGAATTTATGGTGGACAAGATCATGTTTTGGTTTTCTCGAGTTCTCCCGTTTCTTCCCATCCTCATTTCACCACTTACTTCATAATCATTCACTAATGTTAATCTTAAGTTTCCTTTAGCCTAAAGGGCATAATAATGAGACGTAAAACTAAATATTTTATTTCGTTTCCAAATACTAAACTGGTATGTTCTACGGACCGTTTAATATTGTGTTTTTAACTCATTTTTCATTCCACCAAAAAAAAAAAAAAAGTTCCAAATAATCAGAAACAAATTTCTATATAAATTTATGGAGCTTCCAAAATTACTAATTTAGGGAACTGATCGCTGTGGATCTGAGAAATTGTCCCTCGCAATATGCTCGTTACAATCCATCAATATACGATAATTATGAAATATTCTTGTATGATTGATTAATTGGAGTTGAATGATCCCATTAAGCACATAAGTTACGTGGGACGGGACCTCGTACTTAAAGTTGAATCCGAGCCACTACTTGGGTTCTTGCCCCAGGTTTGTGTCTTCACTAATCGTTGAACCCGGAACCACCGCATAGAGAGCATTCGCTTTAGACACTTGGCGATGAAGAGGCATGAAGTGGACATTTTTATTTATATCCTGTTTTATCTATAGTGGGTAAGTTATATATGAATAATTCCTGGATAGGTACTTTAGGATTTGAAAACCAATAATTTTGACCAGTGGTCCTTACTTCGCGAGATATGCCAGTTTTTTCAACATTCTTTTCTACCGTAGCTGTTTACTGAAACATTATGTCAGGAAGTATAAGAGTGTAACGTACCGGTTTACCGGTAGCGATTACATTATATTGATACCGGTATGCATGTTGATACTCGTTTACTCGTTACATGTTTGATGGCTCCCGTATTGTGTATCTGTGCCAATATTATTTTATTATTGTTATGTTCGTGTGTTTGTGTTAATTACATAGGTTAGTTGTTGTTAGGTCGGTTTGGCACACCTTGGCAAACCTTTGCTTTCCCTGATATTTCGTAATTATATAGATTTAGGCTATTATTCTATATCTGAGCACACGTTTGACTTGTAAAAAGCGGAATATAATTATGTATAAATAAATTAACCGGTGTCACAATGTGCATTGTGCTGAGGAAGAACTGCATTACGGTAATACAACTATAATTACGATAATAATAACGAAACATTACCAATGCACTTTAAAAATCATATTAAATAGTTGAATAGTAGAAAGGGGATTTGTATTACACACTTTATTAATTTGAAAATGGTATTATTATTACTCACCAAGATTATCAATCCAAAATTCTTGTATTTTTATACTTAATTATCAATAGAGCATTAGGCCTAGCGTTAGGCCTAATAATAATGACAATTCAGTGAAGCTTTAGTGAAGTTTTCTGCTGGGTACTACCAAACTCAACTGATTAATAATATTAGAAGTATTAGGATTATATTTATAAACAGTAAAATCAGTAAATTGGGATAAAGCAAACATAATTTTAATGATAGTTGTTGATATACTGATTTTTCTAAATTAATGCAATTAACTATAGTGTGAATTAATAATTATACATAAAATAGGATATGCACGAGTAGTTAGGTATAGAAGAAGAAGAAGAAGAAAAGAATACAAACCAGCAGCAAAGGGGGTGAGAGAACTCGAAGTTGAAATTTATTATATTCTGAAATTATTTGATTTGTGATATTAACCTATAAAAAAATGTGATTTAGGAACACCTTAAATAGTTTTCTTTAGATTGCCGAGTTCTCACAAAATTAAATTCAACCTTTTCTGATTCCACCCCCGCTGGTCAATAGTTGCTGGAAGCCATGATAGCAACCAGCACATAAAAACCAGTTTGAGGAACCAGCAGATGACCAAGATTCCCTGCCATCCCGGACTGGAAAGTTGTTCATCTTATGAGTCCTTAAGACTGTAAGTAATTGTACCTGGCTTCCAGGTAACCAGATTTTTCTTATTTTGAACAATAACATCTTTATGGAGATAAAAGTTCGTCTTCCAAGATGGCGTCGGTGACGTAGGAGTGTATTGTGAAATTCAACAGTTTGAAAATTTTTTATAAAAAAACTAATAACTCTTGGAAGTAATCTTGCGAAAAATGATCAATATGAGTACTATGGATAGCTAAATTTCGTTTGCGTTACGCATCTCGCTTATCTGCCATAAATGTCTCCACGTTAATATTAATCTTTACAGTTAATTCAAAATTTTGCATGATATAATGAATCTCAATACGGAATGCATTTAAATATAAGCGAATTTACCCTTATTGCGTATTCGGTACATGTTCTTAGTTACTGTAAACTCACGGTATGATTAGCTTAGCTCCGGAATATTTTATGAAGGTTGATTTCACCTTGTGGCTCTTAGATTTATATGACTGACAAACTAATGAATTGATCCACCACATTATTATGAATTCTCTTGCATGTTGTAAAAGAAAAAGTAAATAAATAAAACAATAACGTTCCATATTAGTATTGAGAATATCCTGTCACGTATTTACGTTTCTTATCATCAATCATATCATATGTACATAATTCGCTGTCCATTATTTTTTTTCTTTCTTTTCTTTGTAGTGCATAAATAGAATATTTTAATGTGTTGTCCGAGGGCGGGCTAAATGCTTAAGCCATATCTGATATATGCTACACTTTTAGAACTCAGTTGGAGTTATACAGTAGCAACACAGATTGGAGGACATTGTAGAATATGAGTGACAGTTAGATAATTATGTCTTCAGAAATGGAACGTTCAGTTTTTTTCATAGATAATTAAAAAGGGGATGGATGGATCAGTATTTGTTAGATTTTTTATTTCCTTTTCTTGTCTGTAAAACCAGTCATGATACGAATTTAGTCGAAGAGCAATTATTGTAAAGTTCCGTAGTTGGCTACTCAAGATCAATCCTTGTTTGATATATTGTAACTAATGTACCGATTCGCTGAAACTGTCTTGTGATTATCAAATATATCAATTGAAGTATCGATATGCAATTTTATGAAACTGTTATAAGATACAGTTGTTTTAAGTTATTAATCAAACTGGATTTTTTTTTCTTTTTTCAAACTTGTCTCCGTTTTGTAATGATAAACCGACCTAAAATAATAAAAATTGTTATCCTAACTTGAGCTTATGATTTCGAATAAACTAATTTGTTAAATAGCAATGTGAACAGTGATACATATAGAGATTGTAATAATACGGAATCTTACTGCTGGTTTACTGCTTAAGCAAGAACCTAAATGTCATTTTCTAGAACCGAGTCAGTTGTGCGTTATTTCGTTGGAACAAAGCAGTATTACAGAACTTAGTTTTTTTTCTTTTTCTTTATTACCTATTCAAAATTGGTAAATTATCATAGTGTATAATATTTAGAAATGTTCATCATTCTGTTTTATTGGATTTTAAGAATCTTTAACAAAGTGATAACCCAATTCAGGAATTTTGATTTATTTTCGAGACTTTCTCATCCCGGGAAAAAAAGCGTGGTTTTACAAAGTGGCGACCCAAAGCCAAGGATGATTATTAACTTCGCTGTAGTATGTAATACTGGTGTGAGATTCTGTAATTACAGTGGGGATAATTATGGTAGATATTGGAGATGCGTGACCCAATTACTATGTAAAAAAAAAAAATGAGTGAAGTATCAGTGAGACGACATGAACCAGAAAAGTACAGTTGTTGTGATAGCAGTAGTGCTAAAGACAATGTAGCTATTTGCTGTGAAAGCTGTGACCAATGGTTCCATATAAAGTGTTTGAATATGTCATCAGCTGAATTAGAGATTCTAAGACAATCGGAGGACAAATGGTATTGTGTTACATGTAAAGTGCAAGGAAATAGAGAAGTAAATACTGAAATGAATGTACAGGCTGAAATCAATGCTGTTGTAGGTCAGGATGACATTGTTGTTACTGGTAGAAAAGAAAAGTCAAAGAAATCTGTCCCAGAAATCGAAATAGGGGGTGGTCCTCTTTTAGATAAGTTAACAACGATTATTGCAGGGTTGAGATTAGATATGTCCTCATTTAGAGCAGAAATAGCAACAAATATAAGTGACTTAAAAACAGAAATGTCATCTATCAGAACGGAAATTAGTAATGAAATGACAACTAATATAGGTGAATTAAAATCAGAAATGTCAAAGATGGGTAATGACATTGTATTTCTTAAGGAATCTTTTTCGTCTATGAAAGGGGAGTTAAGAAATGAAGTATCGCAGCTTAAATCTGAAATTGAAGAAACAAAAATTAAATTTGGAGAATCTGTAGTCGATGTTCAGGAGAAATTTTCTAGGGAAATAAATGATATTACTAAAGATATGGATAAGGTTAAGTCTGATGTAGGTATTTTAAAATTAGATCTTAAAGAATCGACTGAAGATATGGATTGTAAATTAGAAACTGTTACCAAAGAAATATCTGCATTGAAAGTTGAAATTAGTAAAGTTAGTGTAACTGTAGAAACAGAAACAAAATTTGTAAAAGAGCAACAAGCTGAAGAAACCCGGAAGTTGTATGAATTAAATGAGAGAACAACGAACATGGTGAAAGTGTTAGAAAAGGACGTAGTTGATGCATATCGACATGGGCGCGATTTATGCAAACAAAACACTGAAAGTTTAAAGACCTTAGTATATGATCACCTAAATAAAAATAATTCAGATCAGTCGAGCCCCATTGACCAAAATTTGATTGGAAAAACATCGAAGCCTGTTAGAACCGAGAATAACATGTCTAATGAAAACAATGAGACTCCGGTATTCATGTTAGATGGGACGCGAATTAATCGAGAAGAAAACGTCGTACATATAAATCTATCTTCATCATCTGACTCGGATGAAGAGAGAAATAAGTATAAAAATAAAAATAAACGGCTTAGGAATAAAACCGGTAGAAAGAGGACGTCGTGTCGCGAACCGTGCGTCATGCAATGTAAAAAAGCAGACATAGTTGTAAATGATAATGTAGAAATGGAAACTTCAGATCTAGATAAGACAAGTAAACAATGGGAAAACAGTCCCTCATACAAAATGGGTGCGGGATCTTACCTGCGCGAATTACATCACTTTCCACGGTTTGACGGACAGCTAACTCAGGGAGTGGCACAAATGTTTTTAGATGATTTGATGCAGACAATGAATATGTATGTACTAACCGATAGGGACCGCCTATATATAATTGCAAGATGTTTAGAAAAATCAGCAAAGATATGGTATAGAAGTATAGTAAATCAGATCAAAACATTTCAAGATTTTGTCAGATTATTCAAATTACAGTACATATCGGAGCGAATGGAGAGAGCACAAAAGCGCCATCTCTATTCGTTGCGGTATGACAAAAGTAAACACTCTTCCTTGTTGGGATTCGTTCGGCATATTGTAGAGAAATATAATTCCATTGTGACATCGCCTTCTGATCAGGAATTAAAGGATCTAATATTAGATTGTCTTCCAAGCGAAGAATCGAAAATTTTAAAGCTAGGATCGGTCACTACCGTGCAGGATCTAATACTAAGGATAGCGGAATTAGAATGTAATCCCAATTCTTGTCCAGATTTCAGTGGTGTAAAATTTCAGAATAGGAAACCGCAAATAAGGAAAACTTTTGTTTCGCAGTCTAACTCGACTCGAATTGATAATGCTGTTCAAACAGAACCAATGAAAATTGAAACGTCAGGAAACGAGAACCATTTTCGAACTTTAACTAGTCAAAATTTTAGAAACAATAATGGACGACAACGTCAAAATTGGAAGAGAAATCGGAATTTGAAATCAAGCTGGGGGACGAATGGAGTTAACAAATTTAGACCTATGAATGGAGTCCAACCTTACCCTTTAGTGTATGGAAATGGACCAGTCCCTTATGCTTTATCTGGAATGTATAATTTAAAACCATCATATGGCCAATGTCCTCCGGTTCCTATATTTAGTTCTCCTTTCTCTTCTAACATGCCGGTGGTAACTTCGGTTACTTCAGCATTACACCCGCCGTATCCTTCTGTTACTGCCGAGTCGATGAATAATAATAATATTTCTACGTTCATGAACAACTCCGTTCCTGTTTCGGAAAATATCAAATACGTCATATCTTGATTTCTCCATAAAACCGGTGAGCTAATGGGATCCTGGAACGTTCGCATCGAGAATTGAACCGAATAGTAAGATTCTTGTGCAGCAATAATCATTCAAAATGGAAAACGGTGTTGAAGACTGCACAAGACTTACTTAATTATTAATATAATAGTGCCATTGATTGTACGCCTGCTGAATTATTTATTTCTTTTTCGGCTGTTGACAGATTTAGGGAAAAATTTCCTTGGCCTCCGGAATTGCAGAATATGGAGAATTCAAGACGTCATATTCAGGTTGAACCAAGATTGTTTTCGAAAAGAAAAAGAAAATTACAAAATAACGTGGTAGAAATTAAAGAAGGAAATTTAGTAATGGTTCGAACACATTTTCTATCTGATGCGTTCAAAAGAATTACTCACAAGTACATGCCTGTTTATACCGGGCCTTATGTTGCTACAAAAGTGCATCATAACTCAGTTTCGTTAAGATTTAAAGGGGAGAGAAGTACCTACACAAAATTTACAAAATGTAAAACTTTTCAAATTTTTTTTTTTACAGGCCACTGGGAAAAATGTAACGTACCGGTTTACCGGTAGCGATTACATTATATTGATACCGGTATGCATGTTGATACTCGTTTACTCGTTACATGTTTGATGGCTCCCGTATTGTGTATCTGTGCCAATTTTATTTTATTATTGTTATGTTCGTGTGTTTGTGTTAATTACATAGGTTAGTTGTTGTTAGGTCGGTTTGGCACACCTTGGCAAACCTTTGCTTTCCCTGATATTTCGTAATTATATAGATTTAGGCTATTATTCTATATCTGAGCACACGTTTGACTTGTAAAAAGCGGAATATAATTATGTATAAATAAATTAACCGGTGTCACAATGTGCATTGTGCTGAGGAAGAACTGCATTACGGTAATACAACTATAATTACGATAATAATAACGAAACATTACCAATGCACTTCAAAAATCATATTAAATAGTTGAATAGTAGAAAGGGGATTTGTATTACACACTTTATTAATTTGAAAATGGTATTATTATTACTCACCAAGATTATCAATCCAAAATTCTTGTATTTTTATACTTAATTATCAATAGAGCATTAGGCCTAGCGTTAGGCCTAATAATAATGACAATTCAGTGAAGCTTTAGTGAAGTTTTCTGCTGGGTACTACCAAATTCAACTGATTAATAATATTAGAAGTATTAGGATTATATTTATAAACAGTAAAATCAGTAAATTGGGATAAAGCAAACATAATTTTAATGATAGTTGTTGATATACTGATTTTTCTAAATTAATGCAATTAACTATAGTGTGAATTAATAATTATACATAAAATAGGATATGCACGAGTAGTTAGGTATAGAAGAAGAAGAAGAAGAAAAGAATACAAACCAGCAGCAAAGGGGGTGAGAGAACTCGAAGTTGAAATTTATTATATTCTGAAATTATTTGATTTGTGATATTAACCTATAAAAAAATGTGATTTAGGAACACCTTAAATAGTTTTCTTTAGATTGCCGAGTTCTCACAAAATTAAATTCAACCTTTTCTGATTCCACCCCCGCTGGTCAATAGTTGCTGGAAGCCATGATAGCAACCAGCACATAAAAACCAGTTTGAGGAACCAGCAGATGACCAAGATTCCCTGCCATCCCGGACTGGAAAGTTGTTCATCTTATGAGTCCTTAAGACTGTAAGTAATTGTACCTGGCTTCCAGGTAACCAGATTTTTCTTATTTTGAACAATAACATCTTTATGGAGATAAAAGTTCGTCTTCCAAGATGGCGTCGGTGACGTAGGAGTGTATTGTGAAATTCAACAGTTTGAAAATTTTTTATAAAAAAACTAATAACTCTTGGAAGTAATCTTGCGAAAAATGATCAATATGAGTACTATGGATAGCTAAATTTCGTTTGCGTTACGCATCTCGCTTATCTGCCATAAATGTCTCCACGTTAATATTAATCTTTACAGTTAATTCAAAATTTTGCATGATATAATGAATCTCAATACGGAATGCATTTAAATATAAGCGAATTTACCCTTATTGCGTATTCGGTACATGTTCTTAGTTACTGTAAACTCACGGTATGATTAGCTTAGCTCCGGAATATTTTATGAAGGTTGATTTCACCTTGTGGCTCTTAGATTTATATGACTGACAAACTAATGAATTGATCCACCACATTATTATGAATTCTCTTGCATGTTGTAAAAGAAAAAGTAAATAAATAAAACAATAACGTTCCATATTAGTATTGAGAATATCCTGTCACGTATTTACGTTTCTTATCATCAATCATATCATATGTACATAATTCGCTGTCCATTATTTTTTTTCTTTCTTTTCTTTGTAGTGCATAAATAGAATATTTTAATGTGTTGTCCGAGGGCGGGCTAAATGCTTAAGCCATATCTGATATATGCTACACTTTTAGAACTCAGTTGGAGTTATACAGTAGCAACACAGATTGGAGGACATTGTAGAATATGAGTGACAGTTAGATAATTATGTCTTCAGAAATGGAACGTTCAGTTTTTTTCATAGATAATTAAAAAGGGGATGGATGGATCAGTATTTGTTAGATTTTTTATTTCCTTTTCTTGTCTGTAAAACCAGTCATGATACGAATTTAGTCGAAGAGCAATTATTGTAAAGTTCCGTAGTTGGCTACTCAAGATCAATCCTTGTTTGATATATTGTAACTAATGTACCGATTCGCTGAAACTGTCTTGTGATTATCAAATATATCAATTGAAGTATCGATATGCAATTTTATGAAACTGTTATAAGATACAGTTGTTTTAAGTTATTAATCAAACTGGATTTTTTTTTCTTTTTTCAAACTTGTCTCCGTTTTGTAATGATAAACCGACCTAAAATAATAAAAATTGTTATCCTAACTTGAGCTTATGATTTCGAATAAACTAATTTGTTAAATAGCAATGTGAACAGTGATACATATAGAGATTGTAATAATACGGAATCTTACTGCTGGTTTACTGCTTAAGCAAGAACCTAAATGTCATTTTCTAGAACCGAGTCAGTTGTGCGTTATTTCGTTGGAACAAAGCAGTATTACAGAACTTAGTTTTTTTTCTTTTTCTTTATTACCTATTCAAAATTGGTAAATTATCATAGTGTATAATATTTAGAAATGTTCATCACTCTGTTTTATTGGATTTTAAGAATCTTTAACAAAGTGATAACCCAATTCAGGAATTTTGATTTATTTTCGAGACTTTCTCATCCCGGGAAAAAAAAGCGTGGTTTTACAAGAGTTAGAGACGTAAATAAAATCAATTTTATAGCTGCTGAAGTATATTTTTTAATAGTTGAATGAGTTTTTCTAAAAATTACCACCATTTTAAATAAAATTAAAACTGAAATTTGGGTACCATATTGCAATAGAGAAATGTTTCAGTCTTTGAGTAGCGTTCTTAATAGTTTACAGTGGCGTTAATTGGTGTCTACATGCGCTGTCTAATGCCAAAGATCGCGCTAGCGTGCAAGTAATTTACAAATTTAATTGCAACATAGAAACTACGCTGTTTCAGGTTAATTATTCCAAATAGGACAAAGTACTGTACTACTTAATCTACAGTGTTCAGCGAACCGAAAGTTTTGAGAAAAAATTAGTAATGATAAGCACAATTTATTAATGAACGAATTGGTCGAAGAATTCATTTTTTTTAATGTTTGGATATATGTGCAAGATATCTGTTAAGAAAAATCTTAACTTTGAAACACATCCCTTATTGCCAATATGGTTACAAGGACAGCCGAAAACTAATTTTTATAAACTGATTTCGGGTAAATATCTCATATGAATCCGTATATAAATGGGTCATGTGCTCCAGTCATTTTGAAAATTCACTTCTAAGGAGAGGGGGAGAGGGTAATTACTACATCAGGCTTTCCAATACTCCTATATTTCCTATTTTTCCTATATATTTGCGTCTTTTCCTATAAACTCCTATATTTTAACGAAACCTCCTATATTTTTGTGGCATTACTACTTCCACTTGTGAAAATAACAAGGAAATAAGGTGTGGGTGGTTGGAGGGCCTTTTGTCTCCACAGTAGGGTGGTTGAATGGAGATTCTTCTGTGTTTCGTCCTTTCCTGCTTATTGTCTAAAAATATTACACCAAGTAATATACAGTTAGCGCAAAAAGTATTCATACACCTACAAAATGGAACAAAAATAAACTAGTTTCGTCATATTCATTAAAAGTTCTATGGAGTAGTGATTTTGAAGACTTATAATTAATTTATTTAGGTGTATCAGTACTTTTATACTTTGTTTATGGTCGTTGCTTAGTACTGGTGAGCTACGTACGAAAACACTAAGAAACTCGTTTAAAATTTCACAAAGAGATAATTACCCATTTAGTTATATGTAGAGAAGAATGTATGTTCATGTAACAATTGGTGTAATTTCATGTGATTTTTTTTTTTTTTTTTTATTTCTACCTATTGGATAATTGAAATGTTCCTTCCAATAGTTAGAAATATTGTTATATGAGTTTCTGTGTACCTTGTTCTTTCACGGTGTTCCAAATTCACAAATGTTCCAGGAAATAATTGAAATGTTCCTTTTTCGGAGCTTCACGAAACCTCCGTGATTTCCTATATTTTTTTTCCATTAGCATTGGGGAGCCTGTAATATTTTAATTTCCCACTTTCTACTCCTGGGTGTCTACTAGCCTGGAACACCTGGAAAAATTAGAGTTTGTATCCTTAAGAAATTGTAAAGAAATTTTCTTTAATTCTGGAAATTTGAATGTTAGGTTAAATTTGTGTTGCAAAATACTGAAAATTCAAGGATTCTTTGGGAATTTCAAGGCAACGAAAGCTGGTCTTGACGCAATCATCATTTCTGACTTTTAGATTTAGATTAGACTAGATTTATTAATTCTTCTATGGACCATATTACGTATACGTTTGTACAAAATGGCATAGAAGTCGTCAGTACATAAATAGATACAATACTTAGAACAAATACAGTGATCTTGTTATCTATAACTTGTGAAAAAAATATATAGGCTAAACCAAAACTGCAATCTATATAGCAATAATATATATGTATGGACTTAATTACTATTGTAATTACTGCGATCGCGGGTTCGATTCACGGTGGGGACACTCGGTCAAAAAAGTGTAAAACGCTTTTTCAGGTCAGGCACCTTGAATGAGGTTTTCCTGGGTTTTCCTCATTCACACCAGTCAAATGCCTGGTTGATACCTAATTTATAGGTCCCAGGTCACGTCCTTCCTTCCCCTTCCCCGGATAGTGTGCTCGCTGAGGATGTCATCCCTCAAACGTGACGGATTAAATAGCCATAAATGCCGAAAGCCCACAAATCTAAATCCTATTGTAGTTACTGTATATATGTGCATATTTGTTATTTACCATCTGATACAGTATGTACACAATTAGGATGTAATTAGTTATCAAAATTTCATAATTTGCTGCAAGATATTCATTTACAGTATAAAATAGCTTCTTGATAGCAGGTTGCGCACTGAGGTGACAAAGAAACGCTTTTCGTGGGTATTTTTTATGTGGCCAGGTAGGTAGCATATTATACAATTCTACACCCATATGGATATGTGATTTTCCGTATGCAGTTGTTCTATAATACACAGTAGATAAGTTATCTTTTCCATGCGTAAAATAATTGTAAGTAATAAATGATCTCTATTATCCAAATGATCTCTAGTAATTTTGAGAAGTTCAAATATGTAAAAAAAAGAAATTGTCATCATATTCAATGATTCAAATGGTTCCTTACAGCTGGTGCGTTTCAGTGATTTTGTGATGATTCTTATGACTCATTGTTGTTGTTTGAATATATTCTGAAGTATTGACGAAGACCCCCCAGAAGGCAATTCCGTATTTAATGTGAGAATAGAATACGCCATAGTACAGGGACAGAATTAATTGTAGATTCAGTATGGAGACTAGAATTCGTATTATGTAGATAACCTGGGCTATTTTTTTCTTTTTTTGCTTAGTTTGTCTACGTGTTCTTATCATAAAAAGAAGAAGAAATATATATTATTATTATTATTATTATTATTATTATTAATAATAATAATAATAATAATAATAATAATAATAATAATAATAATAATAATAATAAGTATTCTGCCTTTCAGCAGATCCTGGGACTAATGAGTATTTTTTGTCTGGGAAATGTTTCTTCCACGTTTCTCGGTCTTCAGCTTCCTTTTTTAACTCCCAATATTTTCTTCTATTTTTCAGTTTTGTATCATCGATCAGTTGTGTTCTTCTTCCTATTCCTCGCTTTCCTTCCATCTTTCCTTTTGTGACGGTATGAAGAAGACAATTTCTTCGCAAGATGTGTCCAATCCAATTGACCTTCCTATGAAGGATGCTGGCTAGAAGTGTCCTCCTCTCTCCTATCCGTTTTTAAAAAAATCTTCGTTTGTTGCACTCTCTATCTATTTTATTTTCTTCATTTTCCTCCAACATCACATTTCGAAGCTCTAAATATTTCTTCTCTAATTTGCGTAATGTCCAAGTCTTTGAATCATACATTCCAATGCTCCATATGTAGCACTTGACCAACTTCTTCCTAAATCCAATATTGAGCCTGCTAGTTAAGTGTGATCTTTCCTTGTTGAACGCTTCCTTGGCTATGGCAGTTCTTGACCTGATCTCTTTGGTGCAGTAAGCGTCTCTTGTCAAAATACTTCCCAGATAGTTAAAATTATCGACCTTTTCAAGTTCACTTTGTTCTACTCTGACCCGTAAGGGCGCGTTTCCATGGAATATTCTCATGATTTCCGACTCTTCGATGTTGATTTCCATTCCATATAGTTTCTCAGTGTCAACTATTTTGTCCATTTCCTGTAGTCCTTCTTCGGTTCTAGCTATAATAACCAAATCATGTGCATACCCGATCTTGTTAATGATCTGCCCTCCAATCTTGAAATCTTCAATTCCCATTAATACTTTCTTTCTTAAATATTCACTGTAAATGTTGAATAATTGTATACTGCGATATACTGCATTCTTGTCTGACTTCTCTTACAATCTCCACACTATTGGTTTCTACTTCATTTGTTCATTCTATTCATGTACAACTCTTTCCAATCTACAAAAGAAAGAGTAAGTGTTCTCGGGCCATTAGCCAGGTGACCCGACGTTTCATATACAGACATTACATTCATCATCACGATCCCTGAAAATGAATGCAATGTCTGCATTCGAAACATGTGATGTCAATCTTCACCTAACTAATAGCTCGAGAACACCTACTAAAATCACATCGCCAGGAAAAAAAATCAATTATTTCGTCAAAAGAAAGAGGTATTTCTTAGTAGTTAGTTTTAAGATATTTCGAAACATAATATAGATTGGAAATAATTGCCTTAGCTAAATATAGTACATAGCAAGCTAAGATCTTTTCATCTATATGTGCTCGTTAGTTCCGAATATAAAGAGGATACATATGGTTCAGTGTTCATCTAAATTAGATGGTATTACAACAGAAATAAATTAGAGTGTTTATATACCTGGTTTTTCTCTTCATCTCTCTCTTCTTTTTAAGTTTATTGTTTCTTACACCTTGGGTTAGAAGTTTTATAATAATATTTACATATTTTTAAGGTAGAGAAACAACCATCAAATCTCAACGCAGTTCAAGCAGCTTCACTTCCGTACGCAGCAATGACTGCCTGGAGCGCTTTAAAAATATTTGGAGATTTGTGTCTTCAATCACCAAGTGGGAAGAAAGTGTTAGTATTAGGAGGCTCCGGAGGAGTTGGAATTGCTGCTATTCAGATGCTGAAGGCTTGGGGTGCTAAGGTTAGTTTATAAATTTCTTATCCTTCATTACGAGCAGCAGGTCTAACTTGGTAGATATTTATCTGCTTTAGCGAGGGACGACTGGTGGTGTGGAGTTGGTTACTTTAATTAGCAATACAAAAAAGGGATAAGTAAAACTGCATTTTTATTGTTTCCGCCATTTTTTTTACACAGATTGTCAGTGGTGGTCCTTGTCTTGATCTAGGAAAACATCAATATGTTTTCATTGTCGGAGAGAGTAGGCGGATAGAATATATAGTGTCATAAATTTTATAAAATGCCAGTCCCGAGAGAGAAAGTGAAAGACGCTTGCTAAATGTAATTTCCAAACTGTTCAAAATTCTCAACTTCAGTGTGTGACGCATTTCACTCGAATTTTCTTTTTTGTATCGTTTTTGAAATAATGTTCAATGTAAGATAACCACAAGAGCAGACTAAGTGGACCATTACTCTTCCACATACCAAAGTTTGAGAAATGCTAATATAAAATTACTCTTGCACCACTAACTTGGTATTTATTAATTTATTGTTTAAATCACAGTCTCCAGTTCATCAGTGTTTCACAGTATATCGTAAGTTTCGTTATCAGTCTTTTAATAGGAACTCATAAACGTAACACCATTGACTTTTATTTGCCCACATAAGGTTATATTATTGAACTCTCAAGTTGGTACTCAAGCTTGCAATATTTTTGAATGTGACTGAGGAGATATTTTCTGTAATTCTCGTAAAATTCGCAGAAGATCAATATAAGAGCGAAGGTGTAGTGTAGCTGATAATCCTCTTAATGAAAGTTAGGGTAAACACTAATTAAA
This sequence comes from Thermobia domestica, assembly GCF_964235325.1. Lineage (NCBI taxonomy): Eukaryota > Metazoa > Arthropoda > Insecta > Zygentoma > Lepismatidae > Thermobia > Thermobia domestica. The sequence goes on along the minus strand of NC_137458.1, from coordinate 238,493,436 downwards.
CTTTTGTTCACTATACATCCACATTACGTGACCATGGCTCGAATGCATTCTACCAATGAGGTGTCATACTCCTTCTTTGACTTATGATAAGAATCGTGAATGATCTTGTTTTCAGTTATATATCATAACTCTTGTCACTGAATTGGTCTATTCGTTCCGAAGTCATTTACAAAAGAACGTATAGAGTACGTACGTATATCATTATGCTGGTAACTATACAATTACGTCGTGGGGACACGGTGGCTTAGTGGTAGTTGCGTGCGTGGTGTCTCTAGTTCGATCCCCGGCCAAGTAAGTTTGTGGTGGACAACATCGTGTCCGTGGGTTTTCTCGGAATACTCCCATTTTCTCCCACATGTTCATTCCACCAATCGTTCCATCATTATTCACTGCTTTAATCATCCGTCACCCTTAGCCTAAAGGGCATAATCGTTGGTAATTAAACTTAAAGAAAAGATTTATACTGTTATATCAATTTAATACACAAAATATATTACTATTAACCAGATACAAGATAGTCTGTGTCACTACAAAACAATAAATTTGCTATTACGTAATAAAAAAGTATTGTTTCAAGATAAAATTCTTCCACTCTTTGATGCTGAAATTTCGCTGGCGATTACAGACGGTTCAACATTTTTGTTGAGTGATATGAATTTTGCATATCGGCTTCCACATCAGTATTTTGGTTTTCGAAAATGGAATTCATTATTTTTTAATTAAGTAGTTCCTTAGTTCGTTCCGATGCTAGAGCAACATCAAAAACAACAAAAATATACCATCATCACCAACCATTATCACTATCGCGTGACTAAGGTGTTAGATAAGTTGTGGTAGTATAATGTGACTCTATGCGAGCATTCTATGTAAATTAAAGAACTTTAATAACTTTCTGAATTTCATCATTACAGAAAAATAAAATGGAATGTGAAGTTTTACGTCTGATGAATTCGTGTAGGTTAAAGAGACAAATGAATAATAAGTGAATGACTGTGAAAGAATTAGTGATCTGAGATGAGAGGAAACAGAAAAACCCAAGAAAACACACAGACACAATGTTGTTCACTACAAACTCACACGGTCTAGAATCGAACCCCTTGTACCAAAGATGAGCGCTGAACCATTGAGTCACAGTGCTCTTAACATTACGGAGAATAACATATCTGATAATCTTTGAAATTAAAGTCTTGGTAATTGCTAAGAAACTATTTCGTTTTATTTTCTGCAAACATCCTCGGTAGTAAGTAAAATGACAAGAGAGTGGATAAAATGGGTTATATGGGTACGTCTTTATACAATTATATACTTCATTCCATCTTTCGGAATTGTGTGGTGTTCCTTTGTGTGTGCATGTTTCATCTTGCAGTGTTTAATGCTGAGTTTATAGTTTTGGTGTGGGAAATTTCATTTTTTTTTTTTTCGTACTAGTAGATTATGTATGGTTACTGTCTGCCGGTAATCTCCCGCAGAATCCAGTGGATTACGAAAGTTTATATGTCCTGTGAAACTCTTCTTGGTATCAATAAAATTAAAAGGTACTCACTTTTCACTTCCAAATTTTTATGATCGTTTGAAAAAAATATTTAAACGTCGAATTTTCTCTGATAATTATCAACATTTTCAAGACTTAGGTAAAAAACAATATTTTAGTAGGAAAACGAAGTCTCTCTATTGAAATTTGAATTATATCAGTCCAATGTTTTCTATATATTTTATGTAAACTACTAGTGGTTTGTGAGTATAGAAGGAAACCCATCTAACTTTTGTCATTGGTGATGTTCTTAAGTCTGACTAATAAACTTGGAATTTGCTGAAACCATATCTTTAATATATTGTAACCTTAACCATTTTCAGTATGAATTTCGAATAAATAATAATAATAGTAATATTTTAAAAAATCTTCCGTTGCACTTGTTCAATGTTGCAAAATAACATCTGATCATGGCACTAGTAAAAAGTGTCTACTCTCGGATAAATTTTTAATTACGCTTTAAGACTAATTTGACAACACTGAATCCAATGAAACTATTTTAAACTTTATCTATCCATGACACCACGAGAAAAATGATCTCAAAGTTGGAGTCTTTAAAGTACCGCTTATCTTGCGTGATACCATGGACAGATACGTTTAAGAATAGTTTCATTAGATATAGCACCCTCAAAATAGTATTAAAAATGCAATTAAAAATATATCCAAGCGTAGACACTATTACTATTGACATAAGAGGTACTTCAAAGACTCCAACTTTGAGGTCATTTTTCTCGCGATGCCATGGCGGGTAAGTTTAAAAAGAGTTTATTTGGATTACTCAAATTAGTACAAAAAGTGCAATTAGAAATTTATCCAAGTGAGGGTACTGTTTTTTGCTAGGATGTCCTTGTAGATTATTCTTAAAATAAAAATTTAAAACAAATCCTAATGCTGGCCTTAGTTTCACTCTCATGTGAAAGATAGATATATTGGGTAACTGCTGTATCTTTCATCTTTTCTAAACACAGGTGTTTTATCTATTTATTTTTATTTTTATTTATTTACTTATTTATTTATTTTTCTAATTTTTAGATCAAAAGTAAATCCTAATCTTTGAATGATTATTATTCAGTTCCTGGAACAGGAAATTCATCGTGAATTTTTTATATAGATAAAATGATTGTAATCGACGTAGCGACAAAAGTTATTTGTGTGTGTATCTATTTATTATTATTGTTTAATTTAACGTCCCACGAATATGCCCCGAGATTAAGGGAGATACAGATGATGAACGAAATAATGCAATGAAGAAAGTGAGAGGAAACAAAAGAATCCCGAGAAAACCCACGCACACTGTATTTGTTCACCACAAAGCTCACTTGCCGCGAGTTGGGATCAAACCAGGTACCCCACATACCAGATGTGAGCTCTGTACTACCGAGCTGCCACAGCCCGTGACGAAATGTATTTATATGTATATGGCGCTACGAATATATATGGTGAATACTTTCTTTACAAAATGGCTTACTACAGTGTTTAACAAAAATGTTTAAGGAGATTGGCTGTTGAAAGGTTAATTGAATGATTAATGAGATTTACAAGCAAATTACTTGTAAAATTTATCTTGAAACTGATGAAACATGATATTGTAACAATGTTGTAATTTCTTTAGCTTCTGAATTCGAAACTTTATGGTTTTGTGACAGCTGGTTGGTGCACCCAATGGAAATATTTATCGAAATCGAAATAGGAGCTATGGTGATCGTTTTTCTTTTCGAGATATCTAATTTCTATTATAATGATTTCATTATATTTATCACTGCCTCCTTGAAACTAAAGGGTATCACTTATATATCACTTGATATAAACTATATACTCTTATATATAAACCAAATTTCATGAAGTTTGAAGTAGTAGTATAGCTAAGAGTTTTTAAAGGGTTAGGGGGCAGCGAGGGGAGCACCAAAAATTTCGAGGAGGACATTCGTGTTTGAATTGCTTTGAATGAATAGAGAATAACTTGACGCTAACGCACACTCACTATATATATGTGTGTACCGACCAGCCGTGTGTTCGAAACCCGGCCGTCATTCTGATTAAAGTTTTCCCAGGGTCTTCAGATAAAATTGTGACGAAATTTCATTATATATAATCAGTTTTTATTCTTTCTTCCGCAAGTGCAAAATTTGAATACCATCGTTGTCTTTACTTCATTTAAACAAATTGAAAATAATTTCAAACAGAAAATTAAAAAAATGTATATGAATAAAAGAATCACAGTATAGTTTTATAACGAACGTACACTCAGACTAGTTATGGTAAGCGATTTTTGCTGGTGGTCGACTGAAAGGTTGATACTTCAGGCATGATCCGTAGTTGTTACTGTATTTCGTTACAAAATAGTTTTGAATGTTCGATAGCACAAAGTATTTGTCTACCAGCCGGCACGTAACCAAAAAGGGTCTGGACCCCCCCCCCCCTTCCCCTCTTCGAGACCAGAAATGAAAGAAAATTAAGGAAGGATGAAACAAAATGACATGAGAAAAAGAAGGATCAGCGTTAAAAATAAACTACAGGAGCTTTTGTTACTCTTTCTTATGAGGAGATTTGTATTACTTGCAATATATGGTGGCGAGGTGAGCGTCCTGGAAGAGTCAGGAAATTTGAAATTTCTAGAAAAGTCACCTAATTCTCAGAATTTCTGCTACTAGTCAGGAAGATTTCAAGCTGCCGAAAGCATAGTGCCATTGTAAGCAAAGCGTGGACATTTCTTATCATAATTTTTCGTCATCGCATCCTTGCAGTTTCAAACATGTTATTTCAAAAACAATTTTCTACAATTCCTTTTACCTGTCATTTGGAACAGACAGTAGTTGACGGAATAACAAAAACAAAAATTTATGCCAAAAGAAAGTTCTGTTAACATTTGATTCAACAGAGAGAAGAATGCAGATATTGTAAAATATTTTACAAGACATTATTGCGTATGTACTTTTTATAATAGTTGAGGTCATAATGAAAGGAAAATTGTTATATTTGAATAAACAGAGAAAGGACGTAAATATTATATAATCTTTTTCAATACTTTTTTTATTATTATTTTACTCGAGATTTCATCATAGTTATTAAAATACTTACCGACATATCCTAATTTTATTGTCCTAACAAACCAATATATGTTGATAGTAAAGTAGTTGTTTAGATTGATCGAGCTCTTTGGCCTTCAGAATTTTATGCCACCCCCCCCCCCCCCCCCCGTTACGAAATCCTGGCTAAACGAACTAATATATGTTCCAGTAAAATAGTTTAGAATGATCGAGCCCCTGGTGTGATGACAACAGTATTTCATATCACGGACCCCCCTCCAAGAAATCCTGGCTACGTGCCTGCTACCAGTACTACGTTTCTCAGTATTTTGGTGAGTATCAACATGACCATATCTATAAGAGGGTCTAACTCCTCGAGCAGGAAGATTTGGCCCCCGGCTCCCCATAGCTCCTCTTTTGTTTTGAAGAGATCAATGCAGATTAGCTTAAACTAGAAATGCAAATCAATGAACAAAGCAACATTTATTCAAAAGTAATAAACATGTAACAGTTTCGCCAACTAACTGAACATATTGGCTTCATCAGACACTGTGACAAACAAAAGTAAGTTGGGTATAAATATAAAACGATCCTAGAAACTAGTCTCGAACGTTGATTAGCTGGTCAGAACGGACTCGGCCAACTTTTGTCAACTTCTGTTATGATTGGCTGAGTCCGTTTCGAGCAGCCAATCAGCATTCGGAACTAGTTTCTAGGGTCCTTTTATATTTATACGCAACTTACTTTTGTTTATCACAATGTCTGATGAAGCCAATATGTTCAGTTAGTTGTTGAAACTTCACATATTTATTTTTAAATAAACATTGCTTTGTGCAGTGATTTGTATTTCTAATTTAAAATTAGCTTTTTTAAAAAAAATAAAACAAAATAAACAATTGACAGTTCGAACTTAATAATTTTGAGTCTGTGTTGATTTTCATATGCAAGCCGGAGTCGTTGCAATCTTAGAAGCAGGACGAACGGTGTTATTCATAATAGTTCTTTCGGAAACATCCAGAAAGGGGCTTTTCTTTTTTTCTTTTTTCTTTTTGCTGAAAAATAATATGTAGAGATGAGTTTCATTTAAAGGTCCAATAAATTACTATTGAATAAGAAAACTGCAGTGGACACATTTCCTTTATTTGTGTTCCCAACTGATATTGCATGAGTGCAAACTACCTTCGTTACTTTCAAGCCATGTTGTGCAAATTGTTTAAATTAAATTATGTTCCTAATTTTATTTTCTTAGGTCAGATTTTTATTTTTTAAAACTTCTTGTTATTATGTAATATAAAGTGACTCAAGTTTTACTCTAATTTTGTAACACCAGTTCTTAAGTTTATTTAAGACTCCAAATAGGAAAAATTAAAAGATAATGACGTCAGTACAAAAGATGTTATTTAATGTGAGAGATTCTCAATTTAAGTAATCGTCCTATGAATAAAGCGCACGAGTTTTATGGTATGAGAGGTATTGATTAACGTAACTAATGAACAGAGAATTGAGCAGTAATTAGTTTTTCTCGTCTTTCTAGGTTATTGCAACATGTAGATCAGATGCTGTTACTTTAGTAGAATCAATTGGAGCTGATTATGTGATTGATTATACACAATCTGACGCCGAAAGACTTATAATTGATAAAGGCAGGTAAGGACAAAATGGTGGTTGAAATGCTAAGACCAATTGTGTTAGTTATCATTGGATTCCTGTACCATTTTATTAAACAAAATTGGAAAATATAAAACATTAGTGTTCTTATCTTACTTTGAAAATGGTTACTTTAGAACATACTGCCGGGACTACGAATTACCTGCTTTATCTACTTTTAGTAGCATTTTTTAGTCGTTATACTTTTTCCGCTAAGATATACTACTCTCACTTCCGTTGTGTATTGCATTTTATCAATAATGCCTGTATTGTATTGTAAAGAGTAAATTGTGGCATCAATCGACCTGTAAAATTTGAAATTCTTGGAAGTAAAAATTGCATATTAATTTGCTGCAGCAGATATTCTCCACGTAATGAGAAATATCCGAAAGAAGTCGCATTCTTTGCTTCTGAAGACTCTTTGCATCATAGCTTCTGATCCACATGTTAAAGAAATATATTTTTCTATGGAAAGTTAAGAAAACTTTTTGGTGCCATGATTGATCTTTCCATTGCAAAATCATAAGCAGTTGTCGTGAGTTTATTTTTTCTTTCAACTCGTTGAAATTGAACGAGGAGCTATTAAAAGTATTCTTGATTGATGAGCCCAATATTAAGAAAAGCAGTGGCACATCTCATAAGCAATAAGTAGAAACTATCAAAAAAAAAAAAAAAAAAGCTAAAGGAATTTTGATAACATTTACACATTGCGTAAAGCTTATCGCACAGAACTCTGTGAACTAAGAAACAATATATCAAATTAGTCATAGCAGCTCATTCATACTTCAACTGTTGATCGTCTATGTGGATGTATTCATTACCATACAAAAGACATTGAAATTTCATAAACTTCCGTTAGGAACACTGTAATTTTATCGCGAACAAGGAGAATACTGCTGTTATCATGAAGACAGCAATACCAAGAAAATTTGTAGGAATTGCTGGACAAATCACATTTCAAGAAATCACGATCTACCGCCTCAGTTTTTTGAATAATAATAAGATAATTTGATTTTCAGTTGGAGCTCTTGTTGTTCAGATTCACGATAAGCTGTAAGTCCATGTCTCACAGGACGTCAGCGCTGAACAGGACGCTAAACTCCAAACAACCAACCAATAATAACAATAATAATACCCACCGACACACAACATGCGGATCCGTTGCCCAAGAAATTTAATAAAAAAATTCAGTCTGCTTTTATACCCAAACATCTTTTGAGTATTTGTTGAATTGATTGAATTGAATATTATTATTATTATTTCATAGTACAAGCTATAGTCCAACGCCAAGATACGAGGGTGAATTGGAAAGTTCGTGGCCTGACCTACAAAATTAGAAAATATTTGGATCTGATATGTTTTATTTTTCCATGTAATTCCCCTCGACCGAGATAAATTTACGACCCTCCCCCCCAAAAAAAACTTTTTAAAGTTTTTAAACAAATTAAAGTCCGAGGGTGCTAGATCAGGCGAATACGGCGGGTGCTGCAACATTTCGAACTCATAGGAAATAATTTCTGGTATGATGCAAGGAACGTGTGAACGCGCGCATTGTCTTGGTGATTTTCTCCATGTCACAAATTTCTGTTATTTCCGCCCACTTAGCGCTTACAAACTCCTCAACTGGAACAATATAGAAGTGAAATTTTACACAGTGACTACTAACGGATATACCTACACAGCTAATATACACAAACATAAAATAATTGCTTCCTTCTTAGTCAGGCCACGAACTTTCCAATTCACCCTCGTATATTGATGAGTCGTTATGTACGAAGGTTCGAATTTCTGTCCAATCGTGTACTTTTTTTCACTCTTTCTGTATTATTGAATTCGCACAAATAGAGGAATTCATGTGATTGAAGTCAGTTATTTCCATATGTGTCATATACGAGGGAGGATCAAATGAAAACCTTAAAAGTGCAATAAATGTTAGAATGTAACAATGAAAAGGAAATCTTACCTCTTATTTTTCAACGTAGTCCCCTTGATGTAAAGGAAATTTTACCTCTTATTTTTCAACGTAGTCCCCTTGATGTTCAATGCAAGTATTCAGTCGTTTCGGAAGTGCATGGATACCTCGGTGGAAGAAGCCTTTTGATCGAGATTGTAGCCACTCGTGCACCGCATATTTCATCTCTTTATCACTATTGAAATGTTTGCCGCCCATCGCTTCTTTGAGTGGTCCAAACAAACGAAAGTCACTGGGGGCAAGGTCTGGTGAATATGGTGGATGGATGAGACACTCAAATTTGATGTCATCGATAGTCTCAACGGTCAAAGGGGCAGTATGTTGTCGGGCGTTGTCATACTGTAGGAGGAGTACTGAGGACAAAAGTCCTCGCCGTTTACGCCTGATTTCAGGGCGAAGTTGAATTTTCAGCATGTTTGAATACGAGGCATTGGTTACTGTAACTTCCGTTTTCCATTACTGTTCCAAAATTATTCCGTTAGAATCCCAGAAGAGAGTGAGCATGACCTTTCCTGCTGATAGTTGACTGCGGTTTTTTGTTTGTTTCGGCGAAGAGCTATGCCGCCATTCCTTGCTCGCTTTCTTGGTTTCTGGTTGATGATAGTGAACCCAGGTCTCATCGCCTGTAACAATCCTGTGCAGAAATGTGTCACCCTCGGCGTTGAAACGACGCAAAAGTTCTTCACAGGCGTCGACGCGACGATCTTTCAATTCAGAAGTCAACTGACGTGGGACCCATCTTGCTGATACCTTATTGAAATGCAGAACATTATGCACAATGTGTTGAGCTGAGTCAAAGCTAATCTTCATTATTCTTTCAGGGTAATACGCCTGTTGTCCTTTACAAGCTGTTCCACTAGCGCATCGGTGTTGTCGGTCACTACGCGGTGAGCCTGTCCCGGTCGAGGACCATCCTCCACAAATGTTACGCCACTTTTCAAATTCCTACATCCCTCGTATACTTGCTGCAGGGACAAACACAAATCAACATACTTTGTTGCCATCCTGCGATGAATTTCAATTGGTTTCACACCTTCACTACTCAAAAACCGGATCACCGAACGCTGTTCTAAAGCGGTGCATGTGGACAGTGGGGCGGTCATCTTGAAATTGCTCCTGTGCTGGCGCTTGTTTGACTAGACTCTTCTGCCACCTACTGAAGAAAGTGAATGCTGTTAGAAACAATATTGCCAACTTTCAAAGCAATAGCACAACATTTGAAATTTACAATAAACTTTTAAGGTTTTCATTTGATCCTCCCTCGTATAACTTTTCACACATCTTCTGACATCAACATATCTTTCAAGGTTTGAATTTTGATATCTTTATGGAACATTTTAGCATTAATTCTGTAAGACTCAACACCAGAATGAGTAACAATAAAAGTTGACAGTTTACGAGGTAGAGCTGTAAAAGTTCCTGATAACGAATAAATACAGGACAAGATAGTCTATGTAATGAAAACATGGGAAAATAATTTGAAGTAAAACATTGAAACAACTGAGATAGGTTCAGTATAAATACACAGCCGTAATTCAAAGTATGCAAGGAATCACAAACAACATGTATGAAGTACAAAGTAAATATAGCATAAGGGTATTATGTATTCCTGGAAAAAAGTAACAAATTTTGCTATCATTTAAAGGAAAATTTTCAGAAAAGGTCAGGTGTGTATAAATGCAATACCTATTCAATAAACCAAAAGGTGATACAAGGAAGAGTTAATAAACATATTAAGACAGTAAATATGAATATATAGATAAGTTAGTAAATATGGATATACAGATAAGTTAGGTATAGTAGAATGTTCCATCAGTAAATGCACTGTTATGTTCGAAAATATTCAATATTGCTTTATATTGTAGACAGATTTTAAGGTTTCTGGCTTATACTTTGTTACTAAATTCACGTAGAAATTTGAAATAAAGGCAATTAGGGATTATATTGTAGTAAATAAGAGAGTTAAATATCTTAATTACGTTTATCAATAACAAATTTTAAATATTAGGAAGAACCAATTTCCTAAAAGACTGGAGATGAGGAAAAACTTAACTCTGCATTTTGAACTGTATTTACTCGGAGTAAAATCACTTTAGTTCTGTTTCCAACAAGTATTTTAGCAATCAGAGGGAGACACAAAATCAATAAACTAGTGTTCACTGAAAATCATTTAGATAATAAATAGTTATCATTATTATCATCATCATAGGTATTCTGCCATTATTTAGCAGGTGCTACACGGTTTTCAGCTAACCTCATCTCTTCGTCTTCACGTAGGACTTTTCTGTTTTGATACTCTCCTTCTCCCTCTCCCTCTTTCCTGCCACCATACCCTCTAGCACGTCCCTCATGGTAGAATTCTTTCTCTGGCAGTCTCAACCAGTTTCTCTTCTTTTCAGTTACATCTAAAATTGTTTTTTTCTCCCCCACCATTTCTAATAACACACTCTCTCATTCATTTTCCGTCCGAGCCTCTAATTCTATCCATTGTTCCCCACATCCACATTTCGAAAGCTTTCACTTTTTTCATCGCTTTCACGTAAAGTCCGTGTTTCTCCCCATAAGTACAATACTTCACACCAAGCACTTTATGAATATTTTTCTCAACTCTAGTCAAGGACCCACAAGACCTATCCTTGGTATTGCCTTACGTTTGCACTTCATATCATCACCAATAATACTACTTAGGTATCGAAAACTAGTCACTTGTTCTATTTTCTCCTCTTCTAGTTCCATATTTGACTCGACTGCTCCGTTCCACTCACCATGACTTTTGTCTTTCTAACATATACACTATGTGATCAAAAGTATCCGGACACCTGGCTGAAAATGACTTACAAGTTCGTGGCACCCTCCATCGGTACTGCTGGAATTTAATATGGTGTTGGGCCACCCTTAGCCTTGATGACAGCTTCCACTCTCGCAGGCATACTTTCAATCAGGTCCTGGAAGGTTTGTTGGGGAATGGAAGCCCATTCTTCACGAAGTGCTGAACTGAGGAGAGGTATCGATGTAGGTCGGTAAGGCCTGACACGAAGTTGGCGTTCCAAAACATCCCAAAGGTGTTCTATAGGATTCAAGTCAGGACTGTGCAGGCCAGTCCATTACAGGGATGTCATGGTCGTGTAACCACTCCGCCACAGACCGTGCAGTATGAACAGGTGCTCGATCGTGTTGAAAGATGCAATCGCCATCCGCGAATTGCTCTTCAACAATGGGAAGCAAGAAGGTGCTTAAAACATCAAGGTAGGTCTGCGCTGTGAGAGTGCCACGCAAAACAACAAGGGGTGCAAGCCCTCTCCAAGAAAAACATGACCACACCATTAACACCACTATCTCCGAATTTTACTGTTGGCACTACACACGCTGACAGATGACGTTCACCGGGCATTCGTCGTACCGACACACCCTGCCATCGGATCGCCACATTGTGTACTGTGATTCGTCATACAACGTTTTTCCACTGTTCAATCGTCCAATGTTTACGCTCCTTACACTAAGCGAGGCGTTGTTTGGCATTTACCTGCGTGATGTGTGGCTTATGAGCAGCCGCTTGACCATGAAATCCAAGTTTTCTCACCTCACGCCTGTCATAGTACTTGGAGTGGGTCCTGATGCAGTTTGAATTCCTGTGTGATGGTCTGGATAGATGTCTGCCTATTACACTTTACGACCCTCTTCAACTGTTGGCGGTCTCTGTCAGTCAACAGACGAGGTCGGCCTGTACGCTTTTGTGCTGTACGTGTTCCTTCATGTTTCCACTTCACTATCACATCAGATACAGTGGACCTAGGGATGTTTAGGAATGTGGAAATCTCGCGTACAGACTTCTGACACAAGTGACACCCAATCAACTGACCACGTTCGAAGTCCGTGAGTTCCGCGGAGCGCGCCATTCTGCTTTCTCACGATGTCTAATGACTACTGAGGTCGTTGATAATGAGTACCTGGCAGTAGGTGGCAGCACAATGCACCTAATATGAAAAACGTATGTTTTTTTGATCATATAGGGTATTTTCATCCCATATTCTTCACAGACCTTCCTCAGGTTTTCTAACATCTTATTGATTTTCTTTTCAGATTCCGCAACAAGCACCATACCTTATAAACCTAAAACTCTTCCCTTGCTTTGTGTGTTCTCTTCATAACCTGTTGTTTTAATTTTCTGTACTTCTTTCTGTCCTCTTCTGTACATATGAGCCTGTTTCAACGCCCTCCTTTCCCTCATTTCCTGCAACATACGTTCGTTTCTTAGTCGTTTTGTGTTCATGGTAACTTACTATTTCTTCTGCAGTCTGATGTATGCAAAGTTTAATATGCTCCCACCGTTTGTTCCTATCTGTACCTGTCCTTTTCTCGTTTGAGTACTTTTCTTGGGAATTTACTTCTTCGGTTTTCAACTTTTCAGTATTCAACTTCTTGTTCCCCACTTTTTTTCTGCTACATTTTTCAGTTGAATATCCTCTTCGGCCCGCCAGCAATAAGAGAAAATATCGGCCTTTAGAAGGATCTTCGCGTTGTTCACGCTATTTTGATACCTCTCCTGAATCATAACGTAGTGTATTTGATATCTTCGGTTATCTATTGAAGATTTCCATGTATATATTATCTTCTGCTGATTGAAACAAGTGTTCTTAGTTACTAGTGAATTCTGTCTACAGAAATTGACCAGTTGCTCTTCCCTTTTACTTCTTATGTCTAAACTATATTTTCCTACCTGCATTGAAGTCTCTCATTACAATTATGCATAAATCCCCTTTTTCCCCTGTCTATAATTTCTTCAATTTTTTTATAATTTTCCTCTACTTCATCAGTTGCAATGAAAGTAGTCGTATGTCTGTATCACCACTAGATCTTCCTGTTTTCCTGAAGTCTTAACATCATAACTATAACTGTCAACAAATTCTATTTTCACTACCTTCTTCTGTAAGCGCTTACCAGGAATTATTCTCATACCATTATGACCACACTTTTCATTACCTGAGTAAAACATTCTATATTCTTCGCTTCTCAACTCCCCATTACCTCTCCATCTAACTTCACAAACTCCTACCAAGTTTTCATTACCTGAGTAAAACATTCTATATTCTTCGCTTCTCAACTCCCCATTACCTCTCCATCTAACTTCACAAACTCCTACCAAGTCTAGATTATTTTGTTTTATTTCTTTAATTTCCCTCTCTGTAATATGATATGTACATTCCGTCTCTATCCTAAACCTTTTGCTTTTGTGTCTTCCTTTCTCAAGCGATCTTCTCCACATTGGTACTCTCTCGTCCAATAGTCTTTCCCAAGACGTCCTCCTTTCGGAGAATCGAATGGGGGAATATTTTACCTCCGGAACTATGTTTTGACCTGCGAAAGACCAATATTCTTTTTGTGCTTTTGATGAATGGACCGCAGAATGATGAATGGCAGAAAGGTGTGAGGAGCACCCCATGTTCCCACAACGTGTTCTTTTCAGTAATAAGGCATTATTTTTCGTCCACGGAGAGGCCAATAAACAAAACCACATATACTGGAGTGACACAGCAAAGAGGTGGGTTGGGAAAAGGTGATAGTGTGGTGTCTAATCTGGGGGACGCGCATTATTGGAACGTACTTCATCCACGGCACCCTGATTGGGGAGAAATATCGTGATCTGCTCGAGGATGATGTGTTCCCTGCTCTTTTGAATGAGGACGGTGATTCCGCATTCTTTTTCCAGCAAGACGGGGCTTCACCTCATTATGCGTTATGTTCACGTCAATAGCTCGATAGACAATTTCCGGGACATTGGGAAAGGCGATGGGGACCAATAGAGTGGCCACCACAATCCCCAGATCTTCCGCCGCTCGTCTTCTTCCTCTGGGGCCATCTGAAGAACCTGTTTTATCAAGAACCCATCTGTGGTATCCACAATTTGACGCAACGAATTCTGCAATATTGTGAAACCATTGACCCTGACATGCTGTTGCGAGTCCATGCGGATTGGTAGAGGCGCTGGGCAGTGTGTCTTCCTCAAGAAGGACAGAACATAGCTACGTGAAATCGAGCTCGTGTTAAATCATACCCCACATGCCCCCCTTCACATTTAAAAATACAAAGTTGGATCCAAGATGACGGCTTCCAAGATGGCCGCCATGGTAACCATGTCGTACAATACGGTCCATTACCCACCTGAGCAATATATACCATGAACCAAGGTGAACGCCAAGCCGTTGGTGTGCTACAGGGGTGTTAACCGACTTATGCCTCAGTCTGTAGGTTTTCTTCCGCAAGACTGTGTGTAATAACGCAAAGTGGAAGATTTCAATATGAGCGGAAAAATTAACATATGCTTGTGACCATGGCTATCACTCTGCCGAAATATTAAGTAAACAAACCTTAGAGAGCTACGAGCACAAAAGTGAGTACACATTCAGAAAGATTAGGTGTGGTGTGTGCATGTCAAAAAATATGCGTATATATAGTTATTGTCGGTAGATTTATTGAATTAATAAATCCTTTATTTATTACCGATGTCATATCATATTTATGTGGGGGGTAAGGCATTATTGTCTCATTTTGAATTATTGTATCTTCAGATTCTACGTCCTGTTGGCCTAATTTTATCCCCCCAATATAAATTTTCTAATTCGCACACTGACTACACGAGCTGACACAACAATAGTTCTAAAGAGGACTCACTCTGTCAATAATTGCTACAGAACCTTCGTGACAACATGTTTGGGGGCGGATCATCATGGTTAATGAAAAATGGATCTTTCTCCGATATTTCGACTGTGCTTATCAGTAGTTATAGCCTGGCCAAGAGACTGAAAACTGTCCAAAGGGAGAAGTTTGAAATTGTAATGGTGGGCATATGGTGGTGAAATACCGATGGTCCACTGTTCGGAGAACCAGTTGCAGGCTACCATGCTTTGGATGGGAATTTGTACAGTAAACAATTACAGCAAGTCCGTGATGTTATGCGACAGAAACACCCGGCTTTGATAAACAGGAAGAAAGTTATGCTTCACATCGATAACGTCCTTCATAGGCCACAGCCAATCATCTAGAAATTCAAAAAATTGCAGTGATTCGAATTGATATGACACTTCACTTACATCCCAGGCCTTATCTCTTTAAGTTACCATTGGTTTTGCTCCCCATCCCGTTTCCTGCAGGGATGACGATTTGAAACAGTTAACGATGGGGAAAATGAGTTACATAAGGTTTTGAGCTCCAAATCCCTTGAATGGTGTTACCCTAGAATCGTTCTCGTAAAAATAGAATGAACTTTACTGAATAAATTACCCTTCACGCTTTTTACATAGTTAAAAAAAAAAAAAAAAAAAAACGGGATATCTATAGCAGATTGCTCTGTAAAACTTTGCATTCTACTTTTTTTCGACAAAGTTCTCTGTGTTGTCCAAATCTTTTCAAAACAACATTGAATAAAGTGAAATATAAGTGTTCTAAACCCAAAATAGTGAGTTGAATGGGATGTTTATACTGTAGTTTCTTTACCATCCACTGTTGTCAAAGTGTAAAATTTAAGGGAGTTGGAAAAATTAACGCATGGATTTAATATTTAGAGAAATATATATTGCCTTTTTAAAACAAATTACTTCCTTCAGAATTTTGTCTTATTTTTTTCCTTTGTTATACTGTTATCTACTCAGTAATGTGTGGGAATGCCACTACAATAGAATACATACCATATTTCCTTAATAATAGAATATCCTCCAATCATATAGAATGTTATGGAATCCGACGATATATATGGTCAGAGATACCGAAAAAAAAAGAACATTCATATTTAAGGAAAATTCAAAACGTTTTATTTAGCTAATTTTCATACTTGAACAGCTACCGGTGACGGCGCTAGTATCGCCGATAAACAGAAATGGCGTCGGCAGTCGAAAAGGCGCAATGCGTGTGGTGGTTTGCAGAGCCAAAAAGTGTTGTTCAAGTTCAACGAAACTTTCGACGTGTTTACCACAAGGATCCTCCATCAAGCAATAGTATCTGGGCATGGGAGGATCAATTTTTATCAACGGGGAGTGTAGTGAAACAACAAAGCGGTGGTAAATCGCGTGTGTCAGAAGAAAATGTGGAAGCAATAAGAGAGTGTTTCTCAGGTAACCCGAGGAAGTCAATTCGCGCAGCGAGCAGACAATTGGCAATGCCAAAGTCAACAGTGCACGATGTGGTACACAAACGATTACGTTTGCGCGCGTATAAGGTGCAAATTGTTGCAAGAAATTAAGCCCAACGATAAACCACAGAGAGCAGCATTTGCTACTGAAATTCTGTACAGGAGTGATTATGATCATAATTTCCTATTGAACGTTGTTTCTCTGATGAGGCAACTTTTCACTTGTCTGGCTGTGTTAACAGACACAACGTAAGGATATGGGGATCTGAGAATCCGGATGCGTACATAGAACATTCTAGAGACAGTCCCCAATTCAATGTTTGGTGTGCTTTAACACATAATGCAGTTATAGGCCCCTTCTTTTCATAGAGCAATCCATAACAGGAAATGCGTTCTTAGACATGCCTCAACACTTTGGTGTTCCCCAGTTACAACATTTGCAACCTCAAGTAATATTCCAATTGGATGGAGCCTACAGGTGAGGAAGTACCTTGATACTGAATTTCCTTGCCATTGGATAGGCCGTGATGGACAAGGGCGCCGTTTTTTCTGTATATTTGGGGGAGGGGGCATTTAGATGCAGAAGGCATATATATGGGGATTTTAAGACGAATGGCAAATATTGTATATTCATAAATACAATAGGGGGGCCACATGAGCCCTTACCCCCCCCAGGATCGGCGCCCTTGGTGATGGGCCAATTAAGTGGCCTTCACGCTCTCTTGATGTTACTCCTGGACTTCTTTCTGTGGAGGTATGTGAAAGACCTTGTGTATTCTAGTAAAAAGGTGCGTAACCTTGATGAACTTGAAGAACCGTGTTAGGAAGCGATTGCTTCAGTAACTCCTCAAATGTTAGAAAATACGTTGAGAGAGATTGAGTTGAGGCTAGATATTGTAAGAGTTACAAAAGGAGCTCACGTGGACTTACACTGAGTTAGAATGACTTGTAAGTAAGACCAAATAAACTTTTTGAGTTCTCCTTTAAAATGGATGTTTTTTTTTTCTTCTGTACTCAGACCATATTACAAGTAAAACTATATATATATATATATATATATATATATATATATATATATATATATATATATATATATATATATATATATATATATAAATTAGAACACATTTTCGGAAGAACAATTGCCTGAGAATAGAAAAGAGACAACCTCTCTTTTTTTATTGTTGACAAGCTTTTAAATGCAGTATTATTTACATGATGTGGGACATCGTTAAAAACCATTACGAATGGAAGCAAGTTGAAGTAAAATAAACCTAGAGTTCGTTTGGTATCTATTTCAAATAATGCTTTCAACTTCGTTCATTTCGCAGATTATAGAATCTTCTAGGGCAAAATGTACGGCTGCTCAGCATTCTTTGCGAACTTGCCGTTAATCTTCGTCTATTAAAAAGTCAGTTTTACTTCTTTTGTTTTGTTTTGTATTGCTTAATCGGTTTTCGCCGTCAGGAGGTAGAATAATCTTCTGAAATAGTCATATTTCGTGGCTCCCAACATTATTAAGATTGACGATGAATTTCTCTTATGATATATAATCGGAATTAACGTTACAAATTTAATATCCTGAACGCTAGAGCGTGGTTCATATAATATAACCGTGGTACTATTCCAACGTTATCGGGAAAACATAAACAATTACTCAGTTCTCCCTGCTGATCTAGTGGCAAGCGCGTGTGCTTTTGGTGCACGTGGTCCCGAGTTCGATTCCCAGTGGGAGAGCACAAAAAATACCATCACGATCATTCACTTTTATTAATTTCCCGTCTTCTTTAGCCTAAAGGGCATAATCTGGGAACATTAAACTAAAAATTTTCATTTCATTTCATAAACTAGAGGGGGAGGGATCTGATAAGTTCTCGGCCCGACCCGGAAAGACTTTAGCTACAGGCACGAAAGTTTCAGGGTATTCAGCGTATATTCTATCCGAAGGTCAACACGCTTGACACTTGTCATTTCAGGTTTTATCTTTTTTTAAATTTTTTTAGCCTAGGGAAGAGATAATAAGAGATTGCAAGATCTGGCTAGTAAGGCGAGTTGTCAATGCACTGAAACTCTAGGTCTTTCAGAAAACCCAACCCATTGTTCATCCAACCTTGTAAACGGGAGCATTCTCCTGCAGAAACAACACACCTTTTCTCAACGTTCCTCGGAACTTTCTTTTAATAACATCATTTAACTTAGCCGGAAGACTACAGTAATACTCTTATGTTATGGTTTGTCCCGTTGAAAGATAGTCTGATAACAAAACATCCTTATCCCAGAATATTGAATAGAGCATCTTGCCTACCAACCTCTGTCCTTTGGATTTCTTTGGCCTGGAAGGTCTGAGTAACGTCATTTGCATGACTGCTGTTTGGTCTCAGGATCAAAGTAGTGGAGCCAACTTCCGTCCTGAGTAACACGCTGATTCAAAATAATCGTCTTTAGAGTTCACAAAATATTGCAAAATCGACTTAGAGGATGTCACGTAAGGCTTTTGCATGTGTAACTGATCATGGATTATTAAACAGGCACGTTCATTAGTTATGTGCAAGGTCTCAACTATTGCTTGAAGTGAAATTCGTTGTCAGGTCACGCACTTGGCGCACTTTTCCCAGAGTTGACACTAACACTGGCCTCCCATACTTTTCACCATCTTCTGTTGAAAAATCATCACACTTAAAGTGTGAGCACCATTTCTTTACAGTGGAGTATGAAAAGCAATGTACACTCATTGTATCAAGCATGCAACCATAGATTTCCTTCGGCGATATCTGTTGCAGGAAGAACTTCATGACACCTCGTAACTTCTTGATGAATTTCACATTTGGCTGCACCTAGTTCAATCAACGACCTGTAAAGAAAAAAAATCAAAAAACGTTAGTGCTACGATAATCCCAGCAGACACTTAATGTTACAAAACAACAATGTTTCAAATGCAATGAATGGTTTTAAGATGATGTGCGGAAGGGGCCGGGCCGGGAACTGATAGGACCTATCAGGAACCTATCAGTTCTCTCTCATATTACTCGATGGAGTGTTAATACCTCTAAAACCCATCATTATGTTAAAATACTAGTGATATATATTGTTTGTTTGCATATAATTAGTATGCAAGTTTGTAATCATTATGTATTACTCTACGTCAATTATTGTACATAAAGATTACGAAAGTAGGGTGAAAAGTTCTCGGCCTGACAATGAAAGACTGAGAATTTCAGTTCAAAAATGATTTTATTTTTCGACACAATCTCCTTTAACTTCAATACATTTGGTCCAGCGTTTCTCCAACATCAGTATTCCTTCCCGGAAGTGAGAGTCTCGAAGGTTGTGAAAATAGTCATCGACGACCCTCTCAACTTCTTCATTCGCTGTGAAGCGCTTCCCAGAAAGAAATTTCTTCAAGTTTGTGAACAGATGGAAATTCGATGGTTTGGGAACAGGGTCCCTTTCGTATCCCAAAACACACTGGCCATGACCTTTCCGGCCGATACGATCGTCTTCGAATTCTTCGGCGCTGCACCACCGGCTTCCACCCACTACTTGGACTGCTGTTTCATTTCTGGCGTGTAGTGGTGAACCCATGTCTCATACATTGTCACAAATCACCGCACAAAATCGGTCGGATCCCTTTTGAATCGGTCCAAAGATTCCGCGAAAATCGCTTTCGCATTTGCTTTTGGTCGGCAGTCAGCAAATGCGGCACCCATTTTGCGCAGAGCTTTCGCATCCCTAGTTCTTTGTGCAAGTTGTTCCGCACCCGTTTCTGCGATATCCCCACACTCTCAGCTATCTCACTCACCTTTACTCGCCTGTCGCCCAACACAATATCATGCACTTTTTTTTTTTTTTTTTTTTTTTCCGGTGTGATGGCCGATCAAATCGTACGCCAAATCCTGCAGTTTTCCCATCGCCAACGCACCCTTGTCCACAAGTGCATTGTCCTGGTGAAAGATGATTTTCTTTTTCTTCAAGCCATGCCTCTTCTCGCAAATTTTGGCATCCAGCTGGTCAAGAAGGTTGGAGTAATATTCGCCTGTAATTGTTCTACCTTTTGCAAGGTAATCAATTAATAGGATCCCTTTCGCATCCCAAAACACACTGGCCATGAACTTTCCGGCCGATACGATCGTCTTCGAATTCTTCGGCGCTGCACCACCGGCTTCCATCCACTACTTGGACTGTTGTTTCATTTCTGGCGTGTTTCCGTCTCCTTTAGCCTAGCTGGCATAACCGTGGGACGTAAAACTCACAATTTCATTTCATTTCATTTCATTTCTGGCGTATAGTGGTAAACCCATGTCTCATACATTGTCACAAATCACCGCACCGCAATTGCGGTTTTCGGCTTTCCTTCACGTGGGTCATCTTCGAGAAATGTGCGACTACGTTTACATTCAGCTGCCCATTTTTTAACGGTTGACATGGAAGGAGCAAAGTCCCCGTAAATTTTTGTCAACTTAGGATAAATTTCCGTAGGGGTTAATCCATCCAAAACGAAAATTTTGTTTACCGCACGATATTTAAGTTTATCCATTTTCACAACTAACACGCAAGACGTCTAACTGCAACAATGTCTGCACACAAACTATTTGAGAGAACAAGTTGACACTTGTAATACGAGCAAATGAAAAGGCCCCAGGCAAGAACAATAACATTTTGCTGATTGGAGTGCCATGTCTGGGTCAGGCCGAGAACTTTTCAACCCGTCCTCGTATTGGAGAAATTCGATTGCACATGAGAAGACTTTGTCACGTTTATCACTTAACAGCACTTAAAACGGAAGTTTTAACTAGGTAATTAAGGTCTGTTAATATCAGGTATAAAGTTTGATTATGTGTTGTATTAGCAATTATTTGTTTGTAAGTTTTGTTGAATATTAATTATTTTTAATGAAAATATTGCAATGCGTGTAAAAAATATTATTTAAAACATTAAGTAAAATAGTACTTAATGATGAATACACAAAAAATGTCTTTTTTTCAGGTACGATATTATTTTAAACGCTGCAGGAAGGAGGGATATACTGTATTTGGATACACTTAAAGACTGGCATTTTTCAAAATATATTACGCTTACTCATCCTATGTTACGAAATACAAATGAATATGGACTGGTCGGTGGAATGTTTAAGAATGCTTTCGACTTAGTTGTGCCAAACATTATGAGTCTTCCGAAAGGATGCACTGTACGGTGGGGACTTTTTATCCCTAGTCACTATGGATTAAAAGAAATAACTAAACTTGCTGAATCACAGAAGGTAAGGAGGCAATGAAGTGTATTTCATGAATAAGACAAGGGTGAATAAAAAAAAAAAAGAAAAAAAAAAAAAAAAGAAAATAAAACAGTTTCAGTTTTTAGGTTGTGATTAATAAATTTCGGATTTTTACATATTTGCATGTTCCGTTTCTAATGTTATATCGATATGGAGTTTTATAGTGCATATAATGCATGTGTGAGAGGTTAGTGCATATTTCTACGCTTCACTGCTTATAAATGCATAAATGATGAATCATTGTTTACAACGTTTTTAAACTGTATTTACTATAAAATCAGTTCACAGGAGACGATGACCTGATTCAAAAGTTTAAAATACTTATTTATCAAGTGAAAGTTATTTATCAATTGAAATTTCACGTGGAATGTCCAGGATTATATAACTATATAGCTACAGCAGTGGTTCCCAACCTGGGAAGGGTGAAGAGCGTGCAAGGAGACGCAAACCAAGACAGAAATATAATGTAAAATTATAAATAAAACACTACTAGCAAGCATTTATGCTTTAGTTTTAGCAAACTTCAAAACGCTACATGTTTGACATTTTGTCTTTCCTAATCCTATTCAAGACTTCTACTTTATTAAAAACTAAATAATTAAAAGTAATAAAGGTCAAAATTTTTAGAAAATTATCAAAACTGAATGCAAAATACTGTTTTAGTGTATAAGATGGAGTTTAAAAACTTATCAACTAAGGACGAAGGAAAAATTTAGTGTGATGGTTGGCATTGCTTTTCCTTCACAAGTTTCGTGATATTCGGCAATAAGGTCGATAAGGTACACTTGAGACCACTTTCCACTTCCAAACGGTTGCAATACTTATTGATTTTATTGTGGTAAACGTCGAAAATCCTGATCCACAGTCACAGACGTAAGTTGTCGAGAACTGAACAAGAACTTTTAAGGCTTCGTTTGCTGCTCTCGGATAAATAGACAGGCAACACTCAAAATTCTTCCAAAGACATTGACTGAAACAGTTCTTTGGCACGTAAATCGCAGTTCAATTAAATTCCTTCCTCCTGAATTTCATGTTGAAGTAAATTCACATCAATGGCGAAAGATGTTCTTGCTAATTTGCACTGCCAGTCTTCACAGAAAACAGGAAACTATCGCTTGAACTCATCATAGACTAAGTCTAGGTGTGAGTTGATATTGTCTCTCCATATAGTTAAATCACACTTTATTGTCAGGAAGTTCATTTAATCGAGAAAAAGAGGGGTGTAAGCATTCAGATGGCTTTCTCATAGCAGGATCTTTTCCATGAAAGCTCTTATTGCGTCATAAGGAATTAGTATGTTCGTGTTTCCACTTTGGAGTTTGAGATTGAGATTATCTACTATTTCAAAAAAGTCAGAAGATATGAAAGCGAAAATACAAATATGTCAACAGTAAAAGAAGTGTAAAGTACATCTTTTCCTATACTTAGGAGAAATATTTCCACATCTGACTTAAGCTCGTGTAGCCTACTTAACATATTACTTTTCGACAACCAACGATCTTCGTATGGAAGAGTGACGTTTTATATTCAGCACTGAGGTTTTTCCTTTTAATATTTTATAAACTGCTTCAACTATATTGTGAAGAATGAGATTTATTTTTATATTTTCTATGATGTATTTATTCTATATGCATGTTAATTATGCGTTCATTTTTTGTTGTTATATTTATTATTTTTTTAGTTTGTAACAGATACTACATATTTTTTTATATTATCTTTCTTTAAGTTATCTATTTATTATCTATTTCTATATCTTATCTATTCTCAGTTCATTATTCAGCCTTCTATATTCCTTGATGTTCGTACTTTTCGCCCTTCTGCGTTCCTCCATCTTCTTAAGCATTGCTTCAGTTATCCATGGTTTTCTCGGTGCTCTTTTCATCCTGCCAATTTTATTGTAGAGTGTGTCAAGTAGAATCTGTTTAACTTTTCCCCAACTATTCTCTATATTGCCAATTACATCGCCCATTGCACAGAATTTTTCTTCAGTTTCTTCTGTCACATCATCGTCGATATTTCTTAGTCGCTCTAAGTTCCATTTTCGATTTCTCTTCCCATTTTCTTGATCGACTTTAACCAAGTTTGCACTTCCGCCACGAGGAGATTGTGATCCGAATCATTGTCCGCTCCTGGCAGTATCTTCACGTCTCGTACACTATTCCTGAAACGTTGCTTCACAAGAATGTAATCGATTTGGTAGCGTTTCTTATTTCCTGGACTTTTCCACGTGTACAGCTTGTTTTTTCTTTTCTTAAATCACGTGTTCATCACCACCAGATCATGTTGCCTACAGAAATCGATAACCATTTGACCTCATTCGTTTCTTCTACCTAGTCCAAACGGTCCCACTCCTTATTCGCAGCTCCTTCTACTGCGCTATTGAAGTCTCCCATTACTATGGCGTTGACCTTTCGTCTTCCTTCCTGATGCAATATGTCACTAATCTGAGCATACATTACTTCTACTTCATAATCATCATGGTCGGTTGTTGGCATATACACTTGTATTATCACAATATCCCTTGGTTTTGCATGCAGTTTTACAAACATTAAGCGGTCACTGCAGTATTCCACTTTGGTTACACTTCTTGCTACTTCGTTCTTCATTGCTATCGCGACACCATTCTCGGCCTTATCGCCACCCGAATAGTATATTCTGTAATTTTCCGATGTTATCTGATCTTTCCCTGGCCATCTCACTTCACTCAAGCCCACAATGTCCACTTTACATTTGTCCATTTCCACTTTTAAATTTTCAAGTTTTCCCTCATGTTGTAGAGTCCGTACGTTCCAGGTTCCTATGCTGAAATGAAAGTTATTATTATTTTCTCCTTTGATGATTCTTCCCGGAGTAGTTCCCACCCGGAGATCCGAACGGGGGACTATTTTACTTCCGGAATTTTTTACCTCAGGAAAAAACCATCATACTTATTTATTCTCCTCCTTCGTCCCTTCTGGGAAAAAGATAATGTGGTAATATTCCCATTTCCTTTCCACATCTCCATGCCGTTGACCATCTAGTGGTTCATACGCCTTTTAGAACAGTTTCCCATCCTAAGGACAAGAAGGTGCCCTGATCTCCACCCGCTCATCCGCCCTCCGAAGGCCGTTGGCACTTGGTAGAAGCTGACTCCTTATCCCGGGAGTCGGTCGGTCCCCACCTACGTTAGCCGCCAAAGACGTTGCTCGCTTTCTCCCGCGAGGAGGTATAGGTTGGGATTTTCCCTTCGTTTAGTATGAGACCCGAAGGCTTTTCTCAAACCTCTCCAGTACTTTTAGAAAGCAAGTAAGATGTATAAGCACAAATTGTCTAATCATATAATAAAATGGTTAGATTCATATTTAAGTGACAGGAAATTTAGAGTTACTTCATGTGTACAGGAGCTATACTTACTTCATGTGTAACATAACATCTAGTGTGCCCCAGGGTTCCAATCTTGGTCCCTTGCTGTTTTTACTGTATATAAATGACCTACCTAAAAAGTTAACCTGTAAATATTTGATGTATGCTGATGATATAAAAATCTTTAAAGAAATCAGTACTTTTCATGATCAAGTTACGTTGCAAGAAAAGATTGAAACATTAGTTAAATGGCCAGAGAATAATTTTCTACCTCTGAATATCGAAGTATTACTTTTTCCACGAAAACTGATGTTTTATAAATATACAGGGTGATACAGGAGGAATGTCACAAATTTGTGAGGTGATTCTACATGTGAAAATAAACCGAAAAAGTCCTATGAACATGTGTCCGATTTTCGATCATTAC
Organism: Thermobia domestica; assembly: GCF_964235325.1. NCBI lineage: Eukaryota > Metazoa > Arthropoda > Insecta > Zygentoma > Lepismatidae > Thermobia > Thermobia domestica. Next base: position 238,468,097 of record NC_137458.1, on the reverse strand, counting down.
GGAACTAGCGGGTTGAAGATTACACACATCCATGAAAATAATTATGAAGACAAGTGTGAATATTACTTATTGAAATGCTGTGTAGACGCTGTGGTGGACAGAATAATGGTGGCAGTGGTCCATTCTACAATAGGTGTGGGGGTTTTCCAACAGATGACGGCGTCGACGTGACGTTGCACCGAGGCAACAGCTGCAAGCGTACCCAGTGTGCAATCGTGAGTTGGATCAGTGCATTCGTGAGGCCGTGTGCGAGTCATGCTTGACTGTTGTTTAATTGATTACCGATTCATTATACCAGACAAGTATCCCAGTATCTGAATAACACATTTTCTCAACGGTGGATTGACCGTGGCGGACCCATTAACTGACCTCCCAGATCACCCGATCTAATTTCATTAGACTTCTGTTTATGGGACTGGTTAAAGGGGAATGTGTACGCTACGAAGGAGGATACACGTGAAGAACTTGTTGCTTGCATCACCGACGCTGTTGTCCGCATTAAAGCCCGCCGAGATGATGTTCGATGTGCAACACAACACACCCTCCAACGAGTCGACAAGTACATTGACATGGGTGGGGGACTTTTTGAACACCTCTTGGATGGATCAGTCACCTGTCCCACCATTATTCTAGCCACCATAGCGCCTAACACAGCATTTCGGTACGTAATATTCACATTCGTCTTAATAATCATTCATGGATGTGTGTAGTCTTCAACCCGCTCCAGTTCCGTAGTGATCGAAAATTTGACACATATTCATAGGACTTTATTGGTTTATTTTCACATGTAGAATCACCTCACAAATTATGTGACATTCCTCCTAAATTACCCTATATAGAAGGTAGTCAGGAAAATGAATTTGGAACTTACGTTAAAGATGTAGCAATCATTTTAAATAACACATTTATGATTTCAAAAACATTTACAGTTAATCATATCTAAAGTCAGAAAAAAATTTTAGCAATTCTAAAATGGCTTTGCCGTAATTTTTCAAGTATTAATACTTGCAAAATTCACTACATGGCAAAAAGTTTTTGACTGGGCTACTAAACTACTAAAAATACTTAAAGAAATTGGGCTCAACTGAAGAGACCAACGACTCATTCGCAACCTGCGCATAGGACAATGAGTAAAGTTGCGCGCTTGAATCAAGAAGAAATCAATAGTGTGGAGATTAGAAGAGGAATCAGATAAGGATGCAATGTGTCACCCTAATTATTCAGCATTTACAGTGAATGTTTAACCCTTTATTTGGTACTATTGCTCTTAAGCAGCATCGCATTCTATTGCGTAATCCGCATCAGTTATAACTTTAGTGATAATTTAATTGGTATTATTGCTTTCGTAAATATTCAAATACATGATTTGCAGATCGTTTCTTTAGATACTTGTAATCTTCGTCAACAGGGGACATCAAATTTAGTATTGTAAAAGCTTTGTCTCCTACGTTCCGCGAAAGTTCTTTTTTTTATTATTATTATTTTTTTATTTGTGGTTTCTTGCTCTGTAGGAAAATATTTCAACGAAACTGCTGCAAATTACTGAGAGTATTATGATATTTTACCATAATAGGATAATGCTGCTCAATAGCTACACATAAGACCTATTTTATGGCAATGTTGCTTTGAAATAAACAACCTGTATTTTGTAACCAAAGTACAAAAATACTTTAAAAATTACGAAATTATGATCAGGAAGACATGTTCAATTTAAAAGCAAATTAAATATTTAATGGTAATGCTATCAATGTTTTCCATTGAAAGAGTTAATGAAGGAACCATTAATGGGAATTGAAAATATCAAAATTGGATGGGAGATCATTATCAAGATTAGGTATGCAGATGATATAATTATTATAGCTAGAACCGAAAAAAATACTACAAGAAATGATAGACAAAATAGTTGACACTAGAAAATAATATGAAATGGAAATCAATGTCGAAAAATCAAAAGTCATGAGAATACCCGTAGAAACGAGCCCTTATGGGTCAGAGTAGAACAAAGGGAACTTGAAGAGGTCGATCATTTCAAGTAAGTAATATTCTGAGAAGTATATTGACGAGAGACACTTACTGCGCCGCAGAGAAAAAAGTCAAGAATTGGATAGAATTACCATAACCAAAGAGATATTCGAAAAGAATAGATCACTCTTAACTAGAAAGCTTAATATTGGAGTAAGGAATAAGCTGGTCAAGTACTTTATATTGAGTATTGTACTGTATGGTTCGAAGACTTGGACATGATAGAAGTTAGAGAAATAAGAACTTTAAAATGTGGTGTTGGAGGAAAATTGAGAAGCTAAAATGGATAGAGAGAGAGAGTTTTAAAATGGGTAGAAGAGAAGAGGTGGCTTTTAGCCAGCATTCTTCGTTGGAAGGCCAATTGGATTGGACACATCTTGCGAAGAAATTGTCTTCTTCATACCATCATAGAAGGAAGTATGAAGGAAAGCGAGGAATAGAAAGAACACAACTGATCGATAATTTAAAAAATAGAAGAAAATATTGAAAGTTAAAGGAGAAAATGGAAGATCGCGAAACGTAGAAGAAACATTTTCAGGCCTGAACCTGAAAGAGAAAAAGACTCATTAGTCCCTGTACCTGCCAACAGGCAGAATATTTAATAATCGATCCAAAGTCTAGCAGTCAAGCTATTCCAGTTGGTGATTTGTTTATAAAACTAGCTTTACCCCTCGCATTTCTGTACAAAACTAAAGTTTAGCTAGGCCTTTAAATAATGTTTGTTCGAAGATTCTTAATATTTGCCTCTCTGTGTCGCTAATTGTCAATGCAAACAGAAGTTTAACAAGAGACTGAAAGCATTTGAAAGGAATAGTACTCTGATGGAATAAATGCTACTCTTGACACGTAGACTCATTGTTTTAAACATTCCCTGAGCAATAGTTGCTTCATTGATATTTGCCAGGCATTAATAATTTAAAAGAAAGCACATGAAACGGTAATAATGTAGAGATGGCAACTATAACGGATTTTTCATTATGACTGACTTCTAACTTCTGTTACGATGTGAGAAAAATTGCTACGGAAAACGCCAAGTTTGAATCGCATAACTCATTATAAAGTAAAGATACCTAAGAATTTTTTATTTATTTACTTGAGTTTAGTGCCCCTTTCAGCAGCGAGGCTATATGAGAGGTAGACCTACAGCTTAACGTGGGATCCGACCCACATGAGCTTCCACCGGAAATCGAAGCCAACCAACCACACACCAATCGTACACTAACCATATAACCACGAGGGAGTTTTTAGGAAAAAAATCTTTAATAACTCACAGACGTTATTTCTACAGAGAAGATTTTTCAAAAATATGGTTCTTCGAGCAATGTGGCTTAAAAAAAAAAAAAGTAATTACGGTACTGTATAGTTTTATTGACACAGAAATGAAGAACTTACTCATACTTCAAATTTAGAAAGTTCTTAACATATATTTCTATTGAGCACTAAAATCAAACGCTTTCAGTAACAATTTTGTGTGAATAGTAGTATCTGAATAAGAAAAAGAAGCTTTGATATAATTAAATGATTACTCCTAATAATTTGTATATTCAATTGTGTTAATTTCAAATTTACGATTTTTTTTTCAGTTGACTCCGGTAATTCAGAACACAATATCATTCTCCGATTTACCAACGGCGTATCGGAAAGTAAGTGAAGGCCATGCTCGCGGCAAAACTGTTGTAACAATGGAAGTGTCTTCTGATAGTAGGAACAGAAAGGGATGAAGCATATAAATCCTGTGATGTTTTAGTATCATTGACAAATTTTGTAAGATCTTAATGTATATAAAAAAGCTAATAAAGATTTACGCTCAGTACAATGTTGTTTGTCGTTGTAAGAAGACTTTGGATTAATGAAGCAGATATGGATTCTATTCATTCATGGAGATACGGATACAGTAGGCTCCCTGTCAACCGATCACTACTGGACCGACTCCTGCTTAGGTATCGAAAAAGTAGGTTACAACGAAAACCACTATTTTATAGCCCTTAAATTGTAGCATCTCTAAAATGGTTAAAAATGGCTTACGATATTATAATTCAATCTAATTTGTATGTGTATTGATTGAAGGGAAAAAAAGCAAACTGAAAAAGTAGGATTCAAACTACAACACTAAATGAAGTACGGTACTGTATTTTATAAACTCATTTACTAAAATCAAATGAAATTTAATAGAAATGCCCTTTTAAAATATCCAGATTAATACGACATTGGATTATCTTTCGCCATTAGAATAGCTCTGATGCGACGTAGAATGGAGTCATAGAGGTCGTGAATGACGTGTTGCGCTTGAACTGGACAGGTTTGCCCGCTCGGAAAGGAAATTATGTTAAATTCTTCAGTTTTTGGGGAGCCCTGTCAGGCTTTACCTCCCATTGCTGCCATTCTCATAAGATGTTCAGCTATTAACTACACTACTGAGCGAAGATCATCTTAAAATTGTTCCAAATATTATCGCCTGTAATTTAAAAGTCTTTACCCCCTTTTTGTGTATGTGTGTGTCAGCAGGCCAAATTAAATTCATCATCTCCCTATTTGAGTGACGATGTAATTATAATTGAAATTTTCTGTGGAATAATGGGATGTGAATCTAGTAGTGAGATTCTAGTTTGGCCAACTTGGACATTTTCTTTTGTTTTTGTAAACCATGCTGTTAAAAGGTGAATTGATATTTAACTAAATAGAATTAATTCAGTGTATTATTAACTCCTGGAAGAAAATGATTCGGCTGTGTAACTTAAATTTTGTATTAGAAATTCATCGACTAACCACAAACTAAATAAAAATTTGTTTTGTAAAGGAAAGAGGTGCACTTGAAATATTGTTTAGTTTGATTGTTTGTGAAGCAAGATTAAGTCATACAGCGAACCACAAAAGTATCTCCCCCCCCTAAGTGCTCTAATTCCATTACTTGGGGTCCAGGTCATTTGCAGTTGTGAGAACGTCTGGACAGATGCAGCCCAACTTACACGTAATTTTTCTCGGCACTGACAGCAGTTCGCAGCACTGAGTCAGGTCTTTATGCAAATAAAATTATGAGTAGCTGACGCACGAAACATTTCTCCAATCTGAGATGAACACCTCTGGTTCAGAACGTGTTGTCCAATGAACACCATATATTAATCTCCATATTGCTGTGTATGTAGTGTATTATTTCATTATGTACTGTATATTCAAAAAAAATAAAAACACTGATCACGCATGAATCAGAAAATGCTTGAAAGTAGACGAAAATATCAAATCTAGAACAACTGCTTGAAATAAGTTTGTAAATCACTGTCTCCATTGACAGACCTTTAATTATCCTTATTCCATCTTTTTCTTTCTAAGGAAGAGGAGATCATCTTGAGTATGCATTGAAATGCATTGAAATTTAAATTGATATTGAAACTTTTGAAAACGTCAGCCTGGCCGGGATTTGAACCCGGGTCTCAAGGCGCTAATCACTAACCTACTGCGCCACTTCATATTCCACACAAACTAATACCTAGTTAAAATCGTTTCATGGAAGAATATACACAAGGTACTAATGCTTATGTGAGTGTCACAATGACTTACTCGAGAGTTCCTTGTTTAATTTAAAAACAAGTTACATAGACTAGTGCTGTCGAAATCGGTTTTTGAAAAAAAACGAAAACCGATTTTTGAAAAAAGTGAAATTTCATAAAACCGAAATGTCGGTTTGAAAAACCGAAAACAGCTTTCGCGGGTTCTGTTTTGAAAATCGCTTTTGCGGTTTCGGTTTCCAAAACCGCATTTCCGTTCAGAAAACCGGTTTACTTAAAAACCGCAAATGTAATAAAAATTAGCACTACTTCTGATCATGAGGCGCAATTCACTAGGGTTTCGAATTCCTCTGAAGAGCAAGGTCGGAATTTTAAGTATCAGTATTTCTGTGGTCGTGTCCCTGTAGTGTTTGGAATATGTCGAAAGGACATGAAGTGCCAGTGGCGAACAATACCTCGGTTGGAGCGATTTATTTTTAAAAAATTGTGAAAGCAGGAAACTCCCATTGCAGCAGCCTGGGTTCAAATCCCGTCGTTTCAATTATTAATTTTTCTGTATGGGAAGGTAATGTTTATGTAATTGGTATTGAAATTCTGTTATTCCTTTTGTTATTATTATCATAGAAAGAAATAAAAAACAATATAGTCGAACCTATTCATAGGAACAGAAACGATATACAGTATGTCTGATGTTTCTTAGGTTTACACATGAACGCAATAATATTATTATGTTTATGGATTTACAGATAGAATTATCATTTTATGATGACAATAAATGGAATATAAATATTTGTTTGCCGATAACATAATGCATTTTATTTCACCCTTCTTCTATGTAGAAAGGTGAGGTGACATCTTAAATAGGATTATTCTCGTGACGATCACTATTTGCAATTTGTGCACAGCTAGGAACAATTTCTAGGAGCTCATTTTTGGCCCATACTACAGCAGTAAGGACGTGTTTAGCCCTTATGCATTCATCAACTTGTCCAACCACGTTACGTTCCCAGACAGTACGAATCAAGGTTGATACGGATAACGTAATTTTGTGTTGGCATTTCACCTGTGAAGGAACTCGTCTCAACTATGAGACACAGAGAAGTTGGATGTTTTTCATGTTAGTATACATTAGAAGTATCAATATTGCAAATTATAAAAATTTCCTTAACTGCCTCAGCCGGAATCGAAACCGCGACCCGAACATTATGAAACTAACACTTAAGCCATTACTCTAAAACCACTGTTTTGGGAGAAGAAAAAACTGGATTTGCAGTGAATTCACTAATTACACACTTTTACGACTTCTATGTAATAATGGTGAAACTTTCTGATTTCAGTCGATAAAATAGTGAAGTATTATGCAGAAAGAATGGTTCAGAGGATCTCACTTTAAAGAGACAACTAAAAAGACATACAAACACGCAAGACCATGAAGGAGAAATTGGCCTTTAGAGTGCTTCGAACCCTTGATAGGCACAGTGCCTGGCCCTTAGGGGAGCGAGCGAGGCTACTATCCTGGGGGCCGAAGTAAGGCAGCGCAATATTCGGGAGGAAAAAAAGAAGAAAAGGGAAAGTATTAAAAGTGCTGAATAGCAAGGAAAACGAGGGTTATTTTTGAAAATTTTCTTATGCCAATGATGGTGGTGCTTCGCGGCTTTTCTTGCGACCTCACTCATATGTACGGAGGCGCTGTTGTATGCTCTCGCCTCGGTACCTGATTTTTCACGACACGGTTTGGAGGGATACTCACATTCTCACATTGATTAAAATCTAGTATTTCAAGGCACTGGATTATTTTTAAAAGTTAACTAATTTAACGAACCTTCCCCAGTACCTTATGTTTGCTATTTTTACGCGTTTTACTCACTTTTACATTTTTTCCAATAACTCTTTAAGAACAGGGATAAAAATACAGAAACATTGAGGACAGTAAAAATCACAAACACTTCGCGCGTTCCCTTGCCTGAAGTAAAACAATAAAATATGGTGAACATGCAATTTTTGGTCTTTCATCTTCTATGTCTTGTCAAATCTGTAAAACCAAACCTAAGAGCAATGTTTCTGTTTCTGTTTACTTACTTGAGATGAGTATCTCTAACAAGGAGAAGGCAGACTTTGGTAAGTGGACTTCGAGGCCATTTTTTGCGAGGTGGTAGTGCACATTTAAAGAGTTAATATTACAAACTGGGAGAGAGCAATGGCCAAAAATAACGGAGAAAAACCGTATTAAAGTTTTCTACACTCACATATCGTACGATGGGCGAATTTACTAAGTGACGGTGTGGCAGAGTGAGTAAAATCTGTGAGTTATTTGTAAAGTATCCAGGGTTCAATTCCTGTTCGAGTCATCTTTTTTTTCCTTCAACCAATAAAGTAGCCATTTTAATTCACCATATGTTTATAATGAATAAAACAATAGAAATTTTCAAATCACTTGTAAAATCTTTCAATGTTCCATGTTAATTAGCATACAAAATTTAACCTATTCCGTAAATATACTGATATCACGAGTTATATTATGGTTACGACCAGTGGCGTATTTACGGTTTTATTTCGGGGGACTTTGCCAACTTTAGACCTGGAAATGTGAAAATTCTCCAAGTTATTTCATTTACTTTAATATAGTAAATAACATTTCGGGGGGCTTATGCCCGGAATCGTCGCCTTAAATACGCTACTGGTTACGACAGTCGTTGTGTAATAGATGTTCTTGACGCTTCATGTCTACATCCGTTGACAGTTTGCGAATTACAAAGAAGTTGAGGCGGAAATCCCCTTTGCTAATACTGGATGTTGCTATAATCCTCCTCATTCCCCTTGTAATTCGCACACTGTCTACAGATGTAGACATGAAGTGTCAAGAACATTATTTACACAATGACTGCGATAACAATAATATTGCAATATTAATTTTTTAAATTTGCACTACCAACTCGCAAAAAATGTCCCCGAAGTTCACTTACCAAAGTCTGCTTTTTCCTTGTAAGTGAAAAAAGAACTTCAGGCATTTGTGGGCATTGATATTTGTAATTGCAATAATAGCAATAGGACTTATACTACTACTTGGCTTTCAAGACACACAGCCTGTGAGTTTTTAGAGGAGCTAACTACTGGAAACAATACATTTTTCAATCACTATAATATATAAATTATTAGATATATAAAAATGGGTGTAACTATGTGTGCCTGATCATCACGGCCAAATTGCAAAGTCAAATGAAATGACTTTTGGTATATAGTTAGGCCGTAATCCAAACTCGGATGTTATTATATCACTTTCATTATAATAATATATTAAGGGGGTAGTGGAGATCCGAACTTTTTCGAAAAAAAAATGAGTATCTCATAAGCAGTTAAACTTACGGAGCTGAAATTTAGTATATTAACTCTCTATTGAAAATGAACACAACGTCTCATAGCATCTATTAAAATTCTTCTCTATGAAGGGGGTGGCACTTTCTATATATACAAAATTGATAGTGGGTTGGTTTCTAAAAGTAATTGAAAATGATCGATATTAGTTGAGAAACAAATTCACAAACAAATTGAGAAACAAAAACCATGCGCTTTCTACTATAATAATTGCTGAAGCTTATGTTTATTATATGGAGCGCTTAGGGCACAGGGCAATCAAGCAATAAAGTTGTGAGAAAAACAGACATAAAATTTGTAATGTACGCTTAATTACACGCAAAATTTTAAGTTTGGACTGTATGTTGGTCTACTTACCTTGATTTGGGGATTTCAAATTTCATGCGTTTTTCCACTGAAATGTATCGATAATTCAGCAAGGAAATAATTATACCATGATAATTGAAATTCATCGAAATTTGGTCCATGACAAACACTCTACCATTTTATATCGTAAAGGTCAGATCCATCGTTATTGTAACAGACCGACCTGGTTTTATTCTTTCGTCAGTAGAGAAGAGGCTGTGTATCAATCATGTGTCAAAGTTGATAACCATGTGTTTTGATAGATGGTGGGTCGGAACAGGTCGGTGGGTAGTGAGTCAGAGTGGGTCATTGGGGTGGTGGGTCAGCAGGGATCGTTTGGTGGAGAGTCATGGTGGGTCATGGTGGGTGATGGGTCAACTTTTCATTGACACACACCATCACTGCCTCAGATAGTTCAGTGCTCGCGGTCCCGTGTTCAACTCCCGGTGGGAGATCCCTTGAAATTGACTCTACGGTTACGGAGATACTTTCGGTGAATCAGAAAAGAAAGTTGTCTGAGGCACTTGTTTTTTAATTTAAATTTGAAGTCTCTCAACTATAGTATTTTATCATGACAGAAATCAGTATGTTTCATCGTTATCGTAAACGTGTGCAATTTGCTCCATAAACGAGTGTTTTTTGACTCTTTCATAACAGAGCAGTCTTAGCGTAGTAGCGTGAGCATTCGTTTCGTGATTCAGGGGTCCCGGGTTCGATTCTCGCTGCTCTAAGTTGTTTTATGAACTACAATATTCATACTTCTGATGTGTAATTAAATGAAAAATACTCAATTTCTTTCTGTCTTACAAGTTAGAGTGGAGACGGCTTTCTTTACAGGGGAAGTACTAGCAAACTGACGTCACATGTCTGTCTACAACCTTGATTCGTACTGTGGTGGAAACCGTAACGTGTTTAGTAAACAATTCATGAATACGACCCCCAAGGGTCATGCTTAGGGCCTAGTATGAGTCACCAATGTGTCTGAAACGATATTGTTTCCGAGCAATTATTCCGAACGTCTTCCACTATTACCCCTACTGCTAGACACCATAATATTTTCGTTCGCCATTTCCAACACGTCCCATATATCCGTTCAACCAAAATCTGTAAATAGGAACTATTCTTTTTTATATTGGTATGCATATTTTGTTAAAATATCAATATAACGCATATATAATCCAAAGCCAAAGAAAGCGTTTTACTATGTATCGTGGTGAAGACAAATCCTACTTAATTTCTGTTTAGGCATCCGAAGTTTCGATATTAATATTGTCCAGGAGCTGACACCTTATTTCTCACCTTTCGTTTCCTTTCGGACACTAATAGCTCTTATCCTTTCTCTATCACTATCTCTTATCCTTTCCTTTTCTTTTCTTATCAACTTCAGTACGCTTATTTACATTGCAATAGGACCTAATATTGAGGTCTTAAATTTTCAGTAATAATAATAATAATAATAATAATAATAATAATAATAATAATAATAATAATAATAATAATAATGGTATTAAAAATTTTTAAAGTTGCCTATAATTAGACAAAATTTACAGATAAGTTGGGATTTCGGGAGGGTGTCTGGACCTCTAGGACACACCTCTGCAACTACCAAAATTTTAAACCAAAGCGTTGTTTTGTTTCAGAAACGAGATGAGAAATTCCTCTTCTCGTGAGCAACACTAAACAAAACCAAAATTCTTGCCAAATGTTACATTTCTGGTTGTAATGTTATGCCCTGAGCAATAATAAGCTTCTAACTTTTAATCTTCTATGAAATTATTATTATTATTATTATTATTATTATTATTATTATTATTATTATTATTATTATTATTATTATTATTATTATTATTATTATTATTATTATTAGTGAAGATTTGGTAGTTTAAGTATTGAAATATTCGAGTATTCACATATCAGAAGAAAATAAAACTTTGTCGTCGCCGATCAATTGCCATCAAAAATTCTAAAGTAAAAAAAAAAAAAAAAAAAAAAAGTACTGGTCGTTCGTGGATCCGATTCGATTCGACTACCTTCAGATCACGGGCGTCGTTAGCGGGAGGGTCGGGAGTTTGCGTTCCTTCCCAGACTTTAGTCAAGTATATTTAAAGAAACTATACTACTTTGTATATGTAACTTTCGTCGGAAAGAGGATTTTGATTTTGATTCATCCGACCCCCCCCCAGATTTAAAAAGCTATTTACGCCAGTGTTCAGATTACTGATCGAGCGCGTTGACCACTTAACCACGATTACTAGGCAGTAATTGATTTGTCTTTAGTTTGTTTACGAGTATAATACACGCGCCGTATTTGATTCAAAATAAAGGAGTTTGTATTTTGTTTTTAAAAAATCTGTAATGTTGATAATGTAGTGAATACAGTGATATAATGCCCTCCGATCCTGTGTTTTACCAATCAATCTCACTATTAAGAAGCTACTGTTTTGAGCGAATAGAAAACGTTCTTTATTTAGGCGAGACGGAAGAAGTAACGCCTTAGATGAGTGGTTAGAGTTGTAGTTTTTCTAATTTGGTGGCCCGGGTTCAATTCCCACCTTCGCCGTTTAACCTTTTTTTAAAATGTTTCATTTACAAGGCTAAGCTCCAGTTGGATGCTGCTAAATGAAAGATAATCTGCAGTGGAGAAATTCAATGATGATGTAATACTGAAAATAAAGGAAAGAAAATGAATGGAGAAAACGAGTTACAGAGTTAATTCTGTGAATGGTTCTATATTTGATATTATCCGTTAATTTCGTGCATTTTAAAGTTGTTTATTGACACTATATTCTCCTTTTTTTCTCTTTGTGTTTCAATGTGTAAAATTTCACAAATATTATACAAATCATGAACTCTCAGTTATATTTGTAATCTAACGGAAATATGTTAATAAGTAATAAGTTCTCCAACTCGTTTGAGTGTTATCGAATTTTGCTTATTTAATATTTACAAATAAATTGGCAATAGTTAGTATTTTCTAAAATTACACTAGTCAACAAGGTTTTTGCCACATGAAAGAAGAATGCTGATCTTTAAGGATCTTTGGCCGCTGAATTCGAATCTGCAATCCGTTTTTCTCTATCACGCACAGTTTTCCCGTGACAGAGGGATTTTCCAAAATTTCTCTTTTTCTTCATTTTTGTACCTCTAGTTCGGGTACCCTTAGGCATATAAACATACAAATTATATTCTAGGTTAGCTTGATTTATACTTAGTAAACCCTGTAAGTTTCATCTGAGTCGCATCATTCTTCATTGAGAAATAAATATATTTATATAAATATATGCTATGTGTACTGTCCATTTTACCATATACAATAGGTGCAGAAAAATCACAGATAACTTCCACGGGAATTACAATATAAGCAAGGTTTATACTTCATTGGATTTGTAATGAAACATACTTTACAATGTTGTATACACCATGTCCGCCATTTTTATAAGAGGGAAATTCTAGAGGGATTTTTCGGGAAATTCCCTAAAAAAGTAGATTTTTTGTCTCATGTCACTGTTCATATAGTGATACAGAAGCGGGAATTGCGCCAGAATATAGATTTATATCAATTCAATAAATCAATAGCTCACTAGTAAACAAGGTTTTTGCCACATGAAAGAAAACATCTGATCCTAAAGGAACTTTGGTCGCTGACTTCGAAAGTGCAATCCGTTTTTCTCCATCACCCACAGTTTTTTGCGTGACAAGGGGAGGGGGCTGAGAAATTCCCTCAAAATATACCTTTTTTCCAAATTTTCGTACCACTGGCCCTTGAAATATAAATACAAAAATGACACCATATAAAACTTTGATTTATACTTAAGAAACCTCGCAAGTTTCAGAACAATCGCATTATTTCTAGAGAAATAAATGTAGTTGCATGTATGTTGTTTGTACTACTTGTTGTTGTTCATGTCGGTTTCTGAAAATTGAAATTCTGGTGGTAGGAGCCAGTAAATTCCATTCTTGAAGTCTCGATCCGAGCAACTCAGCTTGTTGCTTACTCAGATTTAGATCCCTCACTAAGTCATTCAGTCTGGACTGGTTACCAAGAAGAGGTGTGATTTTGGTTGGGCTATAGTTTGGATCAAGGGAAGTTGATGGTTCGGGCAACTCATCTACTTGCTCTTCTGCTGGAGAAGATTCTTCTGACTGTGCGTATGGATCAGGGATTGGGAGTTCAGGTCCATGTGGTATGGGTTTTAGAGCGGATAGAACATTTGAGTACTCAATATTAGATTTTGTTCGTTTAGAAGGACCCCAAATTTTTGTTAGACAGAAATAACAGTCTTCAGCATGACTGGTTGGTTCTCGCCAGACCATTGGCACCGCAAAAGGCATAGCTCGAGTTTTATCGCCACTTTTCCACTTAATAAGAGTAGAATAGCATGTTACACAGCACACATGGGGAGCCCACACTTTGTCTTGATCACCCACATGACACCTAAAATAGCTATAATAAGGTTGTTTTAACGTTTCTGTTAATGCACGGCGCTGACTTTTCACAGTATATTTTCCACGCACGTAACAGAAAGTATTCGGTGAGTTTATACACGCACGCCGCGATCTCTTCATAGCGGAGAAAGAAACACGCACACGCACTTACGACCACTTGTCACAGGTAAATCCAAAATTAAAACTAAACTTACAATATGCAGGATACAACATTTCCTTATCTATTTGCCATGGACCTGACAATTTATCAGTACAGTCCGAGTTTGCGCAGCTTTATTGTATCAGCTAAACACGTGTTGTTGTACAGCTGTATCAATGCAATCACATGCCAGGTGGTAGAAAACCACAGACCTCTTACTCCATGTCGTATACTCTCATTTTTCGTATTTGTGCTGTATGAGTAAATGAAATTGTGTTTTTTTCTTTTGGTGCAAAGAACGCAACATCACGTCTTAAAATAAGTAGTACAAACAACATACATGCAACTACATTTATTTCTCTAGAAATAATAATGCGATTGTTCTGAAACTTGCGAGGTTTCTTAAGTATAAATCAAAGTTTTATATGGTGTCATTTTTGTATTTATATTTCAAGGGCCAGTGGTACGAAAATTTGGAAAAAAAGGTATATTTTGAGGGAATTTCTCAGCCCCCTCCCCTTGTCACGCAAAAAACTGTGGGTGATGGAGAAAAACGGATTGCACTTTCGAAGTCAGCGACCAAAGTTCCTTTGGGATCAGATGTTTTCTTTCATGTGGCAAAAACCTTGTTTACTAGTGAGCTATTGATTTATTGAATTGATATAAATCTATATTCTGGCGCAATTCCCGCTTCTGTATCACTATATGAACAGTGACATGAGACAAAAAATCTACTTTTTTAGGGAATTTCCCGAAAAATCCCTCTAGAATTTCCCTCTTATAAAAATGGCGGACATGGTGTATACAACATTGTAAAGTATGTTTCATTACAAATCCAATGAAGTATAAACCTTGCTTATATTGTAATTCCCGTGGAAGTTATCTGTGATTTTTCTGCACCTATTGTATATGGTAAAATGGACAGTACACATAGCATATATTTATATAAATATATTTATTTCTCAATGAAGAATGATGCGACTCAGATGAAACTTACAGGGTTTACTAAGTATAAATCAAGCTAACCTAGAATATAACTTGTATGTTTATATGCCTAAGAGTACCCGAACTAGAGGTACAAAAATGAAGAAAAAGCGAAATTTTGGAAAATCCCTGTCACGGGAAAACTGTGCGTGATAGAGAAAAACGGATTGCAGATTCGAATTCAGCGGCCAAAGTTCCTTTAAGATCAGGTGTTTTCTCTCATGTGGCAGAAAAAAAACTTAAAATTTGTTAACTAGTGTTATTTAACGAATAATGTCATCAACAATTTCTTCTTTTGAAGTAGTATTACGTATGAATCAGTACCACCGGAACCTAGGAGTTCACGCCCTGTTAGACCCCCAAAATTTTCATTGGGGGTTGGATTCTTCTCCCCAAACGATCAATCCATACTTTTAATTGATTGGCAGGTAGGACTAGCGCGAAACTCGGCGCAAAGCTTTGGGTTAGTCAAAAGAAAATAACCTACAATATATACCGCATAATATATCCTTATATTATTTTATACTTTAATATGTATAGTTATATGACCTAAGTAAACTTGTCTGTATAATCCTCATTTGAGTTAATTATAAGATTAACTAAGTCCCCCGACCGTTAACTTCTCATCAGCGCCTCTGGTATCCGTATATTTTTTCAAGCGTCTGTGTATAGTTTTACATGTGCAACATACAAACAAGCAGTACTGTGAGTACAAATATCCAAATACTCCCTTTTGTCTTCGTCAGCCAGCGTTTTGCTCCACTTCTGCACAAAAATACTCTTTACAATTTGTGCTTTTAAAAGGAGAGGCAACTTCACGCTGCAGTGCTAGCTACTACCAGGCGTAATTAATCTTGGAGCAGGCGTTAGTTGGGTTGCCTAACTCATGGACTTTGTACACCTTGTCTCAAAAAGGTTGAGCGCATTCTTTAT
Source organism: Thermobia domestica (assembly GCF_964235325.1). Classification (NCBI taxonomy): domain Eukaryota; kingdom Metazoa; phylum Arthropoda; class Insecta; order Zygentoma; family Lepismatidae; genus Thermobia; species Thermobia domestica. Next base: position 238,452,353 of record NC_137458.1, on the reverse strand, counting down.
TGGTGTTTTGAGGCAAAAATTTTCTAAGTCCAGCTTCGGGTATCTTCGGGAAAAAGTAAGCCAGGTTCGAACCTCCAAGCCAGCCTTTGCAATCGGGAAAAAGTTTGCAGATGTGTTTTTCTTCTTTTAAATATAATAAGACTTGTTACCAAGTGTTTAAAAAAGCAACATTGATTGAAATACTTAATGATACAATATTTCGAAACCTTGCACATGCTTGTTTGTCATTTAGCTCTCTATACGTAATGGAGCATTTAAATACGTTAAAGAATCTTTCCATATGTAAAAGAATGCTCAAAGTTAAGAAATAGAACATAATTATCGCCTGAGTACTAAAATAAAAGTCAAAGTAGAACAGAAACAGCGTTTGTCATGGATATGAATGTCATAATTATCTTGAGATCCGTTATACATCGCTAGAAGGTTAGCTCTAGAAGTCCTTGTGTTAGCTCATTGGTAAGCTGTCAGATTTCAAATCATAAGGTTGTGAGTTCGAATCCCATCTAGGTCAATACTTTTTTAAATTATATTTTCCGCAATGCATGAAAAATTATATAAAATAATTACATTAAAATACATAAGTTGTTTATATATAACATAATAATTGCAGAACATAGTAATTATTATGTTTAAAATATAACATCTGAGATAATTTTCACAGTAGGTCGTTATTATATATGAGAATGTTAAATACAAGTTAGGAAAATCATTTAATAGCAATAAATAAGTTATGTAGTGTATTTATTTGCAGCTATTTGTCATACAGATTTAACTTCTCAATATTCTCATTACAGTGTGTTATTTATATTCGTGAAATACAGTATATTTCTACGGATATAGAAAGTGTATAAACAGAGTATCCAAAGTCGTATCCTGCTTCAAGACACATAGCTTTTCCCGATCCCCTTAACGTCACGGGAAGAAACACAAATTCTCTTTAGAACGGAATGTCGTTACTTAGAGTCTCATTCGAATACGTTGAATATGCTTTTGTGTATTCATCTCTCTCTCTCTCTCTCTCTCTCTCTCTCTCTCTCTTTCGCTTTGTTTATGTGTGTGTGTGTGTTGCGGAATATCCCAAGTTGAATACAACATTTGCAAAGTATATGAGCATCATTGTCATCGAATACCAGAAATTGAAAGTCGTGTTTCTTCAGGTTAGGTTTGCGTGTTCATGTTAGCTCACTGGTAGAGTACGGACTTGCCACTGAAGAGGTCTTGAGTTCAAAGCCTACAGCTAATTATCATTCTTTTGTTAGTAGGATTGCACAGAAATCGGATACAAGGAGTGGTTTACTTCTAGAAATATTTTCAGAAGCGTTTAGGTAGCCCTAAAAAGGGCTGTTTTCGGGAGTTAAGGCGGGGACATTAATATTGTGTCCAAGACCCTTCTGAATTTATTACACGCTCCATTCTTCTGGGCATGGAATCTATTACATGGGTGACAAATCTATCTCCTTCCCCTACCTCCAGCCATGCTTCGGAAACAAGATGCCACAGGTCATCCTGAGTTCTTGGTGGATCTGCCTCAGGCCAACTTTCCCTTAGAGTACGCTTCACTTCTGCTCACATATTTTCCATGAGATTGAGGTCTGCTCCACGAGGCGGCCAGTCGATTAAATCAATCTCAGGGTGCCCTGCGAACCATTCCTGAACCACACGGGAATTATGTATTGGCGACTGGTATTGCTGGAATTGAATTACACCATCAGGCTAAAACAGATGGCACCATGATATTACTGATAATGTCTAAGTACTGAGCATTGTCCAGATGTCCTTCAATTCTATGAAGCTGTCCTGCTCCGCGACTGGAAATCCAACCCCAACATAAAATAGATACATGGCCACTGCGATTGCAAGCAGCCACATATCCATGGTCATATTGGGTGCCTCTCGGACGATACACAAAACGGCGTCCCTCCTTTGATGTTGTGAATATGGATTCATCTGAGAAAACTACGTTTTCCCAATTGAGACCCACATTCGCCTGTGCAAACGCGAGACGGTAAATTTTGTGGTCGTCTGAGAGTTTTTCCTTCACGGCAGCAACACGGCCACGTAACCCAGCATGACGAAGCCTTCGCAAAGCTGTATGCTTACTACCAGGAAAGAGAGAAGCTTCCCTTATCTGTCTAGACGTCCTTAGTGGGTCTAACCGGGCTTCGTTTACTAATCTCGCATTTGGGCTTCGGTTGACACATGCGGACGACCAGGAGATCGTAAATTACCAGTCTGACCTGTAGCACCATATTTCCGAATCCATTGCCTTCCTGTAGAGGCCGGGACACCTACTCGCCTGCTAGCTGCAGTTGCAGAATAACCTTCCAACTCCCATAAAGTAATTACTGCTGTACGTCTATCCATAGTTACCAATGTTCTGAGCTGTGAGAAGAAAGCAATAGGTAAAAGCTAGTACCTGACGTGTGATTGGTTACTTGCACGACACGCCTATTGTGGGGAACAGCGTTGCCAGATCTAGCATAATGATGCTAGATCTAGCATAATTTGCATGTCTCTAGCACCTAGCATCTTGCTTTTAGCATCCTGCCCAAATCTAGCACAATTTCAGCAAGTTATCAAAAAGCCGTAAAACCTGGAGAAGTTGGTCGTGGGAAGAAAAAGAACGGCAGAAATGTATCCTCTTCCATTGATTCATACACTCGGTAAACCATACAGGCAGTCTTATTTTCCTAAGTAAGTTCGGAACGGCTTTGGGCTTTTTTTCGTGTGTGTGTGGCTCCACCCAGGGTTTTCTAATCCTTTAACTCCGAGGCATGGGCGGAGCTATGGGGGGCCATTCTCCCCCCAACTTTTTGACAACTTCACCATCTTTACTTCTGACTTCATGATCATATCTATTCCTGAAATGACAGCTCCGAGACCGACCAAAAATCTGCCCCCTCCCCCAGCAGACGATTCCCAACTCCGCTTATGCTGCGAAGTAATTTTCTTTCAAAATATGTAAACAAAAACTTTGCATTCATTTATACGATATATACGCCATTGAGTTTGGCAACGACTGCAGTAATTTAGTTGAGTTAAAATTTTGGTGCGTGAAGTATTGAGTTCTATCCATGCATTCTTGCTCTCTGTGTATTTTAAGTTACGTTATCGTATCTCAACTTCGTTTTTTTTAAACTCCTGAATTAGTAATTATGATGATCTAGCATAATTTGACCGAATCTAGCATAAGTTCGATCAGGTTTTGGAATAATTCCGAGCTGTGAGTCTGGCAACGCTGGTGGCGAACGACTTGGTCAACGACTCGCGAAAGAAATCTGAAAATGGTGCGCCGTAATAATAATAATAAAAACAGTTTTTATAAAGGAATATTAATACATACGAAAAGCTGTTTAAAGAATGAATTGTTATACTGACTTTACACGTATAAAAACATATACCATATACCAAACAGATTGAGCGATTTTTGAGACGAACACTTTCGAAGTCCAAATTCGGGTGTCTTCGGAAAACAGTAAACTAAAGCTGCTGGTTCGAACCTCCAAAGCCAACCTTAGTAATCGGGAAAAGATGTACAGATATGTTTTTCCTTCTGTTAAATATAATAAGACATGTTGAAATGGTATTAAGTGTAGAAAAAAGTAACATTGATTGAAATACTTAATGATACAATATTTCGAGACTATGTATTCACACTCTCGTTTCGTCATTGTGATTTCCATACGGAAAAGAGCATTTACGTATGAGCTCAGTTATATTTCAGAAGCAGCTTCCGAAAAGCGGTCATGTTAGCTCAGTGGTACACCACCGAGCGTTTAAATCGTGAGTTCGATACCCGTTCAGGTGAGATTCCTTTATGATATTCTACTTTTCTCAATGCATGAACATTATGTAAAATAGTTACATTACAATTCATCAGTTATATATATATTTTCATATCATCAGTTGTATATATGAGTTGAATATATATATTCATATCTTCAGTTGTATATATCAGTTGAATATATATATATTCATATCATTTCACGACATAAGTAATTCTTATCTTTAAAATATAACATCTGAGGTATTCACAGAACGTCGGTGTGTTATGTGTGAATATTGAATACAAATTTAAAAAAATCGTGTAATAGCAATAAATAAGTTATGTAATATATTTATTTGCAGCTACTTTCATCGCAGATAACTTCTCAATATTCGCATTACAGCATTTAGGTAGAGCATATCGAAAATCGGATCGTGGTTCAAGACAAAAAACTAGCTAGCCCCAAACTGTCACGTAAGAAATTCACGAATCGCAAAAGTAAAGTGAAGAGATTGAGAGCGGTAATTCCTTAATCGCTCTCTCTCAACTCTCTCTTATCTGCATTTATACATATAAAAGTGTATGTATGTATGTTCCATCATAACTCATGAATGCCTAGAGCAGGGTTTCTCAACCTGGGAGTCGCGGCCCCTAGGGGATCGCGAAGATAGGCGGAAGAGATAAATATAGTTAGAATCTAATACCAGAAATTATTTTTAAATATTATTTTTAATTTTGTTCTGATAGGCATACTTTTATTTTTTATACACACTGTAAAGAACAATAAAAAATAAGTCTACTGAACATTTTCAAAGGGTGTAGAATTCGTGTTACTCTTCGGTTCGAAGTCTCTTGTCGTCGCGAATTCTGTCGAGGAATTTGAAGCTTAAAATATACAAAACGATAATCATGCCTGTTGTTCTGTATGGTTGCGAAACTTGGTCGCTTACTCTGAGGGAAGAACATAGACTGAAAGTATTTGAGAACAAGATCCTTAGACGAATATTCGGACCCAAGAGGAACGGGAATGGGGAATGGCGGAAACTTCATAACGAGGAACTATATAATTTATACGGTTACCCAACATTGTTAGGGTCGTCAAGTCTAGGAGGCTTAGGTGGGCAGGTCAGGTAGCTAGAATGGAAGAAAGTAGAAACGCTTTGAAAGTCTTGACTGGAAGACCAAACGAAAAACGACCATTAGGAAGACCTAGGGGCAGATGGGAGGACAATATTAAGATGGATCTCGCTGAGATAAGAATACAAAGTAGAAACTGGATCCAATTGGCTAAGGATAGAAGTCAGTGTAGAGCTTTTGTGAACGCGGCATTGAACCTCCGGGTTCCATAGGCCATAGAGTTAGTTAGTTAGTAGAGTTGTTTAAAAATGAATTTAAATCAAAGAGGTATGATATAAAACTAATGAGAACTGTATATAGAAATACTAGAAAAATACACATGAAACAAAACCTGCACATTGAAATACAATTAAAATTAAAACCTAATGAGATACCTAAGCATGGTGTAATTTCACTAGTGCAGCAATGCCCGGTTCAATCTTCATGACGAATATTATCAAGCCGTTTTCAACTGATAAGCGATTTCTTATCTTTGTTTTAATGTTTACCATAAAAAAAACACTTTCGCACAAGTACGATATAGCAAATGGAATTATTACTTTTAAAGCAGCAATCACCAGACCAGGATATTCTTCTCTCCTCATCAGGCAGAACTTGTCCAAGTCTTCGTTACAGAAAACCAGTTGCAAAGACTTGTCATATGATCATTCTATTATTTGGTCAAGAAGTTGTGGGCTTAGATCGGATACGTTATTGGCCTCTTCAATGAAGGAGTTTAACATCCATCTTGAACCAGCACCTTCGTCGTTGGGAATATAGATATTACAGTTACTGTATCCACTGTCAGTGCCGGACGCCGAAAAGAGGGGTCACACATTTCGGAGGAAGTGTGTTACTCAAGTTAGGAAAGTGCATGTGCACATGTGTAAAATAGAAGGAAAAACGTAATAAAATGTGCTCAAAATTAAGGAAAGGTAGGGTTTATTTTGAAAATGTTATTGAGCTTCGTGCCAACCATGGTGGCGCTTCGTAGCTAGTCTGTCGACGTCACTCATATATACGGTGACATCGTACTATACTCTCGCCCCGGGCAATGATTTTCCATGGCACTGTTCACTATAAACAAAAAAATGGATTCTACTATTGTAGAAATAGGTGTGTTAAAAATCCCACACAAGCTTATTATAAAACAAATTATAAAAGGGTCGCTGGCAAGAGCGTGTGATAAAAGGGGATCGTGATAGGAATTAGATTGAGAACCACTGGACTAGAGTAATTTTAACCACATTTCTTATAGTTTCAAAAAGAGTGCTGTCGGGTTACCTATGGTGAATGGGAGGGGGATACATATAAAAGATTGCTAGAAAATGATCGATATTAGATTCATAGTTTTCGGGGTCGCTTAGATAAATAGTGAGACTTTCAATTTCGCTTAACTCCGATTAAGCTCTCATTAGTAGGGATGGGCACGAACGACTTTTCTTTGAAACTCGACTCGACTCGAAACAGACATCTTTGAGGTCTACTCTTGGACTCGGCGCGAAAAATATCTTCCAACTCGACTCGGATTAGAGTCAAGTCGAACCAAAACGAGCCAAATCCTGTGTGTAGTCCTACCTAGACAATACATAGACAATAATTATTCTATCATCAATTATACTACTGTTACTACAAATAATAATAATAATAATAATAATAATAATAATAATAATAATAATAATTATTATTATTATTATTATTATTATTATTATTATTATTATTATTATTATTATTATTATTATTATTATGACAACACCGTGTACAAACATGAACGATAGATGGTTAGTAAAGGAATACTAAAAGCTAGTTGACTGCCGACGTCGGTAGTCATGAAGTCTACAAGGCAAGGACATCGTTCATTACCCTAAGCTGTAAGCGTCGGTGGACTACAGATGGTCAACTATTAACCTCTCGCCAGAAATTGGTGGCCCCGCAGCGACGATCCGTGATGGCCCAAGTTCCATTTTGAAAACTTTACTACCAGCGGCAGAGACGCGATGAAACGCCAACGAACCACAAAATTACTCTCCCAAAATATGTTAAAATGCCTATATGTGTGATTTGTTTATATTTAGGTGAAACAAAAAAACACAAAACAAATACCCCGGGGTTGACGCGAACTATCAATATTACGATTACTAGGCACGTGTTCTTCTGACTTCCCCACGGAAACGATCATAAAAAGCTTGGTTGTTGAAGGATAAATCATTGACGTCTTAATTTAGCCAATCAGACAAACCCCTACATCTCGAGTTCTAGGAGGTGATACCGTGAACCGTTTCAGGTTTATTGCTTTCTGGTGGAGTACTATCCATGCGCAAAATTTGAGCATAATAGCCGACATGCATCTTCGGTGCCTCTCATCTTTAGTACAATTTTAACCAGAGATGGTGTGGGTCAATGAAAATTTGATCCACGACCCACCATGACCCACTATGACCCACCACCCAAATGACCCATTGGCCCACTCTGACCCATCAACCATCGTGATCCACTCTGACCCACCACCAACTATGAACCACTCTGAACCATTGCGACCAGCTCCGACCCACCAAAACCCATCGACATCAACTCTGACCGATGACCCACGTCCTCCTCTCCATTAACTAAAGAGATTACACTTGTAATAAAACAAGACTGTGAAATTATCACTTATCGGAGTTTGAATTTCTACCGTCATTGGCTCAAGCACCTCTTTGTTACAATACTGGTGGGTCTGACCTTTACGATATATAATGGCAAAGTGTTTCTCATCTTGTTGCCTTACAGACACATTTCAGTAGAAAATAGGGTGAAATTTAAAAGTTTCGAATCAAAAAAAAAGTAGACCAACGTAAAAAAAAAGAGAGAAACTAATTTTCTATATAATTAAGCATGCCGTACTAATTGGAAATGCCCATGTAATTAAGTTTAGAATACAAATTTTATGGCCATTTTTCTCTAACTTTATGGCTTGATTGCCTTATGCTCGGAACGCTCCATATATTAAACACCAGCTTCAGCAATTATAAATAGAAAGCAGTGGGTATAAAATTCAAAAAGAACTTTAGTTTGCATTACTCAATTTTTTTCTCAACTAATATCAATCGTTTTCGATTATTTTTACAAATCAACCCACTACCAATTTCCAATATATAGAAAATGCACCCCCGTCCCCCCGCTCATAAAAGACAATTTTAAAAAATGCCAGGGCATATTCTCTTTATTTTTAATAAAGAGTTATATGCTGAATTTCAGTTCTCAGTTGAACGGCTTGTGAGATACTAAATTTTTCGCAAAAATTCGGACTTCTACTCCCCCTAAGGATATGTATTATAATGAAAGTGACACGCGTATGATAACTTCCCAGTTGGGATTGGAGCCTGATTATATACCAAACGTCAATTCATTTGACTTTGCAATTTGACCGTGATGATTACGCAGACATAGTTACTTTCAATTTTTTATGATACATATCCTTATTTCATATGTTACAGATGATTCAAAAATATTTTTTCAAGCAGTTAGCTCCTCTAGAATCTCACAGGCTGCATCCCAAAATCCAACTCCTACTATCCTATGACAATCCAAAAGTGACTGAACTTTTTTTATTAGGAACAAATGACAAAAGAAAAATGGAGATCTTGAAAGTAAAATGTAGAAAAGCTCGGTGCCCCCAATAACTCCATATTTCTCCGCCCCTTCATTCCGAACTTAAAAATAAAACTTAATTCGAATATGGTTAATTAGTGAATTTATTACAGTTAAATTTCACTCACTACATGCTACAGCTACAACTATGTAAGAAAAAATAACAACTGTGAAATATGTTCTGAATTACTATTACATTTCTTACGCTATTATTAAACATATTAGAATAGTAAAAGAGGATTGTTCGTGAAATAGTATATTTGCTCATAATTTTAACTTTTTCATACGGAAAAAATTAAAATATTATTCAAGTTTTAAAATTTGCACTCTGCAAATATGTTGCCCTCTAGGCAATGGGACTAATGTGAACTAATGGGAAATGCTGCACTGTTAGCGGCGCTGAAAACTTACGATTCGATTATAATATCGGTTGATTTCGATATCTCTATGTCGCTACGTAACCACCCTGGGTGCTAATGGGAGCTTAATTGGACTTGAATTGAAAGTAGAGCTATTCACCTAAGCGACCACGAAACTATGGATTCAATAATAATATCGACCCGTTTCTAGCATTTTTGATATGCATCCCGACAGTACTCTTTTTCCAGACTGTAAGAAACATAGTTAAAATTGCTCTAGATATATCAGAATTATGTTGAAACACACACATAAATCCACTTTTATATTCTGTATAAATAGAGAGAGAGTGAGCGAGCGAGAGAGGGCGACTCAAGGCATCACCACTTCCACATTGCAAAAGCATATATCAGGAATTGAATTGAAAATCTATGTAAAGACTTTCTGCTGTGGCATGCTTCATAAGGACAATTCCAGTCTGCTCACGTGACCTTTGGGGTTCATGAATTTTTTTGCGAGCGTTCCGACTTTGGATTCTCTGTTTATACCCTCTGTTTATGCATCGAATAACTTTTCAAGAACATAAATGACATTCTATATTATGAATGTTGAGAATTACTCTCTATATGACAAATAGCTGCAAATAAATACACTACATGATTTATTTATTGCTATTAAACGAGTTTCTTAACTTGTATTTATATCCTCATATGTAATACCGACCTACTGTGAAAATTATCTCAGATGTTATATTTTAAACATAACAATTACTATGTTCTGCAATTGTTATGTTATATATAAACAACTTATGTATTTTAATATAATTATTTTATATAATTTTTCATGCATTGCGGAAAATATAATTTTAAAAAAGTATTGACCCAGATGGGATTCGAACTCACAACCTTATGATTTGAAATCCGACAGCTTACCAATGAGCTAACACAAGGACTTCTAGAGCTAAGCTTCTAGCGATGTATAACGGATCTCAAGATAATTATGACATTCATATCCATGACAAACGCTGTTTCTGTTCTACTTTGACTTTTATTTTAGTACTCAGGCGATAATTATGTTCTATTTCTTAACTTTGAGCATTCTTTTACATATGGAAAGATTCTTTAACGTATTTAAATGTTCCATTACGTATAGAAAGCTAAATGACAAACAAGCATGTGCTCACATTAATAAAAGGTTTCGAAATTTTGTATCATTAAGTATTTCAATCAATGTTGCTTTTTTAAACACTTGGTAACAAGTCTTATTATATTTAAAAGAAGAAAAACACATCTGCAAACTTTTTCCCGATTGCAAAGGCTGGCTTGGAGGTTCGAACCTGGCTTACTTTTTCCCGAAGATACCCGAAGCTGGACTTAGAAAATTTTTGCCTCAAAACACCAATAAAGAATGCGCTCAACCTTTTTGAGACAAGGTGTACATCAAGAATTTCTGTGGCCCGCTGAACATTTAATATCACTAATTTTAACATTACTACGAATCCAAAATTTATCAGTATTATCATTTTCTATCTGCTTGTTTTGATGATTATCTGTTTCGTCAACATAAACATCAATGTAACACTTGATGATTGGCTTATTGTTTTTCTACGTATATGAGGGTTGGACTCTATAGCTCATACTCACTCATTTTTTTGTAATGACATTCCTCTTGTTCCAGTTTAAAATAACACACTCACGGATGGAGTTGTGACACTTGTCACTCAATTTACCTCCAGGCACCTACAATAGGATGTTACCTGACAGTGCATTTGGTCGGAGTACCGTTACTGGGATCTTCTTTTCTTCTTCGATTTCTCTTTACCTGCCGAATGGGTTTCCTGAGTTATGTCGTCTTCACTTCTTTATAATTTCCTCTTTCCCTTGTGATTATAACATCTTTAATTTCACTTTGGTGCGAGGGTCTCGGGTTTGATTCCCGGTGGGGACACTCGGTCGAAAAAGTGTAAAAGCTTTTCTATGTCAGCCATTCTGAGTGAAGTTTTCCTGGGTTTTCCTTATTCACATCAGACAAATGCCGATATGGTACCTAACATATAGGTCCTAGGCCGCTACCTTCCTTCTCCAATCCTATCTTTCTTTTCTTTTCTTTCCTTTTCTTTTCTTTTCATTCCTTTCCTTTCCTTGGGTAGTGTAGTCGCCAAGGGACGCCATCCCTTATACGTGACGGGCTATTATGGTCATAGCTGCTGAAAGCCCAGAAATCTAATTCCTAATCTTAATCTTGATTACAAGGTGAGACAGTGAATATAATTTCCGGCTGAAACGCTCTCTTGCTCTCCCTATCCCTTGGAGATGGATAGTGCAAATACTCCAAGTTCTCGATCCTGACTAGGAAACTGGATAAGACTTGAGCATTCACACTGACAGAGAATTCCAGGTAGTTCCAAGGCAATGTTATGGTCACTTTGGTAATAATCACCTCCGGATGAGATTAACACAGTTCCAAAAACACACAATATTAGCTGGTCGGAACTCCGTTAGTCTTCTACCTGATTTGGGGATCGAACCTCACACCTAGATATGGATTCTATTCATTCATGGAGATACGGATACAGTAGGCTCCCTGTCAACCGATCACTACTGGACCGACTCCTGCTTAGGTATCGAAAAAGTAGGTTACAACGAAAACCACTATTTTATAGCCCTTAAAGTGTATAGCATCTCTAAAATGATTAAAAATGGCTTCGATATTATAATTCCTGGGTTTTCCTTATTCACATCAGGCAAATGCCGATATGGTACCTAACATATAGGTCCTAGGCCGCTACCTTCCTTCTCCAATCCTATCTTTCTTTTCTTTTCTTTTCTTTTCTTTTCTTTTCTTTTCTTTCATTTCCTTTTCTTTCCTTTCCTTGGGTAGTGTAGTCGCCAAGGGACGCCATCCCTTATACGTGACGGGCTATTATGGTCATAGCTGCTGAAAGCCCAGAAATCTAATTCCTAATCCTAATCTTGATTACAAGGTGAGACAGTGAATATAATTTCCGGCTGAAACGCTCTCTTGCTCTCCCTATCCCTTAGAGATGGATAGTGCAAATACTCCAAGTTCTCGATCCTGACTAGGAAACTGGATAAGACTTGAGCATTCACACTGACAGAGAATTCCAGGTAGTTCCAAGGCAATGTTATGGTCACTTTGGTAATAATCACCTCCGGATGAGATTAACACAGTTCCAAAAAAACACAACATTAGCTGGTCGGAACTCCGTTAGTCTTCTACCTGATTTGGGGATCGAACCTCACACCTAAATATGGACTCTATTCATTCATGGAGATACGGATACAGTAGGCTCCCTGTCAACCGATCACTACTGGACCGACTCCTGCTTAGGTATCGAAAGAGTAGGTTACAACGAAAACCACTATTTTATAGCCCTTAAATTGTAGCATCTCTAAAATGATTAAAAATGGCTTACGATATTATAATTCAATCTAATTTGTATGTGTATTGATTGAAGGGAAAAAAGCAAACTGAAAAAGTAGGATTCAAACTACAACACTAAATGAAGTACGGTACTGTATTTTATAAACTCATTTACTAAAATCAAATGAAATGAAATCTTTAAGTTTTACGTCCCACTCTTACGGTGACTAGGCCAGAGGAGACCGTGATGATGAGAAATTAATGAAATGGAATGAAGATAGTGTGAGGAAACGATAACCGAGAGAAAACCCACGCACACGGTGTTTGCCCACCACAAAGCTCACTTAGTGCGAGCTGGGATTGAACCAATGACCCTATGCACCAGAGATGAATGCTCCACCACTGAACCACCGCGGCCTTCATTTATTAAACAAAGAAAAACACATTTGTGCTTGCTGTATGGTAGAGTGTTGTGGAGCAGCGACTGCAGCGGATAACGTTTTTGGGAAAACGAGAGGTTAAGCATAAGGAAGGTTAAAGAGAGGATGGTTAAGAGAAAGTCCACTGTGCTTATTAATTTAATAGAAATGCCCTTTTAAAATATCCAGATTAATACGACATTGGATTATCTTTCACCATTAGAATAGCTCTGATGCGACGTAGAATGGAGTCATAGAGGTCGTGAATGACGTGTTGCGCTTGAACTGGACAGGTTTGCCCGCTCGGAAATGAAATTATGTTAAATTCTTCAGTTTTTGGGGAGCCCTGTCAGGCTTTACCTCCCATTGCTGCCATTCTCATAGGATGTTCAGCTATTAACTACACTACTGAGCGAAGATCATCTTAAAATTGTTCCAAATATTATCGCCTGTAATTTAAAAGTCTTTACCCACTTTTTGTGTATGTGTGTGTCAGCAGGCCAAATGAAATTCATCATCTCCCTATTTGAGTGACGATGTAATCATAATTGAAATTTTCTGTGAAATAATGGGATGTGAATCTAGTAGTGAGATTCTAGTTTGGCCAACTTGGACATTTTCTTTTGTTTTTGTAAACCATGCTGTTAAAAGGTGAATTGATATTTAACTAAATAGAATTAATTCAGTGTATTATTAACTCCTGGAAGAAAATGATTCGGCTGTGTAACTTAAATTTTGTATTAGCAATTCATCGACTAACCACAAACTAAATAAAAATTTGTTTTGTAAAGGAAAGAGGTGCACTTGAAATATTGTTTAGTTTGATTGTTTATTTGAACCTCACACCTCTTCTGGCTAAAGTTTGTTGTCTACCGCCTGCAACAACTGGAACATCACCAAGTGGCGAGCGATGTCTTCATAGGGTGTAACTCGGACTTCTACTGGACAGTTGAAACTTGGAGTCACAAAAGTACAGATTCATTCAATACTGCATCATCACGTTTAATAACTTCCTCCAACGAAAGTTTATCAGGCTGGACTCCTTGTATACACGACTCCAAAAGTGCATTACCACCTGCAATTCTCGTTTTGCTGCAATAGTAGGCAACCCAAAAAGCTCGGTGGTTGGGTTGGTTGCGAATTCGAAAGGCGTTGGACCAAACCTCAATTTTGTAACAAATATATCAGTGTGGCAAACTGCAAATAAGGAAATAAAACAAATTGTTAAGAATGACAATTTTATTATCGTGATGCAGTTGGATGACATCAAAAGTTACAAAATTATCTTACTCAAGCAGTTGAAAAAAGATGAATGGCAAGAGACAGATATTAGAAAAAATTGAGCCGAGCCGAGCTGAAGTTGATATAAAAAAATCTCTTGGAATCTCGCTATCGAGACGAGATGAGATACGAGCAGTGTGCCCTCTCCTGAGCAACACTAAAAGTATTCTATATTACTGCTTAGCTTACATTTCTCATGGCTTTCGCTTTTTAGTTTAATAAGGCCATGATTTCAAAACGAGTTAAAACGAGTGAGCCATTTATCAAACTCGACTCGACTCGAAACTCGACGCCAAAAACATTGAATCGGCTCGGAACTCGACTCGACTCGACAATTCCACTCCAAAATCGACTTGAATTCGAGTTGAGTTTTAGCTTGACTAGTACCCATAACCATGCGTTAGGAAAAATGGTTGCTTATTATTATTATGCTAAACTAATTATATAATAATAACAATGTTGTTATGAAAAATAAAAATACAGAATATAGAGAAACATTACACTACAACTAACAAAATGAGAACACATGCCAGAGGGTGAATCAAAACTTGCCAGTAACTCTAAAATCGATACATGCTTTTTAAAGCTAATTGTTCCAAACTCTATAATCAACGGGACTCTAAGATACGCAAACTGATCTGAAGGAACTCCAATATTACATACCATCAACAAACTATTTTCTAGTAATGAAGTAGCTTGCTCATCAGAACACAGTTTATTCGTATTAGCCCGTTACTGTGTATGTCGTTAATTATGACACCATAGTTGTTGATAAATATTTCCCACCGGGACACCAATTTACTTTTAAATCCTGTCCACCATCATCTTCCGCTTTTAAGGAAATTATTCTTTCAAATTTTCGAACGATAAAATATTTTCGTTCTCCATCTTTATAAAAACAACACCAATCAAAGTAAAATAGACTACGGTACCGTTGTACACGTAATTCACTCACTGAATGTACTGATTTGGAGCTGTCAAAATCTACGACAAAATGTTCCAGGTGCTTGGAATCAGTACACGTGATTAGACTGAGGCTGCCCATATCTTCCAAAAACAACAAGTTGCACTATGATCTTATCTGTTTCTTTGTGTACCGGTGATTGACTGTCGGTCACCTACATCGTTCATGCTCCATTGCTTCATTCTGAGAAATTCCCTTACAGGAAAGAAACATGTTTCCGAAAAAAATATACATATATTGTAGTTACTCATCCTAAATGTAACGCGAAAAAAGTAACGCAAACTAGGTACGTCACTTAAAAATTTGTAATGCCTTACCGTTACAGTTACTTTGGAAAAATGTAACGCGCTAATAGGAAACGTTACTTAAAACGTAACGCGTTACATGTAAAATGAGAATACGACGTAAAATGAGAATACGAGTTTCGTATTTTAATGGAGAAAACGGTTGGATGGGGCACGGACCCCTCCAAATATTTGATCACAACATATCAAAAGTGCTAGTAACAGTATGTCAGATGTGTGTAAAGGACATGAAGAATTGCAACATAACTTTGTGTATGGATAATACGCAAAAAATAAAGCAATACGGTTGTTTTTCTGCTGAAAAACAGTTTTAGGGGGCACATGAGCCCACCTTAAACTTTCGAAAGTTCACGCCCGAAAGGTAAGAAGAACTGAACCGAAGTGAATCAAATATTGGGCAGATATTGTAGGTTTAAAGTGAGGGCTTACGGCTTTCGTATTTTCTTGAGAAAAACGGTTAGGGGCACGGACCCTTCCAAACCTTTGATCACGAAATATCAAAAATGCTAGTAACAGTATGTGAGATGTATGTAAAGAACATGAACAACTGCAACGAAACTTTTTGTATGGACAATACGCAAAAATAAATGAATACGGATTGTTTTATGTTCTGCGGGAAAACGGTTTTAGGGGGGCAAGAGTCGCACCCAAAAGTTTGAAAGTTGACGCCCGAAAGACGAGTGAAAGTGAACCGAAGTGAATGAAATTGTGCACAGATATTGTAGACGTAAAATGAGAATACGGGTTTCGTATTTTAATGGAGAAAACGGTTGGGTGGGGAATGGGCCCCTCCAAATATTTGATCACGAAGTATCAAAAGTGCTAGTAACGGTATGTCAGATGTGTGTAAAGGCCACGAAAAATTGCAACGAAACTTTTTGTATGGACAATACGCAAAAAATAAAGGAATATGTTTTTTATTTTGCGCAGAAAAACAGTTTTAGCGGGCAAAAGAACCCACCCCAAAATTTTGAAAGTTGACGCCCGAAAGACGAGAAAGAATGAACCGAAGTGAATTAAATTGTGCGCAGATATTGCAGACGTAAAATCAGGATATGGTAGCGTACCCAGGAATTTATTTCGGGGGGGTCCAAACTAAATATGAAGCTATTTTATATTAAAATTACTAAAATTGCCCCTAAAATTAGGCTAAATTTTTAAAAAGTCGAAATTTCGGGGGGGGGGTCCGGACCCCCGTGTCCCCCCCCTTCCGTACGTCCCTGGGTTTCGTATTTTAATGGAGAAGACGATTGGGTGGGGCGACGACCCCACCAAACATTTGACGACGAAAAATCAGTGCTAATAACAGTATGTCGGATGTGTGTAAAGGCCATGAAGAATTGCAACGAAATTTTTGTATGGATAATAGTCAAAAAATAAAGAAATACGATTTTATATTTTCTGCGGAGAGACGGTTTTAGGCGGCAAAAGAACCCACCCCAAAATTTTGAAAGTTGACTCCCGAAAGGTACATCATGTCTCAAATGTCGAGGGCATTCTTTATTGCTGTTTTGAGGCAAAAATTTTCCAAGTCCAACTTCGGGTATCTTCGGGAAAAGTAAACCAGATTCGAACCTCGAAGCCAACCTTTGGAATCAAGAATAATTTTGCAGATGTGTTTTCCTTCTTTTAAATATAATAAGACTTGTTACTAATTGTATAAAAAAGCAACATCCAGTCTAGTAGCAAAGTCTACTAGTACTGAAAAGTGGTGAAAGTAGAAAATGTCAGGAAGTTTTTTTTAAAAAAAGTGGCAAGCCGTTGGATTTCAAATTGTAAGGTTATGAGTTCGATTCCCATATGGATCTTGCTTTTTTATGAAATTCTATTTTCCGCAATGCATGAAAAATTATATAAAATAATTACGTTAAAATACATCAGTCATATATATATATATATATATACAATCATTGCAGAACATAGTAATTATTATGGTAAAAATATAACATCTAATATAGGTCCTCCCAATAGGTTGGTATTATATATGAGAGTGTTACATACAAATTAAGAAAATAATATCATAGCAAGAAATAGGTTATATAGTGTAATTATTTGCAGCTTTTTGTCATATATAGGTTACTTCTCAACATTCATATTACAGCATGTCATTTATGTTCTTGAAAAAATATCCGAAGCATAAAAAAAGGGTAAAAACAGAGAAGGCCATAAAATTTGTATTCCAAGCTTAATTAAAGGGCAATTTAGAATTAATACGGCATGCTTAATTATATGGAAAACGTTTATTTTTTTTAAATGTTGATCTACTTTATCTTGATTTGAGACTCAAATTTCATCCTATTTTCTACCGAAATGTATCTGTAAGCCAACAAAGAAATAATTATCTATATATATAAAAGAGAACGTACAAATCCTTTGTTAGCTCATCACGCTAATACGGCTGAACCAATTTCTTTCATTTTTGGGGGGTTATTAAGATTTGGACCCTAGATGTTTTTTATCATATCACTTTAATTTTCAATTACCAGTGTCTTGAGATAATTGACCATTCAAGTGTCCATAACGTACAAATCCTTTGTTAGCTCATCATAGCTAAATCTAACCGTATTTATATGCAACCCACATGACCGTGTCACTCGGCGGGTTAACATAAATGACAGGCGATATAATGTTAACATTTACTGCAATCTTCTATGGTTTTTATCATATCACTTGAAAGCGAAAAAGTAAAAATTATCTAAGTAACAAAGTTTATTGCGTTCCGGGGTGACCCCAGCGAAGCGGGGTGAACGCTGCTAGTATATGATAAATTTAAATTCATCTTAATTCGGAAGATGAGTAACATTTTACCATTGTATACGTATACGTCAGATCCACCGGTGTTGTAACAGAGCGGTGCTTGAGCGATTGATGGTAGGAATTTAAACTCCGATAAGTGTTAAATTCACAGTTTATTATAAGTGTAACCTTTTTAGTCAATGGAGAGGAGGACATGGAACATGGGTCAGAGTTAATGACGATGGGTTTGGTGGGTCGGAATTGGTCACAATGTTTCAGAGTGGTTCATCGTTGGTGGTGGGTCAGAGTGGGTCAATGGGTCATTTGGGTGATGGATAATAGTGAATCATGGTGAGTCGTGGATCAAATTTTCATTGACCCACACCATCTCTGGTTAAAATTCTACTGAAGAGAAGAGGCACCGAATTATGCTCAAATTTTGCACGTATGTTGTACCCCACCAGAAAGCAGTACATCTGAAACGGTTCACGGTACCACCTCCTAGAACTCGAGATATAGGGGTTTGTTTGGCTAATAAGACCGCAATGATTTATCCTTCAGCAAGCAAACTTTTTATCATCGTTTCCCTGAGGAAGTCAGAAGAACACGTGGCTAGTAATCGTAACGTTGATTGTTCGCGCCCATCCCGGGGTATTTGTTTTAGTGTTTTTTTTTCTGATTCACCTAAATATAAACAAATCACGCATATAGGAAATTTAACATATTTTGGGGATGTAGATTTGTCGTTCGTTGGCGTTCCGTCGTGTCTTTGCCGCTGGTGTTATAATTTTAAAACGGAAGTAGAGCAATCGCAGATCGTCGCTGCGGGGCCATCAATGTTTGACGAGAGATCGTTAATTGCCCATCGGTGATCCACCGACGCTTACGGCATGGTATCCGTGAAGTCCGTTGGCACCCCTAAAAATCTCATACGGTAAAACAGATATTGAAAGAAAACGTTAAAAAAAAAGTAAACGAAGAAAAAGCGCAATGTAGAGGAGTCGTTAAATTAATTCTCTTTAACGAGGACGATTTACGAAACATCATCTACTAATTGAAGTCATGATTATTTTCCAATACAGTAAATTTCAATAAACTTTCTTGTTATCGTTAATTACTCCATATCGGACTCCCGAAGAATCTAAACAACTTATTGACCGTGCCAATAGCGACTACTCTGTCATGACTCCGTTTTCTTTCATTCAGAAATAGGAAAGAAAGAGAAGAAAGTAGAAGGGTAAAAGAAGGAGGTAGGTAAAGAAGAAAGAAAAGAAATAGGGTATTTTACTAAGAAACAGATTACTGGATAATTCTGGAAATATAATAAGAAGTCGAGAAAGTCCTCGAAAGATGAATCATTCTAAATGTTATTAACGACTAATCAATTTCCGAATGCTTCGGAATAGACACATGTTCCCTCATACCACCCAGACCTAGCTCCAGGCACCACGATCATGGGGTTGCCCAGACCTAGACCTGGAAATGAGAAAAGTGAAATTTAATTCTTTGTAATATTATTTCAACCGATGATTGATAGCCATCCAGCATCTGAACTTTGTCCTCTAGGATCGACCACACATATGAATTAGCCAAGAAAAAAAATCAAACTTATAAACTCAATATAAATTTATGTGTCGTATCAATAAGAGTTTCAACTTCCTGGAAGAAAGATGTCGTATTTAGGCTCATCCTGCTATTTTTGTTTCACTCCTAGAGCCGATTTAAACCATTAGTAGCGGTCCTTCATGACCTAGGTTATTTACCTTAACACATCTATTAAAACATGACACATATATTACAGATGTTAATATGACAAATGATATCACTAAAATTACTTATATTAAATCTATCATGCATTCACACGCTCACTCACTCAGGACAGTGTATATATGTTTAAAGGAAACCAACTAACTACAAAGATACAAATAGTTTATTACATTCATAGTGGAAAGAAGGAAAAAATTAATTACAACGAAAATCTTAAAAGCACAAGTTCTTGGTTATATATTAATAGAGTACATAGTGTTATATTTTAGTAAAATTTTTATATATCCAATTATCTTGACAAATAGAAAGAGAAAAAAATTATTTACATGTATCATATCTTAGGCATGCTAAAACAAATTATGATTTGCGACATACGCAAAAAAGACACTTATTTCGCTTGAAAAAAAAAATTTGACAAAGAGGAAAGAAAAGGAAAAAAATAACTTTTTGGTGTATCAGAACTTATATGAGTCTCTACCTCACATCGGGTAATAAAATATTAATGATTTTGAGCGTTCAAATCACAGATCACGCACTACTCATAGTGTCCAAAACATTTCGCTCCATTTGACTTAGTTTGTGGTCATTTATATATCTATATATATATCTAACTATCGGTTTACAAAAACCATTTATCGTCTATATTTGGTTTGTAACTCGTAACAGTTTATGTCTGCAATCGCACATTACGACGCTTTACCCATCTAGGGATTTTGAGAAAATAACTTTCACTAGAGGATGTTTCTCCTCTTAGACGATCCATTTCCAAACTTATTATTTGAATAGTTTTAAGTTATTTATTTAACACAGGGACACGTCATGAGACCTTTCTTCAAGATCACTTTCGTATATATGTGTATATAATTCGGATTTTTAAAAACGATCTCCCGCAGGTGTACGGAGTATAAAGGTTCAAATTGAGGATAAAAAAAACTGGTCAAGTCACAGGATACATATGAAGGTGAGAAGGATTCAAGGTGCACTTTCCACAATGGTTTTAGGTTAGTCGTTCAGGGATAATATGCGTTATGATGTGAGTTACGTTTAGATCTGCCGTTACTTTCCAATACATGCCATTACATAATTACATAAGGTACCATTTACATTTGTTCAAAAGAAAAGGAAAATTACTTAAGTGCACGGCGGTATTCTTAACAAAATCTACATTCTTACATTCGTCGGAGAACTTACTGGTAAACTATAGCAACCAACACACGTTTAGGGGGACAGACACGAGCGCTCTTACATATATTCATATAATACCTTTAATATCATACTTTTACTATAAAATCATATTCATATACTATGTACATATACATCTCGACGTATTCATTTCTCTCTATATATATATATTTATTATAAATGCGCACACATTTAAATTAATCACCCCCAACAATAAAATTTTTACAAGGTTGCAAACATTGTCCAAAAACAAATGACTTCCGACATTACATATGAAAAAGAAAATTGATTTTTACTTGATACCGCGCATCTATAAATTTTTCACTTTTACATAATCAATTCGTGTTTAAATCATGAAGGAAAAAAAAGCTTTGGAAGCCAGGCACGTAACACAGAGCATTTCTAAAGATATAACTAGATAACCTAAAATACAATTTCTGGGCCCAGATCAACTACGAGGTAATCGAAAACCAAAACAGAAAGGAAAGTGACCAATGGATTTAAAAAAAACTTAAAGGGACGACGGTGAAAGAACGTAATTGAAGTGTCGTCAAATATGAAGTCTTTGTTCATTTCGGCGATAGGTCAAAACGAGATGGAGGACCCAATCATTATCTACTCTATCCATGAATCGTGTCTTGCAACGTCTCAGCTGGTAATTTCAGATCAGGTGTACGTTAAATAAATCGTAAGCAACAAGTTCAAAATCGGGGGGGGGGGGGAAGGTTGAAAATTTAAAAAAAAATCTCGAAGTAAGAAGGAAGAGACAAGGGAGAGAAAGCGGCGCCAACGAAAGGAGAAAGATTAAAGTACTACTCACTACACAGAAGAGTGATCGAATTTAAATATATATAACAACTCATAGCCAAAATTATTCACATATGCCGAAAGAGGGTAGTTTACTTAAATACGTAAACTAGGAGGGAGTCCCTGCTGCCAAGGATGCAAGTTCTGTGTCCATCAGAACCCAATCCCACAAGAGTTTGTTTGTAAGATTGAAATCCGAGCCCCGTATCCGGCCCAAACCAGCAGGATAAAAGGA
The DNA here is from genome assembly GCF_964235325.1 of Thermobia domestica. NCBI lineage: Eukaryota > Metazoa > Arthropoda > Insecta > Zygentoma > Lepismatidae > Thermobia > Thermobia domestica. Next base: position 238,430,404 of record NC_137458.1, on the reverse strand, counting down.
GAGGGGGAAGGGACCAGGTAACTGCGTCCCCAATTTTGAAATCTCTAAGTAAAAAAATATTCGACCCCTTAGAAAAACTAAGAAGGTTCGAGGACAGTAATGAAACTAGAATAGAAGTATTAGCTAAGATATCCCTAACTAATGATTTGCCGAAAATAAAAAAAAATTAAATAAACTGAATTTTGGATCGGTGATTTCTATGGCCAAACCTCACCGATAGCTCCCCTTCGCAGAATGCGCTAAATTCTGAGGCATCGATTAATTTCCATCACTATCTAGTTTGGAAACTAAGAAAAGAAAACGAAAGTACTCAAGGGGGGAGAGGTCGATGCCCGGGTACGGGATAACAAATTTCAATAATTAATTGTTTTGCTCCTGTACCCCTGTCCGAACCGTCGCCTCCATGAACATTGTAAGCTAGCCCGAGTAGGTGACGTGAAGAAAGAAAAAAAATCTCACGGAGCAGGATATTCTATTTTAAAACCGACCAGAAGATATGATTCACTACAGCCCTGTTGTATAACTACTACTGTCTTTTCATAATTTATTATTCAATATGTCTAGTCAGCGATTATATGATGCTACCTATTCTATCAGATGGTATTACTATGGTTGATTATTATTATAACACATTAAGCTACAAAGTATTACCATAGTCCGACTATATATCGCCCTCCGGTCCGCGTGATATTATGGTGCAGGGGTCAGAACCTGAGATGTTTGTAGCTACACGTATCTATTCAATATCTATATATCAACACGCGGCGAAGTATTCACTGGGCTACTATATATATTTTACTATATGGGTGTCCTATCTTCTATATTCATTTACTACAATATTCATATACTTCATATTCATATTCGTACTAATATTCATCTTTTTCATTTACTACGTCGCTATATTTTACAAACACCCTGTCTCCTCTATCTACGCCCGGCTCATATACACATTTCATCATAACACTTTAAAATCTATAATCACTACAAACATTTCCCATTCCGATCACCGCACGACAACCTCACTCGAACTCAAGACTCTTTCACACACACACAATACTATGTAATACCTGGTAGCTTTATTAAGAACGAAAAAAAAATCCTACGTATATTCACTGAAAATAGAATTATCTGCGATAATATTTAATGTTGATGAAATTCTGCAGCAACAATGAAATTATTCTGCAGCCACAAAGAAAAATGAACATTTAATATAATTTCAAAGCGAAGAACTAGCATCATATCGCCCGACTTCTGTTAAAAAATTACGTATTGTTTATTTACTTAAATATTTCGATTTCTAGACTAGGCAGAATGTTGAAATTTTCAGAATATATTAATTTTGGGTCACTTGACCTAACTGTACATTCATATGGGCTGCGAATTATACCTTCTAGGTTTTATTTCGGAAAGAAAGGTCAATTTCATGAAAACTAAATCACTAAGTACCTCGACAGAAGAATGGCGGTTAGTACTGACTTTTGACACTAGGGCTAGCGACGATATAATCAACCCTTGAACAACTGAATGTGACCTTGTACATGGAATTATTGTACTACATTAAGTTCACTATTAAATATTGTGTATGAGTTCACTTAATGACGGAATAATAAAGAATTTATCGCATAGTAAATACTACACTGTCCATATTTAATTATCTCACACACTCTTTCATCACTTAACTACCACTACCACTGATACTACATTACAAATATACACATACTACTCAAACTACAAGACACATCATGCCAATACACACCAATCATCACTATCATTAATACATGTTATACTAATAAATATACACAGAAAACATTCATATTTTACCACTTTAAATCGGCTCGAAAGGAAAAGGAAAGAAAGGGACAGGGCCAACTGGCCCTGTATTCACTGAATCACATTCTTAAGAGTTTAATCAATGCCCCGAGGGGACGTATCGAAGTATTAGCTAACAATAGGACCCCTGCCCTGAAGGGGCAGGAACCCGGAAAACAAACTAAATGTTCAACTCATCCCGCTGGAAGCCGTACTCCCAATTTGGGAGTCAGATAGGAGCCCTTACTGTAAATTTACACGTGCATTATTCTACCTATATTAACTACAAAGAAATTAAATACCGCCATGTTACGAATGAATAAATACAAAAGAAATCACATCCACTATATACACGAACACAAACGGTAGTGTGACAGGTCTTACGTAACTAGAAAAGGAATAATTTTAAGGATAAAGTATTTTAAGGGGAAAACACCACTTTCCGAAACTATTTGTGGATCCCTAAGAATAACTCGCGAACTGATGCACTTCACAAACCTGTCCACTATTGACTATATCTGCTCAACATGGCGTTGCTAATTATGCTTCCTATTTTTGCTTTTTAGTCCAGTTTTTACTCTGAAATTTAATAGTTTGTGACTCCCAAGACTTCCTGTGATTTTTAGACATTAATAAAGTCCCAATATTACCTTTATTTGTAGCTTTTCTAACTCCTTTTCGAGTTTTTAAGTTAGACGATCAGGATCCAGTATCTTCAGTGAGACTTCCCGGCTTGGAATGGAATAATTGCGCCCTAATATCATAGCGTGGGTTTATCAGCCAATCAAAACTAAGCATTTTGGCGGTGGGGCTTTGAAACGAATAAAATTTGGTAAAATCTGGATTAAACTAGATTTTAGAAGGACCTAGGTATCTAAAAGAGAGGTGAAGGGTGGTCCAGAAAATTCTGTCGAATTTTAGATTGGTTATTTAATCTGAAGAGTTCCGTCCAATAGTGGATCTATATTTTCAGATAGCACTGACACCGTAAGAATTGTAATAATCCATTTACATATCCATATACAAGACTTATAACTAATTTAAAATATAAATAAAGGTATTGATTCCCAAAACTATAATTCCTAATGAATTTTTTTACAGTTTTCCATGTTAATTTGAAATAGAATAACGAACAAAATTACGAATAATATGAACAGACAGAAATTTTTTTGTTAAACATCAAGTACAGTCGGTGCAAAAAATTTCGGGCACCCTCCTGTTAGAAACATAATCTCATTAGACTGTAATGGCACATTACAATATCAAAATCGGAAAACACGTATTTAATATTTTCAAAGTTACCCCGTGTCGGGTCCAACTTAAAATTTGAACATGGCAAGGGGAATTTAGTAAATCATTTGAAAGTATTGCTAGAAGAAGGAATATTTTAAGAGTCGAGTCTCTATGCTGAACTTGAGCAAAACAGCGAGTTTTCAAGGTGGTAATAAATTCATTGAAAATTCCGTGGTCACCTCTAGATATGTGAAACTGTGAAACCGATATCAGAAGATGTAAATACTTGTTTTATCATTGCAAAGTATAATGCACCAACGTAGAACAAAATGTATATTGCACCAACGTTCCTTCCATTACTGTATTCTACCATTAATTTCATAATTCAAAATCACTTGTCCTTTAGCCTAAAGACACAATCGTGGAACGTAGAATTTAATATTAATGATGTAATAAACCCACAATGGGGCACTTCTTGTTTTACTTTGGTGAATTATACCTTTGCAATGGTAAGACAAGTGTTTACCTCTTCTGATATCAGTTTCACAGTTTCACATTTCTAGAGGTGGTTACGGAGTTTTCAATAAAGGATTTATTACCATCTTGAACGCTCACTATTTTGCACAAGTTTAGTATAAAGACTCGAGTCTCTTACCATCTTTTTAAATTTTGGCAATACTTTTAAATGATATACTACTTGATTCTTTTTCTTATCATTTTTAAATTTTGAGTTGCACCTCTCCTGATACCCTCCTGGGGACATTAGCGCAATTCTTTTACCTCGATACGGGGTACCTTTGAAATTATAAAATACGTGTTTTCCATTTTTGACATCTGTTTCATCATTTCAGACTTTTAGGAGTGCCAACGGGCTTCATGGATACCATGCTTCTATATTCTCTTAGTTTTCAGATACAAGCCCCCATGCCGTAAGCATGAGTGGACCACCGATACGCAACTGACAACCTTTCGCCAAAAGTTGGTGATGCCGCAGCTACGATCCGCGGTGGCTCCACTTTTGTTTTGAAAATTATACCACCAGCGGCAGAGACTCGACGGAACGCCAACGAACCACAAAATTACTCCCCCAAAATATGTTAAATCGCATATATACCTAATTTGTTTATATTCAGGTGAGTGTAAAAAAATAGAGATGGCCAGAATCGGTTCCTGCTGGAATCGGTTTTCGGGTCTGAACAGAGCCGGCTTTTCGGATCCAGGTCTGGAACCGGTTTTTCACATCAAGGCCTGGAACCGGTTCTTCGGATCCAGGTTTTGAACCGGTTCTTCGAATGCAGGTCTGGAACCGGTTCCCAAGATCCGGTTCTGGAACCGGGTTTTCGGATCCAGGTCTGGAACCGGTTCTGAAAACCGGATCTGGAACCGAAACTTTGTGACCATCCCTACGCTAAACCCGACCTACTGGCAGGCTGTGAACAGTGTGCTAGATGAAATGGTGGAAGTGACAGGCAGGCGGCCGCTTGTCTCATTTGGCTAAATAAACTCGGTAACTATCAAACTCATTGGCTAAACAGGCAAACTGGCCAACTCATTTGTCTAAACAGCCACTGGTGGACCAATTGTTTTTGAGTGGACAAGCGGGTCTGGGCAGGGAGGGCACAAGCCTATGGTCCCCTTTGCAGTGTTTTGAAGGTGAACTTTGTGCCTCCTTTACGGGTCTTTGGGGGCTTTCGGATCCAGGTCTGGAATCGGTTCCTAAGATCCGGTTCTGCAACAGGGTATTCGGATTCAGATCTGGAACCGGTTCCTAAGATCCGGTTCTGGAACCGGGTTTTCTGATGCAGGTCCGGAACCGGTTCCAGAACCGATTCTGAAAACCAGATCTCCAAGAACCGGAACTTTGTGGCCATCCCTAGTAAAAAAAAAAAACTAGAAAATAAAGCAAGTACCCCGAGGTGGGCGTAAACCTTGAACCTTAAATTTACCAGCCGTGTATTCTTCTGACTTCGCCACGGAAACGATGTAGAAAATCTCGCTTGTAGAAGAATAAATTGTTGAGGTCTTCATTTAGCCAATCAAACAAATCCCTCTATGTCGAGTTCTGTGAGATTGTACTGTGTACCGTTTCGAGATTTATTGCTTTCTGGTGGGGTACTATCTATGTGCAAAATTTGAGAAAATCTCCGACGAGCACCTTCGGAGCCTCTCGTCTTTTGTACAATGTTAACCAGAAATAGCGTGGGTCAATAAAACCTTGATCCACAACATACTGGCCCGCCACACATCGTGACCCACGACCCACTGTCACCAACAATGACTCACCACCCAACGTAACCCATTCACCCAACATAACCCACTGACCAATTCTGACCACTAAAATACATCGTCATTAACTTTGATCCGTGATCAACGCCATCCTCTTTAAAGAAGTTATATTTGTAATAAACCAATTTTTTCCAGTAGTTAGCTCCTCTAAAAACTCTCAGCCTGCATCTCAAAAAACAAGTAGTAAGTGCTATTTCCATTGTTACAATTGCAAATATCAAAATCCAAAAGAGCCTGAACTTCTTTTTTCATTAGAACCAAATGAATAAAAGATAAATGGGTCTTGAAAGTAAAACGTAGACAAACTTACCAGTGTTCAGAAAATGCTATCAACAAGGCACTGAGCAGAATGGGTCGATGGATTAATGGATCAGTGTGAGTCACGGTGAGCAGTGTTTCGCGGTGGATCACGTCTTGTTGACCCACCGACCCACAAATCTTGACTCACTTGACCAATCGACCCACTCAATCTCTGATTTTAACATGTAGTATATAATTTAAAAGACGAAACAAAATCTACACAATTTTTTCTCGATTGTGAAGGCTGACTTGATACATTACTAGTTGAGTCGGTAATTTTTTCTTAAGGTGAGAAATTAATACGATTAAAAATCCCATCTTGAAGTGAGTACAAACTACATTCCAAAGTTATTAGAAACGCTTTCGCGACCCCAGAAAACTATCAATTCGACAAATATTTAAGTAAGTTTTTACATTTTACATTTTACACAGCTCCTCATCCTGTGAAGATGGGGATGAATTTTGATATAATGCTATTGAGTAACTCACTATTCATCTCAACGATCCAGAAAACAATGAATAACACTCTACGATCAGTCGTTTTACACTATTTTTATATGTCACTCCTCCCAACTTGCATTACTTGAGGTATCTGACTTCCACAATATTTTTTCTTAGAGTAAAAGTAATATGTCTCCCACGTCAGGTAAAAGTTGCTCCAGACATTCCGGAGTTTCGCTGGAATATACACTTATACATACATTAAAATATTTAAAGCTACGTAAGCAACACTTTCGATGTTGCCCTTGTAAATTCAAAATCAAGGTGGCATGTGGCATTAAATGCCATTGCGATTGTAATAGCTTGACGAACCCAAACTATGGATTTGACATTAATCTCAGTCTCTTGAGACATTTTATTTTCCATTCTCTATCGCCCACCATGACGATGGGGGTTTGAATCGATTGAGTTGATTTTGAGTTTAACATCCCATTCAGCAGTGAGACTATATGAGACGTAGACCTACTAATTAACGTAGAATTCGAAATACATGAGCTTAAGCTGGGAGCCGAAGCTGGGTCTCCCACGCCGAAGGCGTGTACGCTTTATACGCTTAACCACAAAGGAGCTTTACGATGCGAGTTGAATTTCGACTTTAACGCTATCGGAGTTGTAATTATTAATATCTGCAACAACGAGAACTATGGATTCGATACTCTTATCGATCGCTTTTACTTTATATATATCCCGCTCCAGCTCCCAATAGCTTACCCCGAGAGTACTCTTTTTTTTGGACTGTAAGCACTATATGTAGGAAATTTTGTTTACATGATGGAACACACACACACACACTAGTCTCTTTACCTTTCAGAAAGCGTAAATCACTTGCTGTAATGAGAAAATTGATAAGTAACCTCCGTATGACAAATAGCTGCAAGTAAATACACTTTATAACTTATTTATTGCTATGATATTATTTTCATAATTTGTATTTAACATTCACATATGGAATATAGACATACTATGAATACCTATATCAGATGTTATAATTTAAACATAATAATAACATAATGGAACATACACACACATACTATATATATGATATAGGTATGATTTTAATGGAATTTATATAATTTATTTAAAACAACTGATGTATTTTAATGGAATTTATATAATTTTTCATGCATTGCGGAAAACAAAGAATTTCATAAAAAAAACATTGACCCAGACGGAAATCGAAGTCACAACCTTAGGATTTGAAATCCAACGGCTTGCCACTGAGCTAACACAAGCAGTCTTCGTCAGATGTTTCTAAAGATGTATAACAGCTCTCTAGATAATTATGACATTCATATTCACTGCAAACGCTATTTTGTTCTACTTTGACTTTTATTTTAGTACTCAGGCGAGAATTATGTTCTATGTCTTAACTTTCAGCATTCTTTTACATATGGAAAGATTCGTTTACGTATCTAAATGTTTCACTACGTATGGAGAGATAAATGACAAACTTGTGCCGACATTAATACAAAGTTTCGAAATATTGTATCATTCTGTATTTCAATCAGTTGCTTTTTTCTACACTTGGTAACAAATCTTATTATACTTAAGAAAATCACATCTGCAAACTTTTTCCCGATTGCAAAGGTTGAATTGGAGATTCGAACCTTGTTTATTTTTTTTCCGAAGATACCAGAAGTTGGCCTTCGAAAATTTTTGCCTCGAAACTGCAAAAAAGTGTGCGCTTAACCTTTTCGAGAGAAGGCGTAAGAAGATATGACCGAAGTGAATGAAATTTTGCACAGATATTGTAGATATAAAATGAGGGAATACGGGTTTCGTATTTTCTTGAGAAGAAAACGGTGAGGTGGGGCACCGACCCCTCCAAACATTTGGTCACGAAATATCAAAATTGCTAGTAACAGTATGTCAGGTGTCTGTAAAGGACATAAAGAATTGCAACGAAGCTTAGCGTATGGACAAAACGCAAAAAAAAAAAAAAATAGACGAATACGTTTTTTATTTTCTGCGGAAAAATGGTTTTAGGGGGCAAAAGCCCCCACCCAAAATTTTGAAAGTTAATTCCCGGAAGGCAAGAGGAAGTTAACCGAAGTGAATGAAATTGTGTACAGATATTGTAGACAAAAAATGAGGAAATACGTTTTTCTTATTTTCCTGAAAAAAAAAAAGAAAACCGTTTAGGTGGGACACAGACACCGCCAGAACTTTGATCGTGAAATATCAAAACTGCTAATAAGAGTATGTCAGAAGTGCTTGAAGGATATGAAGAATTGGAACAACACATTGAGTAGGGACAATACGCAAAAAATAAACGAATACGGTTTTTCTTTTATTTTCTGCGGAAAAAGGGTTTTAGGGGGCAAAAGCCCCCACTAAATATTTTGAAATTTTAGGCCCAAAATGCAAGAAGGAGTGCACCGAATTGAATGAAATTGTGCGCAGATATTGTAGACGTAAAATGAGACAATTGGGTTTCATATTTTCCGGAAAAAGCGGTTGAGTGAGGCACGGACCTTATAAACTGTTGACTACGGAATATCAAAAGTGCAAATAAGCATACGTCAGAAGTTTTTAAAGAATATGGAGAATTGCAACGGAACTTCGTAAAGGGACTATTTGCAAAACAATATATGAAACGTGTTTTAATTTTTGCGGAAGAACCGTGTCGGGCCTAGGTCCCATCCGAAAAAGGAAAATATTACCGTAATAGCGCAGGAAGGAGTGGGCCCAAGCAAATCAACTTGTGTGTAGATATTATCTAGACCATGTGTAAAATAAGTCCTATCGTGTTTCTCAAGTGTCCCTATCCGTTTTGCTTCAAATTTGACAGATCAACAGCAATATGGAAATAAATCGACATGAGTTTTTGTTTATGCGGAAAAACATTGCAAGTGTTAAAAATGCCTCCTGAAATACTATAGAATACGCTATAGTGTTTGCGCTTGCTGTTACTTGATCTGCCAAATTTGAAAAAGTCGGATGGAGACACGACATTTGAGAAATACGGAAGTCCATATTTTACATATCCAATATCTACATACAATTTCATTCGTTTCGGTCCACTTCTCCCTCCACTCGACGTCTCGGTTCACTCAATAGATTTTTTTCTTTCAAGTAAATACGAAACACGTATTCCCTCATCTTACCTCTACAATATTAGCGCACATTCCATTCACTTCGGTCCGCTTCTTCTTGCCTTTCGGTGTCAAATTCCAAAATTTTGGACGAGGGCTTGTGACCCAAAAACCGTTTTCCCTTGAAAATAAAAAACGTATTTGTTTATTTTTGCCTATTGTTCATACACAAAACTTCGTCGCAATTCTTTATGCCTTTATACACATCTGACTGCATATTGTTAGTAGCAGTTTTAATATTTCATGATCAATGGTTTGGAGGGATCCGTGCCCTACCCAACCGTTTCCTCCAGGAAAATACGAAACCCATATTCCCTCATTTTATGTCTACAATATCTGAGTACAATTTCATTTACTTCGGTTAATTTCGTTTTGCCTTTCGGGAGTCAACTTTCAAAATTTTGTTTGGGAGCTTCTGCCCCCTGAAACCGTTTTCCCGCAGAACATAAAAAACTGTATTCATTTTACACAAAGTTATGTTAAAATTTTTCATGTCCTTTACACACATCTGACATACTCTTACTACCACTTTTGATTTTTCGTGATCAAAGGTTTGGAGGGGTCCGTGCTCACCCTACCGTTTTTTTCCAGGAAAGTACGAAACTCATATCCTCATTTTACGTCTGCAAAATCTGTGCACAATTTCATTCACTTCGGATTACTTCTTCATGCCTTTCGGGCGTCAAATTTCAAAATTTCGGGTGGGGGCTTTTGCCCCTGAAACCGTTTTTCCGCAGAACACAAAAAACTGTATTCCTTTATGTTTTGCGTATTTTTAATACACAAAGTTATGTTGCAATTCTTCATGTCGTTTGCACATATCTGACATACTGTTACTAGCACTTCTGATATTTCATGATCAAAGGTTTGGAGCGGTCCGTGCCCCACCCAACCCTATTTCCAGCAAAATACCAAACATATTCACTCATGTTATGCCTACAATATCCGTGGACAATTTCATTCACTTCGGTTCACTTCTTTTTGCCTTTCCGGCGTCAACTTTCATAATTTTGGGTAAGAGCTTTTGCCCCTTAAAACCGTTTTTCCGCAAAAAAAAAAAAAAAAACTCTTATTAATTTTTTTGCGTATTGCCCGTACATAAAGTTTCGTTCCAATTCTTGATGTCCTTTACACAAATCTGACATACTGTTACTAGCACTTTTGATATTTCGTGATCAAATGTTTGGAGGGGTCCGTGCCCCACCTAACATTTTTTGAGGAAATACGAAACCGGTATTCCCAAATTTGATTTTCACAATATGTGTGGCAAATTTCATTCACTTCGGTTCACTTCTTCTCGCCTATCCGGCGTCAAAAGTCAAACTTTTGGGTGGGATCTTTTGACGCCTAAAACCGTTTTCCCGCAGAACATTAAGAAAACCGCATTCTTTTATTTTCTGCGTATTGCCCTTACACAAAGTTTCCTTGCAATTCTTCATGTCTTTATACACATCTGACATATTTACTAGCACTTTTGATTTTTCGTGGTCAAAGATTTGGAGGGTCCGTGCTCCACGCGACGGTTTTTTCAGGAAAATACGAAACTCGTATCCTCAATTTACGTCTGCAATATCTGTGCAAATTTTCATTCACTTCGGTTTAGTTATTCTGCCTTTCGGGCGTCAACTTCCAAAATTTTGGGTGGCGGCCTTTGCTCCCTAAAGAAGTTTTCCGCAGAACATAAAAAACCGTATTCGTTTATTATTTGCGTATTGTCCATACACATGGTTATGTGGCACTTTTTCATTTCGTTTACACACATCTGACATACTGTTACTAGCATTTTCATATTTCCTGATCAAGGGTTTGGAGGGGTCCGTGCCACACCCAACCCTTTTTTCCAGCAAAATACGAAACCCATATTCCCTCATTTTATAGCTACAACATCTGTTCACAATTTCATTCGCTTTATTTCACTTCTTTCTGACTTTCTGTCGTCAACTTTCAAAATTTTGGGTGTGGGCTTTTGCTCCCTAAAACCGTTTTTCTGCAGAAAATAAAAACCAATGTTCATTTATTTTTTGCGTGTTATTCATACATAAAGTTTCGTTGCAATTCTTCATGTCTTTTACACACATCTGACATACTGTTACTAGCTCTTTTGATATTTCGTGATCAAAGGTTTGGAGGGCTTAGTGCCCCACCGAACCGCTTTTCCAGAAAAATACTAAACCCGTATTCCCCCATTTTATGTCTACGATATCTGTGCAAAATTTCTTTCACTTCGTTCACTTCTTTTTGCCTTTCCGGATTCAAATTTCAAAATTTTGGGGTGTGTTCTTTTGCTCCCTAAAACCGTCTTTGCGAAGAACATAAAGAAAACCGTGTTCCTTTATTTTTTGCGTATTGCCCATACAAAAAGTTTCGTTGTAATTCTTCATGTTCTTAACACACATCTGACATAATGTTACTAGCACTTTTGATCTTTTGTGATCAAAGGTTTGGAGGGGTCCGTGCTCCACCTAACCTTTTTTCCAGCAAAATACGAAACTCGTATTTCCTCGTTTTACGTCTGCAATATCTGTGCACAATTTCATTGACTTTGGTTCAGCTGTTCTTGCCTTTCGGGTGTCAACTTTCACAATTTAGTTTGGGGTTTTTATATTAAAACTTCACGTTATGTAACTTTTTCTTTTTTAGGAGATTCTTTTTTTTGGGTGGGGAGGAGAGAAATGCTATCTTCTGATATCTGTTTCTTGTCATTCATCTTGTTTGAACTGCTTAAGTAAGATCATTTTGTAACTTTTGATGTCCAACTCCGTCACGATAATAAAAGTGTCATTTTTAACAATTTGGTTTATTCTCTTATTTGCAGTTTGCCACACTGATATATTTGTTACAAAATTGACATTTGGTCCAACGCCTTTCGAATTCGCAACCAACCCAACCACCGAGGTTTTTGGGTTGCCTGCTATAGCAGTAAAAGGAAAATTGCAAGTGGTAATGCACTTTTGGAGTCGTGTATACATTTTATTCAGAAAAGCAAATGTCACACATCAGAGTCGATACTGAAAATCTGATAAAGCTGTTCTGTTACTAAGCTGTATCCATCTGTGTTCTACTTCGACCGGTGGCCGTGGCAGTCGTTTCATCATCGCACACTTTGCCTTCTGCTGACATCTTCCATCGCTTGTAGTATTTGGGTTATCACTTGTATCTAGATTCTACGAGTGCCGGTTATTTAGAATCAAAAGGTGTGAAGGGGTGAGACCACACAAATGTAAATAGTGGCCTCCTCGAAAAGTTTTGCGCAAAGATAGAATAAAAATTAATCAGATACGTGGATAATACAAATACGGTATGTCGATTGGGATAAAATGCGAAAACTTTCCAATTTCCAAGGGCAGAATGTTATGCAACCGAACTTACTTCAGAGTTGATTGGGTTGCATAAGAAACGTATTTCGCGTAAAATCGTGCAAAATCCACGAGTGTGAATTGAGCAGGACCACTTTTGGAAATTATAAATATCTGCATCACATACTGCGTTTGTACCGGATTGTACCGTTAAAATTTTCGTTTGTAGCGGTCTCTAATTCGAAGAAATCGAAAAATAAAGTGGTACTGTTATGTTCACGTTTTTTCGAATTTGAGACCGGTACAAATTAAAATTTTACGGTACAATCCGATACAAACGCAGGACAAATTATTCATATAGAAAAATCTATTCGTTTTGTGCGCCACCTTCACACCTATTCCCACGTTTTGTGCGCCACCGGAAGTGGGTCAAAATGGGTCAAAATGGGGGACGAAAGTGACCCACTGTTCTGCCACCAATGAACTTCCAGGTGGTTTCTTTTGCATCGTTTTGTGCATGTTTTGTGCCGTTTTCTGCGCCTATTCCCACATTTTATGTGCCAACTGAAGTGGGTCAAAATGGACTTACAAACATGGCGGGAAAAGTTAACCCTGTTCCGCCACCAACGAATTTTGAAGTCGTTTCCAACACATCGTTTTGTGCGTGTTTTGTGCGCTTATTTCCACGTTTTGTACGCCATCGGAAGTGGCTCAAAATGAGCCTCCAAATATGGAGGACAGCATTAACTTTTTCCGCCACCAATGAATTTTGAGGAGGTTTCTTTTGCATCGTTTTGTGTGTGTTTCTTGTGGCGTTTTGTGTATCTATTCCCACGTTTCGTGCGCCATCTACAGTGGGTCAAAATGTGCCTCCAAATATGGAGGACGGGATTAACTTTTTCCGTCGGCAATGAATTTCGAGATGGTTTCCTTTTCAACGATTTGTGCCTGTTTTCTGCCGTTTTGTGCGCCTATTCCCACTTTTTGTGCGCCATCGGAAGTGGGTCAAAATGATTCAAATATGGAGGGCAGTATTAACTTCTTTCGCCAGCAATGAATTTCGAAATGGTTTCTTTTGCATCTTTTATGCGAGTTTTGTGCCGTTTGTGCGCCTAGTCTCATGTTTCGCGCGCCAAAATGGGAACATAAATATAGCGGAAAAAGTTAATGCTGTTCCGCCACCAACGAATTTTGAGGTCGTTTCTATCACATCGTGTTTTGCGTGTTTCATGCTGTTTTTGCGCTTATTACGACGTTTCGTGCGCCATCAAAAGTGTGTCAAAATGGGCCTCCATGGGCGGACTAAAGTCATCCACTGGTTCTGCCAGCAAAGAATTTCTAGGTGGTATCTTTTGCATAGTTTTGCGCGTGTTTTATGCCCTTTTGTGCGCCTACTCCTACGTTTTGTGCGCCATAGGAAGTGGGACAAAATGGGCCTACAAATTGGTGTAACAAGTTAATGCTGATCCCCGACCAACGAATTTTGAGATCGTTTCCATCACATCGTTGTGTGCCGCTTTCTGCGCCATCGAAAATGGATCAATGTGAGTTCCAAGTAGTGACGAAAGTCACCCACTGTTCGCCGCCAACCAATTTCGGGGTGGTTTCTTTGCATCGTTTAGTGCATGTTTTGTTCCGTTTTGTGCGCCGCTTTCAACGTTTCCTGCACCGCCGGAAGTGGGTCAAAATGTGGCTACAGATATGGCAAAACATGTAAATGCTGTCTGCCACCAACGAATTTTGAGGGTGGTTACTATCACATCGTTTTGTGTGTTTCTTGCCGTTTTGTTACGCTATTTCTACGTTTTGTGCGTCATCGAAAAGGGTGAAAATGGGCCTTCAAGGGTTGACGAAAATGACCCACTTTTCCTTGACCAACGAATTTCGAGGTGGTTTTTTTTTGCATCATTTTTTGCGTATTTTGTTCCGTTTGTGCGCCTAGTCTCACATTTTGTGCTCCACCGGAAGTGGGTCAAAAATGCGCTACAGATATGGCGGAACTTGTTAATGCTGTTCCGCCACCAACGAATTTTGAGGTGGTTTCCATCACATCGTTTTGTGGGTTCTGTGCCGTTTCGTACGTCTATTTCCAGGATTTGTGTGCCATCCTAACTGGGTCAAAATGGACCTTCAAAAGTTGGACGCAAGTGACCACCGTTCCACTACCAACGAATTTAAACGTGCTCCCCATCACACCGTTTTGTGGCGTGTTTTGTGCCGTTTTGAGCGCCTACTTCCACGTTTTGTGCACCATTGTAAGTGGGTCAAATTGGGCTTGCAAGGGGGACGAAAGTGATCCACTGTCCCGCCCACCAACGAATTACGAGATGGTATCTTTTTAATCGTTTTGTGCATGTTTTGTACTGTTTTGTGCGCCTATTCCCGCATTTTACGCGCCGACGGAAGTGGGTCAAAATGGTCCTACAAATATAGCGGAACAAGTTAATGCTGTTCCGAAACCAACGAATTTGAGGTCGTTTCCATCACATCGTTTTATGCATGTTTCGTGCCGTTTGGTGCGTATATTTCTCTCGCCGGGCCAAAACCTCGCCGCCCAAAATCTCGCCGGGCCAAAATCTCGCCTACAACTTAATAAAAAATCAGTGTAGTATAACAATATCTGCTGCTTTTCTTATAAGTAAAAAGAAAAATGGAAGGAAGAGCTTCGTGTGGTGAGAGTGGGGGCGCCGAAATCTCTTGCTACGGCTCTGTATATATATATATATATACCGTATATCCCACTCCCTTTTGTTGTGTCGACTAAGTGAAATTATAAAAGACATCCTAGGCTCGAACCTCATTTATGTTGAAAATTAGATTGAGATCGGTAGGATGGCTCAAGAGGTATAATGTAACAAACATAGTCATTTAATTTTTATATATAGAGATTTCCAAAGCATGCATTAGAATTTTTCTTGTCATTGTTTTAATGTAATTATGTGTTATTACTAAATATATACATATAGTAATATATAGAACATTCTACATTGAAGAAATCGTCGTGAAGAGGTTTTATTCTAAGACATTTCTTCCCAGGCGACACTACGTCTCGCTTAATTTAGACCAGGCGAGATTCTGACGCGAGATCATTACAACGAGGTTTTGGACAGGCGAGATTTTGGGTTTGGCGATATTTTTGGTGGCGAGGTTTTGGCCAGGCGAGGTTTTGGCCCCGCGAGATTTTAGCCCGCGACGTTTTGGGCGGCGAGGTTTTGGCCAGGCGAGATTTTGTCCCGCGAGGTTTTGGGTAGCGAGGTTCGGCCCGGCGAGGTTGTCGCCGCGAGGTTTTGTACCCAAACCGTTTTTTCATCGCTTTGCGCGTGTTTTGTGTGCTTATTCAAACGTGTTGTGCGTTTACGACAAGGGGGTCAAAATGGGGCGACAAATATCAGTTAAAGCTGTTCCACCACCTACGAATTTTGAGGTCGTTTCCATCACATCGTTGTGTGTGTGTTTTGTGTCGTTTTGTGTTCCTATTCCCATGTTTTGTGCGTCACCCGAAGTGTGCCGAAATGGGCCTACAAATATAGCGCAAGTTAACTCTCTTCACGGCACCAACGAATTTTGAGGTCGTTTCCATCACATCGTTTTACTATGTGTAAATATCGGAATTCTTATAGAATGGCTTAACCAGTGATCACTGTAGAACAACAATTCTTACAGATGGCAAGATGCGTTTTTTACTATCTATTAAGGATCTCTGCGGTGATGCACATAAAGTGGGAATAGGCGCAAAAAACACGCGCAAAACGATGCAAATGAAACCACTTCGAATTTCGTTGGTGGTGGAAGAGTAGGTCACTTTCGTCGCAATTTGAAGGCAGGTTTTGACCCACTTCCGAGTACGCACAAAACGTGGATATAGGCACACAAAACCTCACAAAACACGCACAAATCGACGTGATGGAAACGACCTCAAATATGTTGATGGCGGAGCAGCATTAACTTGTTCCCCCATATTTGTACGCCCATTTTGACCCACTTCCGGTAACGCACATAACGTGAAAATAGGCGCATAAGACGGCACAAAACAGGCACTAAACGATGCGGAAAAAAGAACCTCGAAAATTGATATTGGCAGAACAATGGGTCATTTTCGTCCCCCTTTGGAGTCCCATTTTGACCCACTTGCGGTGACGCACGAAACGAGGAAATAGGCGCACAAAACAGGCACTAAACGATGCGAAGCAAACAACTTCGAAGTCTGTTATTGGGAGAACAGTGGGTGATTTTTGACCAAGTTTTTTAGGCCCATTTCAATCCACTTCTGGTGACGCACAAAACATGGAAATAGAAAATGAAATGAAATTAGTCCTAGTTTTACGTCCCACGGTTCTGCCAGTTAGGCTAAAGGAGACGGTGATCATGAGAAATGAATAAAATGGTGGAAAAAAGAAAGTGGGAGAACCCCTAGGAAACCCATGCACACGGTGTTTATCCACAACAAAGTTCACTTGGCGGGAGCAGGGTTTGAATCTACGACCCAATGCACCAGAGGCGAACGCTCTACCGCTGAGTCATCGCGGCCTAACATGAAAATAGGCTCACATAAAGACACAAAACAAGCACTAAACGATACGAAACAAACTGGGAATTTGATATTGCAGAAGAGTGTGTCATTTTCGTTCCACATTTAAGGCCCATTTTGACCAACTCCGATGACGCACGAAACGGTTCAAAACACGCACAAAACGATGTGATGGAAACGACTTCAAAATTCGTTGTTGGCGGAACAGCATTAACTTATTACGCCATATTTCTAGGCCCATTTTGACTCACTTTCGATGGTGCACAAAATGTAGAAATAGGCGCAAAAAGCCTCACAAAGCACACACAAAACGATACTAAAGAGACAACCTCTAAATTCGTTGGTGGCGGAACAGTGGGTCACTTTCTTACCACTTTTGAGGCCCATTTTGACCCACTTCCTTTGGCTCACAAAACGTGAAAATAGGCGAACACACAGAACAAAACACGCACAAAACGATGCAGAAGATGCCACCTCGAAATTCTTTCGTGGAGGTACAGTGGGTAACTTCCGTCCCCCTATGGAGGCCCATTTTGACACTTTTGATGGCGCACATAACGTCGAAATAGGCGCAGAAACGGAACGAAACACGCACAAAACGATGTGATAGAAACAACCTCAAAATTCGTTGGTGGCGCAACAGCATTAACTTGCTCCGCCATATTCGTAGACCCATTTTGACCCACTTCCGGTGGTGCACAAAACGCGGGAATAGGCGTACAAAACGATACAAAACACGCACAAAACGATGCAAAAGAAACAACCTCCAAATTCATTGTTGGCGAAACAATTTAATGCTGTCCTCCATATTTGGAGGCTCATTTTGAGCCACTTTCGATGGCGCACAAAACGTAGAAATAGGCGCACAAAACGGCACAAAACACGCACAAAATGATGTGTTGGAAACGACCTCAAACTAGGGGTGTTCGATAAGGCTGAAGACCTATCGAACTTCGGGAGTGAAAATTTATCGAGTTATCATTGGTTACTCGAAACCGTTCGAGTGTTTGAAATTATCGAAGTTTCGGGTGTTATCGAAATTTCGAGTATTATCGAAGTTTCGGGTATTATCGAAATTTCGAGTATTATCAAAGTTTCGGGTATTATCAAAAGTAGTGTGAACAGTTCGGTTTCTTCACCTCTCCAATGATTTCTTCTTGCAGCCAAACTAGTCAAATAACTTTTTTCATCTGATAAGTTATTGCAAAGTTGTATTTGTCGAAAAAAATTAAATACAATTTGTCATATGTAAAATTATTTTTCTACCTGCCCCGTTATTGGCGCAATCGGCAAAGTGACTATTAGTAGACTAATGTTGTCTTGGATTCCAATTCCATTCGGGTGATGCATGTTTTCTCTTCCTCTTTCTTTTGACAGACTGCTTAAACCTTGTACAGATCTGTGGGGAAAAAACTTTTCCTTCACTACATTGCTAAGGACAGAAGTTATAAAATGAACACTCTGCATATATGTAATACATATTATATACAACTATGATAACCTCAAATACATCGTTTCTTTCGAACACTCCGATAATCCCGAACTTTTCTAAATATTCAAGCGACTCGACAAATGCGATCATATTGATATATTTCTGTATTTGCTGCTTTCAAACAATTCGAGATTGTCGAACAGTTCGAGTGTCTCGAAGCTGTTTAATGTTTCTTACATTTCGAGTGCCTCGAACACTTCGAGAGTCCCAATGATTTCGGGAGTCTCGAACATTTCGAAAGTCTCAAACATTTCGGGAGTCTCGAAAGTTCGATAATTCGATAAAATTAAAATTCTTTATCGATGAAACGGTTTTGAAATGTTATCGACTTATCGGAACAGCCCTACCTCAAACTTCGTTGGTGGCGGAATAGCATTAACTTGTTCCGCCATATTTGTAGGCCCATTTTGACCCACTTCCGGTGGCGCACAAAACGTAGGAATAAGCGCAGAAAACGGCACAAAACGCGCACAAAACGATGCAAAAGAAACCACCTCGAAATTCATTGGTGGCAGAACAAGTTAATGACGCCTTCCGCATGCACAACCATGAGTCGATATGCAGAACTAGCATTCACATGGACTCCTACAACATCGTCTGACTGGCAACACTTTTTTGTTGTAATGTTGTTGTCGACTTGTTTCATCAAGATATATCAGAGCGCGATTTTCTCCGCGATGTCTCTTGACAACTCTTAAATATTTACTCCTCCACGTTACAATATCTGGTCTTTCAATCAACACCTTTCTCCTATTGTTACATCTCTTCCAAATGAAATCATACTGTCTCAATACCTTGCGCCGTGAGTTTATTTTCCAAGGGAAATGTATTTTTTGCCGCACTACAGTTAAAAGCTTAGCACACGTTGGTAATGTGATCTGACACGTACGTTTCATTCACAGCATTTCTTATAACACACAAATCAAAATCGTCTACAATGACATTTCTGTGATCGGGTCTTTTCCTGTGTTTACCAAGAGAAATCAATTTTCGTGTCGGTTAATGCACTTTCCGTGTAAGAGACTCCTTGTGAATTCTTTTTATAGTTGATTCAGACAAACCTATAGTTCTAGAAGCACGTTTAGTGGCTTAACCAAGAGGTACTAAACAATGTTTCTCTCTTAATTCGCGGTCACAGAATTCAATAATGTTGCTTATTACATTCTCGACAATCACTATGAATAATCGCGCCTTTCTTCCTAGATCTCGTCATTACACTAAAACACAGTATATTCTAATATTAAAATACACTAATTCGAAAAACACAACGAAACTAAGCACGCAACACAAAGCACAACGCGCGTTTCAAATGACATCACGGAATAGCACACAGATAACTTTACCCGGAATAGCACACGACATCTAACTTAAGTATAGATCACACCTCAAAAACCGAAAATGGACTTGACCGTGTCGTTGACCTTTCCCTGCTGCCCCTGTTTTAGGGTTCTTCTCGTCATCTGTGAGCTGTAAGTAAATGATATAAAATGCCATGAGCCTACTTCTGGGCCATCCTATATATTGCACATGTTACTGCAATTCACAAATATGGAAAATGTTTGTCGGTAGACCTGTGGGAATATTTGTTTCCTTGTTGTTAGACATAAGAATATGAAGCTCTAGTATTTTTTAACTCTGACATTGGAAGGCTGTTTTCTGAGAAAAAGAGTTGACAGGTTCGTCGACGACATTCGTCCATACACAGACAAATGATATGAGGTTCAGTGTAGTTGTATAGTAAGAATACCTGACTTTAGCGTGGGAGACTCGGATTCGATTCCTGGTGGGACCTCATGTCATTCAGATCTCACGTTAAGTTGTACGTCCATGTCTTATTTTAGCTTCACTGCTGAAAAAACATTCTGAGCTCTAATTAATCAACTAATGATATTACAATACATAAAGAACTCAAATCATATGTTTATTACTTTATTAAACGAAAGTACGTTACATCATAAGTACAGTTCAACCGGGCTGAAGAAATCGGTTATCATCTTCTGTTGTAACAGATGTTATTTAAGGAAGTTAACATTTTCCAACAAAAGTGGAAGTCAGGTCATTTCATGAACAAATCTTCAGTTTCACTTCACCTGGATGTTAAAAAAAAAAAAAAAAATAGTATATGAACAAAACAAGTTACTATCAGGCAAATAAAAGAAAACTAACTTCATTAATAACTAATCTAAAATTAAACCAACTATTAATATTAGTTACAACAAATTCTTTTAGTATATTTTCACTTGTAATATATTGATTTTCACAGCATAATGAATTATTGTTATCAAAACTTCTAAATTGTATTCAGTACAAATAAGAGTTCATTTAAAAAATGCTACGTTAATTTTATAAGTAAATTTCAAAATAATTAATAAATTATTTTTCTACAAAGACATGAATTTGCAGTTCATTTGCAGTGGTCCTATTAAGTAAAGATTAGTGTACGCGGAATTTCGTTACTGATTGGTACAAGCTTCCAAATGATTATTGTTTCACGATTTTCGTGTACATATTTAATCGATATATCTTACCGTTTTTCCTCTGTGAAAATCAGTACTTGACATCTTTTACTGCTTTTGCTCTGTCGACAGACGGATAAAGTCGTTCTATAAAATTTCCGACTCTTATGCATAGCATAGTTTGGAAGTCTAAAAACGAAACTGTTATATGTCAGAATAAAAATTCTCAGGCCTGAAACACTCACTTAAATTATGTAGAGGCAAAACAACAACAACAATAATAATAATAATAATAATAATAATAATAATAATAATAATAATAATAATAATAATAATAATAATAATAATAATTATTATTATTATTATTATTATTATTATTATTATTATTATTATTATTATTATTATTATTATTTATCTTCTTGTGTGACAAGTAAAGGACTTTCAAATGGTCATGAACAATATCCCAGAAACAACAAAATGTTGTTCATAAGCCCAGTTATATGTATCTAGTTAAATTCTGTGGCATTTTCGTCTTATTTTCTTTCAGTTTGAATTT
The DNA here is from genome assembly GCF_964235325.1 of Thermobia domestica. NCBI lineage: Eukaryota > Metazoa > Arthropoda > Insecta > Zygentoma > Lepismatidae > Thermobia > Thermobia domestica. Next base: position 238,408,852 of record NC_137458.1, on the reverse strand, counting down.
TGAGAATACAGGAAATTTTCTCACACTTGTGCTCATCTGCTCAAGATTTGATCATTAACTGTGAACGGGAATTCTGTTTGCTGATTCGATTTATAGTACACTAAGTAGAACAGGAATTCTTCGAGTGTTACTACCCCGATTTTACACCGTTCTGGATTAAATGCTGGGGTTGTGTTATAAATCGGAAGATGAAATAGTCTAAGAACAAAAAGGATTAAAAGCTTTCCTCGCTCGTTGTTGTAGTAGGCAGCGCCATCACATCGCTTCGTCCCTTCTTGAATATCTTTGAAGAGTTCCTTAGTTTTCCCAGGTGGCAGCACAGAAACCAGACAAGGCGCTATATAATTGCAAGAAAGAGTGAGAGGATTCTTCTCTTTCCAGCAACCATCCATTATACAGGAGCAGCGGCTGCACCAAAGACCTGATGAAGCTAGGATCAGCGGAGGCTATACCCAGAAGACAGTGATTGAAATTAGAGGACTAGCTCAGGAGAGTAATGCTCCCGGAAGTAGAAACGGGAAACACAGTTCTGATTGGTTGGCGTTATCCACTTCTTGCCAAGTTGATTATAGCAGAAATAGCAGAAATCAAATATTTGCTGCTGTCGGTCTTCGTGGCCTAGTGGGCTAGCGCTTTATGCTAGTAACAATAGTCTCTTTTGGCGTGAGTTCAAACCCGGCCCGAGGATTTTTTTTTTACATTTTTATAACACTTATTAAATTAAAATAATATGAAAATAATACTCAAAAGTGTGATTAACTTACTTTTGTGCAGATAAGTAGTAGTAGTAGGAATGGGTTAGAAGCCCCGCAGGGCTCGTTTTATTCCCCTTGTACTCCATGATATAGGGCTCGTTTTGCTCTCCTTGTACTCCAAGATATAAATTTTGTGACCAACTTAAAACAACTGGCTAGGATAGCGCGTAAAACAGCTGGCTAGAGTAGCGCGCGGAAAAACGTACTGGGAGTATTAGGGGAAAGTGGTCGAATTCTGCGCACTTAAGGAAAAATCGCTATTTCTCCGTTGTTTTTGTAAGCATAAAGACATAACTTTGCACAACCATTGTTTGCTATGTAGTAAATAACATAAACACGAAGTTTGAATAAAATCTCGCACCAGTTGTCGATAATAGACAAAAAACCTGAACTATACATTTGCGCAGAATTACCCAATTAGGTGGGTAATACTGCGCATAATATGCGACAATTCTGCGCGAAGCGAATATATATGTTTAAAGCAAGAAAACATTTTCATAACAAATAACATATTTAGATACATATATATAGATGGAGTCAAGTTACTTCCAGGCATGTTTTTGGGGGCACTGCCCCACCCCCCGGAACTCTGTGAGTGCCCACTTGAGGAGACTAATATAACATCTATAACTTAATAGAATAGCACCAGCAGTGCCCCCCAGAATACTAAGTGTTCCCCGGAACATTGTTTCTAAAAGAAACATTGGATGGAGTGGGTTCAAAAAAGAACGACAAGGGGGGCTACAAGTTTTACTATGTACTTTATTGCCTACTTGTTTTATGACTGAAAAAATACATATATTTGAGTGCATTGAAACCATAAGCATGATGATAAAGGGATCTCAAAAACAGAGCATTGTTTTCAGTGACGCGTAGAAAGAAGTGTCGAACGGCTGAATCCTATGAGGTGTATGGGGAAGTATTGATACTATTATGGTATTATTTTCTCAACAATAGATGTAAATTAGGAGTGAAATATGATTGTGAAGTATTAGAAGTACTGGACCAGTCGTAGATGGGCGAACAAAATTTCTGAAGTGATAAATCCATTGCGTAAACAATCTTCATTAATCCAATCATTGTTACTGCAGGAATAGATTGCACTTAATGGACCTCATTTTTAATTGTTGTGACACGCGACGCCATGTCAATATAAACATGGGCGGGACGAAAATTCCACATGCACTACAAGCACACACAACAGACTGTCTTTCCACACTCGTTCGAAATAGCAGTTCCTACCTGTTTCTGACCTTTGGGTGCTAAAATTCTCGTGTGTTTTTATACGTTCGAAATACCCGTTTCGTCCACATTGAAAATTCTACTTAGTGGAAAATGGTGCTTTTTCATTACTGCTTCCAAGTTCTTCAAGAATAGTGTCACGACTTCTTCATTTAATCCCTTTATCCTATTCAAATTTACTCCCTCAGGTTTCCTTAGGCTTATTCGTGGATTTCTTTAAAGAAACATCTTAACCAGTCCATACTAGCAACTGCGGTATTTCCATCAAAATTTTGGGCAATTCAATTTGCTTCGATAATCACATAATCCACCAATTCGCGTTCTTGTTCTCCGAACTGATTTCCTTCCGAGACTAGCACCGTATTTCCAGTTTTCATGCCTAGACGAATAGCATATTCTACTGTTCCGTACAATCCAACTTCTCGATTCGAACACCCACTTTTAACACCATTGATAGCTTCTCCTAGTTGTTCCTCTACACAACTACCTCTCGTAGTTGTTCTTTTTCTTCTTTCCGGCATCTATAATGAGAGAATCACGATATTTTGCGGATGTATTACGTACACTTGTCATTAACATAAACACTCTTGAAGTGCAATTCTGCGCACTGCGCAGAATATGCCATCGATTTTGCGCAGAATAACACCACTCTGCCATTTGACCAAAAAACACGAAATTACGACGTATTAAATATTGATTAGCACTACGAATTGCAATGATTATAATGCTCATTGTACACTATAAACGGAACATAAAACTAACTACCTAGAAATATATAAAGTATAGAACGTACCTCTTAGTTTGTTTGAAGAAAATTTAATATCAACAGGGAAGAAATAATTCAATGGCCACTTACAGCCTAAACATTTGACATAATGGCTTCTGTCCCTTAATGTTAGTTACTAGTAAAGGTTTCTTAATGACAGTAGCAACCAATCTGTCGTAAAGGATCTCCAAGTTCAAGAAACACGTGTGCGCAGAATTATCCGCCGCGCAGAATTCGACTATTTTCCCCTACTCTCCCGAGCGGGTCGTGAAATTAGTGCATAAAGACTTGTTCAGTGTTACAGTGACTAAGTAGACCACAAGAGTGAAGAAGTGATCCTGGTGTAATAGACCTTATGATAAGTATCTAACCTTTTTTCCTTGCCCGTACAGCCTGAATCAGTGTTATCTGTATATATATTTTTAAAAAATATATGAAACTCTTTTCAAACCTTTGACTATTAATTCAATAAACGAAACTACCTATATCATTCCACGCGCAATCGAGATAAGTACTCCGACATTGTAGTGACTAGCATGCATATCTTTGGTGAACGAGGTCTCGGATTCGATTCTTGGTATGAGAAAATTGAATGCATTACGATGCATATAGATTCATAGCCTCGATGCTGAAAAGGAATCTAACTTTCCCAAAGAAATACAACTAAGAGAATGGCATGGCATTGGCATGTAAAAAAAGGAAAAAGATAGAAGGAAGAAAGGCTGAAGTAGGAAGCCTTCCTATCATTGGAAGCTGTTTTCCTCAGCAACTAAAATGTTCACAAGTATATTGGTAAAGACAAAATCATTTCTAATACATAATACAAATTTCTTTCCCAGTTGTTCTGAATACTGTGTGTCAGGCCTGTAGCCAGCCCAAAAATGTAGGGGGGGGGCGGCTAAAGTTAGGGGGGCCCATGCAACCATATTATAGTTCACCACCATATTATAGTTTATTTGCCAGTCTACCGTGAAAATTTTAGGGGGGCCTGGCCCCCCAGACTCTTCCTGGATACGGGCCTGCTGTGCGCTAAAAATATAATCTGAAAATATTGGAATTTCTGTTATATTCTCATGAGATGGTAGGCGAAATATTTTTCGCTTTTAGTGAAATTTCTCATGTACAGAATGGATTCAAATTTTGAAACTGCTTCTGTGTTTGCAGAGAAAGAACCACATGATATTGTTATCTTTCAGAAGAGGACAAGTTTTCACTTGTGCTCACCTCTGCAATTAATTTATCAATTTCTTGTCGCTTTTTGTGGTTTGTTCTCTGACAAAATAGTGGATGTTGTTGTTCGAGTGTCTTCTCGCTTCATCAGTTTTCTTTTCGGCGAGGTTCTGACGCGGAACCTTATTAACTAACTGATCTTTTCAGCAATTCAACTTCATTAGTATCTACCATTTAGAAAACTGGAAAACATACTCGGACATGCATTTCGAAAAAAAAAAAAACAAAAAAAAAACTTAATATTGTGTGTAATCTATTTATAAAAAACGACCATTTTCTAGTTTCATCATCACGCCGCAGTTGTCTTGTAAATCAGAATCGGAAAGCACAGCTTTTATTTCGTTACTTTTATGCAGAATAAAATAAGAAAACGTGCTGTTGAAGGTCTTCTTTTGCTGTTAAAGGTCTTTCTTTCAGTACAAAATAAGAAATTGTTGTCAGAGTGAGAAAATGCTCTTTGAGAGAGAGATGAATGTGCAAATACTTCACATCTCGTAATCATTGAAACTCATATTAAAATGACCAACTACAAAATAAACCTCGCGTCACTTATTTTGCTCTCCTTGTCGATTTATTTATTTATTTATTTTGTATATGTGTCTGAAATTGTTACCTAGCTTTGCCTTTTTTCTTTTGTTCTGCGATGTGACCCGTTATGCACACGAGAAGCTTCAACATACAGTTCGTACGATAGAGATAGAAGCGATATTGGGCTATTCTTTCCGTGTCTATTATCAAACCTACAGTACATTCAGAGCTATGATTCTCGTAATGTGGATATGCTAAACAGTGACTAGACTATTCGATTGGACAGATGCATATAAATAACATACGTATAGATACACTGTAAAGCTGTTGCCGAAGAGATATATACTATCCAACTTTTATCAATATTATATTATACTTACTATTACATTATTATACGAGGTAGTATAGTCAGCTCTGGCTGCTTTTATCCCTGGTAAGCCATTTAAAGGAAAAGGCGAAATTTGAATGAAATAATCAAAGAATAAAACAGTTATTAATATTATTATAGACGGTTATTAATATTAGAAGGTTATTAATATTATTACACTATATTTTATTAAATACCATTTTGTTCTTACATAATTTTTTTTACATACAATTTAACAACTTTACATTTTTTAAAACAGCTCCTTGTGAACACTATGGTAATTAGGACCTATAGGCCCTATTAAGATACATACTTCCTTTGTTTTGGTGTTACTGACGACGGCCGACTTGAATCACAACTAACAACGGTCGAAAGAATGACAGGAGAAACGAAAAAAAAGTAATAACTAAGAAAAAGAAACGAATAGTAGAATGGACGAAAAAAAAAGAACGCAGTTCTTACATGCAATAAAATTTGACAAATAAAGTATTATTTCCGAAGAAAAAAATACAGTATAAGAAAATGGAAAGTCAATGAAATTCTTAGAAATGGTAATTAGGATTATTGCTGTACGTGGAATATATTTCTTGGGGGTGGGGGCTTAAACCGGATAGTCCCCTAAATATGCTAATGAGTGTGTTCTATACTTTTCCAGACTAGGACCAGAAAATTGGAACCGTATACGCAAAAATGGAACTTTTGCGTGTATATTATCCAAAATATATTTCTTAAGATTCAATATAATGAAAGTAATACTAGTATAACTTGTCAAAACATCTTTGAACATCCTTGACGTTGAAACTGTTTGAATGTTCGCAACAAAATTAAACTAGTCGCTTTTTATTCGTTTTCCATGCTGAATATTGCCAAAGAGTTCAACGTCATCTGCACCATTGTACTATGAATATACATTTTAATGGCGTTTAGTCCACTAAATGCTCGATTAGGTGCTGTTCTCGTCACAGGAAAAGTTAGATACAGTTATACAGTAAATGAGTAGGGGTCTAAACAAATACGGAACACTACTAGCAATGACAGTTATCTAAGAATAAAACTTTAGCTAATTTATTCTAAGTTGAAATTTTACGCAACCTTTTCCTTTGTTACTGTCTGTTAAAGTTGTTGCAGCAGAGATGATAAATGTTTTGAGTAGATTTTACAGTCTACAGTTCCTTTACAACTTCCTTTTTTCTAAGACTGAAGTAGAGTCCATTTTAATCACTGAGGAAAAAGTGTAAAATTATATAAAAGCCTACAAAGAGGAATTACGAAACTTAAATGCGCTCCTTCTGCCGTGAAATGTCTGATAAAGAAGACAATATACTAAAAAATAAATGATCTTTTTCGAAGTTCTAATGGAAAATGAAACAAACTGTCTTAAATATGTTACGTTCTTGAAGAGAAAAAGAGCAAAAAAGTTATTAGAAAATACACATTCTCATAATGGTGTCATTTGGATGAGTATTTATAACTTACGAATAGTCAGTTTTACGTTATGGCTTATTAGATGAGGGGTTAGTGAACGAGATTCCTGAGTTCAAATATCGTCCATTTTTGTTACTTTTTTAAATTTTAGTTATACTTAGTTTACGCACTCCAGATCTTCAAGTTTGAATCAAATACAATAACAGCTAGTGAATTAAATGTAGCTACAAAGTCGAATGCAGTGTTATTTTCAAAGTTGTATATTGTAAGGCAATAAAAAGCATATATTATTCGTGTCATATTTGAAAATAATGACAGCTACAATTAATTCACTGGCTGATACTATATTTGATTCAAGCTTGAAGATCTAAATGCATAAACTAAGTGTAACTAAGAGAAAAAAGTAACAACATTTGACGAAATTCGAACCTAGGATCACCAGGGAAGGCATACCGTTCACTAAACCCTCATCTGACAAGCCACGACGTGAACATACCAATTGCAAGTTATAAATTGGCATAAATTTGTAAGTTACATATATTACAAATATTTGAATGTAATTTCATCTTAAACTAGCTGCGACTACATTTACTTCAAAATTGAGTTTTTCGATTGCACAGTATGAGCGTGGATAGAAGAAAAAGTCAATAAGAATGGTCGGGATTCGAACCTAAAACAATCCAAGTATGAATCCCTTACATTAAACATTCATGTAATAGACAACGACGCAAAGTATTTGGCACTATTTTATCATATAGTTCTATCAAATATAACTTAATGAACAAAATAAGAATAATTTTTACTGACTTAAAAAGTGTTTTTGAACAAGGGGAAGTTCATTATACACCCTATATAACTAAGCTATAAGAGGTCTGCGTCCCATCTGAACGGCGCAATCACCCAGTCAACGTTTGGAATATCCCGTTCTAGTAGGTAAAGGAAAAGTGTGTGACAGACTACGTAGAGTTCTCCGTGGCTGAATGGATAAAGTCATGGATCGATAACTAAAAAATTCGTAGTTCGAAACCCGGCTCGGAAGCTACAGATTCTTTAAGTTCTTATTACTTCAGATCTTAAGATCTTTCTCTCTCTTTGTAATCATCTGATGTTCGAAAAAGAATTCTCCATCTTAATTCAACAACTGCCTAATGTGATTCTCGCAGGTCGGAACCTTTCCTTCTTCTCTTTCATAAAGTCACAATTTTCATCATAATACGGATGCTGTCCGATCGTTTTTTTTTCTCCAATTCTAAACTTATCTATGTAAATCATTCCTTTTTGTCTCCACATTTGAATCTCTCTCTCAATGTCGTCCATGAACTCTTATGGCTTGGGATTAAACCTTCAACTCTTAAAACCTAGCAATGTGCTATCACAACTATATAGGTTTGTTGTTAAAAGCAGCGTCATATTAGATTTTGACCGGGTCCGGGGAGGAGGCGGAGATTTTCCGCCGAGATAATAGTTTCATTTTTTATTAGTAAAAAATGAAATATTTTAAGTTTTCCGTCCCACTATTATGCGGGGAGGATAAAGGAGACGGTGACGATAAGCAACGAAGGAAATGGTGGAATAAAAAAATAGGAAGAAACGGGAGAACCCACGCTCATGGTGATTGTCAACCACAAAGTTTACTGGACGCGAGCTGCGATCGAACTTTTTATTATATTACTACACATCTGATCAAACAATATGTATTTCTCAAGCTCAAGGGAGTGGGCAATTACATCCTTCTGTCCTGCCCAAATGACGCCAACTGGAACATTTGATTGTAATTACTGACCAGAAATGAATAACACTCATTTCTGTCAGTAGTTTTTAGACTCTGTACCCGCATTACACACTTTGGGAAGCACAAAACCTACTGGCATGATTAACAATTTCCATAGAATTCACAAGGAGCGTCTTGATGTGATATGCAGTCTTTGAAGAAGGGAAAGGATGCAAATGAAGGTGTTTGTGAAGCTATGGGAACATTTTGTGATGTTTTGTTTTACTCAGGCTCTGGAAAGGGATTTCAGGACAAACGGATGAAAGAGACGGTTTTAGAGCGATAAACCTTGTGAACTGGTTCCTGTTTTCTCCGTCTGAATTGAAAGAGTACATTACGTCACAAATCGCTTTAGACAAGGAGAGGTGGAGGAGGGAGTGAGTTGGATTGAATACCAAAAGTAACTAGTCGATGAGAAGTGTCGGGATGCATAAGCACACGGCGCAAGAGTTTATTCCTAAGTTGGACTTAAACTTTTTGTAACATTTTCTGTCCTTCGAACTGTACCTAACAGGGTGTAAAATACTTAGTATTTCGAATAAGCAAAATACAAAAACAACTATCTTAGTAAGTAAACATATTTGTACCTGTCTGCAAATCTGTCATTATTGGTTATTGTGAGGAAGGTATCTGTACTGTTAAGGACACAATGAGCTGACACTTATTTTATTTAAATTGAATATGTTTTACCTTCCGAAAGGAAGTTGAGTGAAAGCAGAAAGCTACCGAGTCACGTTGAGTCACAATTTCTTAGAGTTTAGACGGTATAGAATAATTCAATAGGTTATCATCGACCGAGTATTATTTATAGATGTAATGTTTAAGCATGACTCAAGAGCAAAACATTTGCCTTGTAAAGTTATTATTATTTATAATGTTCCTTGATTTTCCTAACGTAGTTTAGCTCCTCTTCTCGCTTAATAACAGTTCAATTTATTAACTTCTACTTTTTTCGAGATTAACCACGACATGTGCATCTAGTGTTCCTACAAATATTAAATCATATATTTCTAAACATAGCGAGAGGTGAAAGTAAATAATGTACCACAGATATATTCAACTCTATTGATTTACTGTTAATTACGATACAAAAATTAATAAGGATATCAAATACGAAGACAAGCTTCAATCTAATCACTTGCACTGACTCAGGGATAGTAATGGGCAGACATTTCTCACTCACCTTAAATTTGATGATCATGGTCTCTTTTATGCTTACTTATATTGTCCAATAGATGTCCTTAGTTTTACTCCCAAAAGCGGTAAAACGTGATGGTGTTCTTAACAAAATAGATCATCCAGCAGTGAAATGTGTTCACAGTATGTGTGTAAACAGCTTTTAACAATTGAAGCGGTTAGAGGATAAAGGTGGTGTGTAATAAATGGTACATCTCAGGAAAAATTACTTTCACAACTATGTCTGTTGACATACCCCCTTCATAGTTTCCAAATCTCTTCACTCGGACTAGGACTCACTAAATGATGTGTTACGTAGCACGACTAACATATAACACGTACATGTACTGTCAGAATGCAACTTTTCAAAATGTAACATAACACCTTTACCCTGTAAGCGCTTGAACTCACTTAGTAGACGAAAAGTAAATTTCAAACGTACTACGTTTTAGACGTAAGATTTGAAGTTTTGAGAGATGATTGTCAATTATCAATGAAGCTAACGTCGGCTTGTCTCACTTGTCAAAATAATCTGGTGTTCCCTGACACTGATTCTTTTTCTATCACTAATCCATTCCGTACGCCATCTTGGAACTTCCGTACTATTTCATACAGCTAAATTTTGCAAATATTCAAGAAACTAACTATAAAACTGACGTTGATCCATGCACAACCTAAATATCCTCCACAATCCCAGGATACATTTTCAAAAGGAAATTTGTTGCTGGAAAGAAATCTGTTTAGTCACTTTAAGTGTTTGGAATTCAGCAAACGAAACAAATTCACAACATACGTTAAATGCATGAGACAGAAATACTTAGCTATACAAGTATTTTTCTACCTTTTAAATCTTTAACAAAAATAAGAAGAAAACCAATAACTAACTTTCAACCAAATTTGAATTTCAATAGTTGACCTACTGTATTATAGACTAAAATATCCTAAAACAAAGTATAGCAGTTATAGAAAAAGTCAGGGGCGGATCCAGGACGCACTTTTGGGGGGGGGCGGTGGGTTATAATACTGCTACTTAGAGCTACTTTTAAGAGCGTCAAAAATAAACTATATATTTTATTTATATATAAAATAAAAAAAGTTTCCTCTTCTGGGGGGAAGATCGCTCCGATCGCCCCCCCCTGAATCCGCCCCTGGAAAAAAGTGTAAGATTCTAAAATCCTTCTTTATTCCCTTAACTAGCAACATCATTTGAAAAGGAAGAGAGCAGTTGCCCTATCCTGAGTTTGAGTATGTGCAGTTGCCCTATTCATACATTTTAATCGGTTGTATACTAAATAGTTGTATATTATTAAAAAAAAAAAAAACGCAAACTCATCTTGCCCCCTGGCAAAATTTGAAATGATGCCACTGCCCTTAACGCCGGAATTACGGAAAATACTTTGAAAAAATATACAGTTTTAATAAAGTTGGATAAACTGCAAAATATGCAAAAAGTATTTTACTACTATATACGAGGGCAGTCAAAAAGTTACCGGAATTTTATTGTAGCTTTTTATTACCACAATATAATTACACATGTAGTTAATCTAATCACCTTCAAAGTAGGCACCTGCGGAACACACACACAAATCCCCCACTGCTCCTGCCATTGCTGGAAACACCAACGTAAGGCATCTTCCGAAGTTCAGCCGTCGCGTTGGTTTTAACGTGTTCTACGGTGACGAAACGGGTACCGACGCTGTTTCCTCAAAGCATTGTCACCGTAAACTGACTTCAAGGCTATCAAAGTAGGTGTCTGAAGAAGATTTCCCCAATTTGCACAAAAACTTGATCTTTGCGCTTTGCTAGATTTGTGACAATGCACCAACTGATCACCACATACTCCTCTATTTAGCTACACTACTCGTAAACTGACTGTTGTGACCTATTCACACTTCTCATATTCATAATTTGGCAACTTAAGGACTGTACTGTACAAGATTCGTTGTGTTTGCATCACAAATGCCAAAACTACATCATTTTCAGGATCTTTTTGATTGCACCTCGTATTTCCAGTATATTCAGAGAAAATGACTAACCACATTACTGTGATATCTCGAGAAAGCTTGGTTCAAAATAGGTAGCATTGTGTTACTGAACCCTAGGAACATTAATAAGTGGCAAAATTTATATTATATTAGAAACACTTTCTCCCAGCAAACATAAAACATAAAACCAGCAAAAACGCAGGAATCCATTCTTCTGTTTCCGCCAAAATCCTTACATTCACAGAAATAGACATAATCAACAATAGACGGCAGAGTAATCAAGGATGAGTGAGTGGGCACGTGGCGAATCCGTTGCAATAGGCATCTGCGGCTACCGCTATATGTGGTACATTCAAGTTTCAACACATCCATTATTTTTCTCGCTGACTAATGACACGAAAACTATGAAACTTATACCACTTCTCGATTTAAGCTCCATGCAGTCATATACATTTTTCACAACGTCAACGCCATAACTCCATGACGGCAGCGAACGCTTCTTTAGGAGTCTGTTTTGAACACTGGAAAATCGCTGATGCAATAACGGCACGGTTAGTGAATGAGTGACTACGCAGAGTGTCTTTGTTCATTGGCAACAGCCAAAAGTCGCTAGGGAAACGCGACATTGCCTGACAACATGCCATGCGCGCAGCCCTGTGGTCGTCCGTCAACATTTGTGGCACCCATCTACAGGACACTTTTGACATTTTCAGATCTTTGTGCAGGATTGTGTGCACAGATGCCACGGAAATGCCAACTTTGGAGGCCATTTGTTCCACACTGATTCGGTGATCCTCCAAAGACAACTTTCTCCCCTTGTTCAATCATATTGTCAGACCGGTTTGTGCGAGGCCGAAATTGTCTGGTTTGTTGTCACAAGACGTTCTGCCTTCCTTGAACTATCGCATCCACGAACGCACATTAGACACATCTTATGATACCATTACTCCAAGTCTCAGTCAACTGGCGATGAATTTTCAAGCGGTGTCACATCACGCAATTGGAGCAAACGAATGTTTTTATGAGAAACAGTCATCGCTCTCACTGCTGCCGCTAGAGTTCTGTATTCCGTACGGTGTTGCAATCTCTATCACGCATTGACAACGAATGCTCGCGTGATAACATGCAGCACGTTTCTATCTGTTACCAGTCCTGAGAAAAAGTGGAGGTGTTTTGAATACATCTCGCACCGGCTCGCAGAAGCAAGCATTATATATGTCGCGAATTCGAAAAGTAATCCAGAAGAAATCATATCGACGGAATGAAAACTCCTGTTAAAATTATGTGAAATGAAATACGTATATTCAATTTAAGAGTGATAAATCTTATACTGATATGAAACAAACTAAAGCACTGGTATATAGGAAATTTTAATAATTCCATTAGTATTGAATATTAGTTGAAATGAAAGGACTACTTTTGAATCATTATCTGAAGCAAATTAATTAATAATTTGAGCAATTTATAGTTTCACTTTGTAGCTGATGTTTCATACAACTTTCTAGATGTACTAAACAAACTGATATTAAAATTATTTCTAAGTGAGTAATTAGTATAGCATTGCGTGTCTATGGATTAAATAACTGTTTTTAATCGAAAAATGTTTTGGTTATTTTTTGCTATATGAGGCAAGATGAAATTTGCCTTAAACTATGCTGGATTAGATTTCTGCAGCCAGGCTCATCGTTTCTGATTTTCATTGAAGTAAATTTCGGAGTAAATCATATTCTAATCGGAATGGGATTGAACTCAACACAACGCAGAAAATCGATGAAAAAATTATAAATCTCAGTGTCCTGAAATATGACAAATCTGGAAGCTCAAAATATCTAATTTAAAATAATTATGTTTCCCCGTGAGAATAAGGTGTAGACGCTTACCTTGGGGAAATAGTGCAACCGCAAGTTGATACGGTATCCTTTCTGTTGCAGATATATTCTTTTTAACCCTTCTGTACTTTCGACGAGTTTAATCTTTTCAAATTATTGTATATTTAAAGGTTTTCACCTAATTACATTTGGGCAAGTCACTCCTGTGGAAATATATCCTACTTCTTCACAAGCTGGTAGATTTTCGTTCAAACACAAGAGCATATTGTAAAAACTCTGGTAAAATACACTGCTCGCTATTATAAATGTAACAGCAAGCAGACACCGTAGGAAGTCCAAATGATGGAATGGAGTGATAAACGATTGTGTAACGTGTAACACTACAGCACCGTCAAGCAACGGAGGCGCCGGATATTCCATCTATAGCGCGTCTCACTCTTAGATTGCAGTACAGAGTAAATGGAGCGCGCTGTTGCCACATTTCTTCCGCCGTATGTTTTCTTCTGAAGAAAGAACAAGAAAGACTGAAAGAGTGCCTGACTCTGTAAATAAAGCCTTTCTCAAATTCATATATTTTCATCGCTTTTGCCATTCAATTTGCACAAATTCATTTGGAACGTCGAATTTGAGGGTACGAAACAACAGTCTAATAATTGTGTATTAGGTAGGGGGTTTCCTTTTATGATGGTTTAAAAATCGTTGCAATAAAATTTTAATGGAAGCAATTCGAAATCGAGAGAATATATGAAACGAATAGAAAACATATGATTGAAATAAATGGCAGGCTAAATTTCCTGTACCGATTGTGTTAGAAATAGCAGTGGGTAGAATACTGCTACTGAACCTGGATAAGAGTGTTGGAGTAGGGGTGATCGTAATATGTGACGAGAAAATATGACGTACGAAAACGCTCATTTGCCTGTGTACGTAAAACTAATTTCGTTTGTCAAACAAAAGTTACATTGTAGAGTATATTGTGAAGGCGGCTGCTCCCCACTTCCGATGGTTTAGATCTGATTTTCCTCGCGGAACAACAGTATGATATTTAACAAATACCAGGTCTAAATGGAACATCACACTATAATAGAAATTATAAATGCATTTGTGAATATTAACGAAAGATTTGTAAATTTAAAATTAAAAAAGAAGAAAAGAACACATGCTAAATACATTTCAATCACTTCCACTGCTTCCGCTTAAAGGTGAAATCCCTTCGAAGTATTTAGTCTGTAGTTGAAAACCTGAAGAGCATGTGTGGAATAAACCCGAAATGTAAACGTGAAATGAAAGCAAGGATTGGAATAGCGAAAGAAGCCTTTAGGAGGAAAGAAAGTCTGTTTTGTGCAACCTTGAATAAAGAGTTAAGAAAAAGAGTCATAAAATGTTTCGTCTGGAGTATTGTACTGTAAGGGTCTGAAACATGGTTCGACTGGAAGCTTTCGCAATGTGAGTGTGGAGGAGAATGGAGAGAATTAGCTGGGTCGAACGAAAAACGAGTAAGAGAGTATTAGAAATCTTGGGGATCAAAAGAACAATTTTAGATATAATTAAGAAAAGGAAGAGAAACTGATTGGGACATTGGCTAAGAAGGAATTGTATCATGGGGATCGTGCTAGAGGGTATGGTGACAGGTAAAGAAGGAAGGGACAAAGGAAACTACAATTACTGGACGATATCAAAATAGAAAAATCACACGTGAAGACGAAGAGGTTAATATAAGACCGTAAATCACGGAAGCTTCTCAGTGAAAGCAAGTGACCTACCAAAAATGGCAGAACACCTATGATGATGATGATGATGCTGATGATAACAAAATGTAATGGTGAATAGACACTGAACCTCCCTGGTTTCTATACTCACTTCTGACACCTCAGACACACAATGTCAGTCTGGAAACAAAAGAAGAATGAAAAGGAAACCCTATTATATCTGTTCTTAACAAACGCACAAGTTATGACTTTAAATCACGTATAGTGACAGCCAACAATGTACAGATCGTTGGACGAGGAAACAAAACCAAACAGAATTATCAAACCCTCCGAAAATTCATTTTGTTTCTTTCATGCTTCCTAAAGAAACATCGGGGAAACATCGGGGGGCCTTTTTATTCTGCTTTGTGAACTCATGGAGTTATTTGTTATTAATGTTTTTCTCATCTTCATCTGCATATTCAAAGTAAATAAGAGAAGTGGAAATACAAACAAAACCAACTTTTATTGTCAAAATTGTTAGCATTCGAAACAACATTAGGGACCACGTGCGAACTGTAAATTAATCAATCACAAAAACAAATAAATTTTTATCACCAGGAGTGAGGAGTTTTATTACTAACAGATATTGGTCTGGTTTTTCCCCTTCCATAGATATTGATCTTCTGAAGAAACTGTTTGTTTTGTTAGAGTACCAACGGCATTTTTGTGATTTATATTATTGCTAACTGAATTACTATCCTGATTTAAGTGTTTAATGTACTTACTATTCATCCGCGGTTAAAATTTGTCTTTCTTGGAAGAGAGAAAATACGAACTATAAGCTACCGATGTCTGAATGTCAGTCGCAATGCTTATCGTAGGTGTGGTCCAGGATTCAATTTTGCGATCATGCTTCCGTTAAGCAGTAGATTCGTGCTCGTATATCATCAAGTGTGATTATTCATCGGTATAGCACAACACTTTACATCAGTAACTTTAAAACAAACATTATAGCCAAAAGAAAATAGCATTGGCAAAATCTGTGACTGCTTTTCTTTTGGTCAGATGCGCGCTCTTTGGAAAGTTGACTCTTAACACAAAAAGTCATAAAACCTAAATAAAGAAAGATATCGACCTGCAATTTGTTTTAAAAATAACTTCAATCCTTTCTTAAGATTTTACTTGCTTTGCACCCCATCTAAGCTGAAAAATAAAAATGTTTTCACTAGTCAACTTTATAGATATTGCATTGCAGTAGTATATGCACTTCCTCTTACATTTTATTTTTTATTTTAAAATTCAAGAAGCTTTTTTGAATGCCAACTTTTCCAGCATTGGCACCAAATATGGTGTTAATAGCTGTATAAGTTTCAACGTTGTATCTCTTATAGTTCCAAACTTATGACGTGATATGTTTAACGCGACGTTAGAATTTGCCATTAGCAAGATTTCACTATTTCAATTTATTTCAATACTTGAAAATTCTTCTTGATATGAGAAAAAAAAACATTATTTGATAGAGAACACAATGTTCTATAAAAATCTATCCATATCTAGTTAAATAGAACTATTTTCAAAATTCAGGCCATGTTTGGCAACAATGGGCATAAGTAAAAGCATTGCCATTTACTCCTGTACTGCAATCTAAGGGTGAGACGCTCTAGAAACCTCCCATGTATCGTCTTGCATTGAAATCAGAGTATTTTTTTCGAATTTCGGATTTGTATGTTTCTTCACATGTTTCAAGGCCGTACGAGATAAATCTTTGCCATGAAATAATACGCAATATGCTATCATCCCACAACTATTATTTTCAAAAATAGTTCATAAACTTATATTACATTAACAATAAAAATACGAGGGCTATCCAGAAAGTAGATTACGTTTTGGAATAAAAAATCAACAAAGTATAGGAAACAAATTTTATTATATACAGATGAAAGCCACACACAAATACTACTTTTCGACATAGTCACCATTCAAATTAAGGCATTTATCGTAGCGATGTACGAGCTTGGAAATTCCTTCGTCGAAAAATTCGGCCGCCTGCGACTTCAACCACTTCGTTACCTCTTCTTGCAGCTGTTCGTCGTCATCAAAACGCTGCATAGCCAGCCACTTCTTCATTGCTGGGAATAGGTGGAAGTCGCTCGGTGCCAGGTCGGGACTGCACGGCGGATGAAAAAACAACTCCCACTGAAAAGATTCAAGAACTTCACGCGTGACATTTGCCGTGTGGGGCCGGGCGTTGTCGTGAATCAACAAGATCTTAGAGCTCAACATTCCTCTGCGCTTGTTTTGAATTGCTCTTCTGAGGTTTTGCAGCGTTTGGCAATACCTTTGAGCGTTTATTGTAGTGCCTCTTTCCAGGAAGTCCACCAAAATCACACCTTTTCTGTCCCAAAAAACAGTCGCCATCATCTTCCTTGCCGACATTGTTTGCATGCATTTCTTGGGTTTTTGGGGAGAACCTGTGTGCCCCCACTGCATTGATTGCAATTTCGTTTCACAGTTCACGTGTTTCACCCATGTTTCGTCACCAGTAACGATGCGATCGAGTAAAGAGTCACCATCCTTATTGTAGGCGTCCAAAAAGTGCAACGCTGCAGCCATTCGCTGATTTTTGTGGTCCTCTGTCAAGATTTTTGGAATCCATCTTGCACAAAACTTGTGGTAACCAAGCTTTTCGCTGATGATTTCGTGCAACAAACATCGCGAAATTTGTGGAAAACTCAAAGAAAGTTCCGTTATTGTGAACTTTCGATTTTCACGGACTTTAACATCGACTTTTTCGACAAGTTCGGCAGTCACTTTGCTGGGTCTCCCACTTCGATCTTCGTCGTGAATATTGGTTCGGCCATTTTTAAATCTTATGACCCACTGTCGCACTCCACCTTCAGTGATAATGTTGTCCCCATACACTTCACACAGCTGCCGATAGATTTCTATCGGTTTACAGTTTTTTGCTGTCAGAAACCTTATTACTGCACGCACCTCGCAGCTCGCGGGATTTTCAATTAACGCAGACATTTCAAACCGTCACAGTATCTTAACGGAGCACAGCACGAACCTCTCACTAGCACGGCTAGATGCCGACTGAGCTGCGCAACGCTCTGACCCCAAGATGGCCGCGCTAGCCCCGCCCCTAGCGGACACAGACGAAAACGTAATCTACTTTCTGGATAGCCCTCGTACATAGATGTGTAATAGTAAAATATAAAATATATTTGCTCTATTATTATTACTGGCATTATATTCCACACACAACACTTTTACAAAAAAAAAAAAAAAAAGACTATTTCATGATACACCCTTCAAAATATTAAAGTCAAATTTTCAACGTACCTTTCAACATTCCTTCTGCAAACCCATCTCCTTCATGTAAACTTTTACACCATATCAGTATACTTCACAAAGTCTTTCTCCTGTATATTTTCACTAAAATATGTAAGTCTACATTCATTACTCAATACCAAATCCAGAAAACGCTCATTAAAGTTCCATATCATCACAAACAAATGCCCATGCTTTCTTCTGTATAATTTTAACAATTTTTCTCAAACCTCAACTCCTGTTATTTTCTCTGTTACTTTCTGTTTAAGATCTTTCTTATCCAGCACAAAGTAATAATGTTGCAACTGTCCACAATGCATGTACGCACACGTTGTAAAATACACACATCATCCGCTTTCCAGTATCTCATAGCGTTTAATACACTCTAACGTTGTCTGTTCTACTGTACACTCACAAGGTAAATTAAGAAATTCCTCCAACTTCAAGATCTGCACATGGGATGCTTTTATCGTTAAATCTACACGTTCATTCATGATTATCATTAATCTATATTTAACCAATGAACAATTCGAAAGACTAATTGCTAATCTCCACTCTTCCTTGATTATAAGGCTTTCTATTTGCTTCACCACCTACAAAGAAAAAAAGAATGGGAATTAGTTACTTGCGGTATTACGATTTCAGATTACAAAATATAACTATAAAGTTTCCCTTTCAACTTTTGTTTTTTAATTACAATTATTATATTTCGTCCCGGGGATGTTCAAGCAATCTCGGTTATATGTTTAATGCATTGGTTTCGACATGGGGTTCGATCTCTGATAACATTAAACGTTCTGTCCTAACGATCAAACAACTAAAAATACAATTAACACTACCATATGATTTACACTTTAAAGTTAAAAACTTTCTATTACGTCATCTAACGAAACTCCTTCTTTAGCGGTACTCTTCCAACAATTTCCACTTCAATCTGTTCTCAACGTTAATAGGCAGCAGATGTCTATGCATCTACAGTGTAAATAAAAAGCATCCAGCTAACAGCATGCCTTCTGCAGCAATTCCAACTTCAATTTGTTCTCAGCAATCATACAAAGATATTCATACAATTGAGGAACAAAAAATCTTTAAACCCTCATTCAAGGCTCAAATTGTTACGTATTCAGAGCCAAAGTTCTTCAAACCTCTAATCTCCAAAAATCTCGACTTCCCCACCCAAAGTTACTCCAAACTGTTGGGTACAAACCCTAGGAAATAAAACAGATAATCCGAAATTAAGTTATGACACCATCAAATCTGTACACTCATTTTCCAAACCATGAGACAACCTCGAGGTCAAATTCTAAGTCTTCATAAGAAACTAGACAGTAAGGCAGGATCACGTCGAAATCACAACTAGGCCAACATAAGATCAGTTTGAGTCAACGTATTTCAGTTTCTTGACCATTCAAAATTATATATATTCCTGGGCCAACTAAGGTTCTTTAGACAAGAACAAGGTTATAAACTGAAAGTTTGAGACCATTTCCGAACATTGATCCTGTACCCCTAGGTTATGTCGGTTCGAGCCAAGGTCAATTCAAAATTTTGTTGATTCGGTGAGAAATACAATTGCTTATACTATTAGGTGGACATCTTGCGCCTTAAGCATCTAGTTCGGATGCAACAAAATAGGTCCCTGGCCATTTTTATTGTTCAGCTTTTCAATAAGTTTCGCTCCTCAACTAAAGTTTCTGCGTCCAATTTTTACTCCTTTTGCTTAGTTTAATCATGTGTATTTGGGAGACCATCGAAATACTGTATCCAGTAACAAAAATTATTACATCACATACTTACACAGAAGCACTAGCTATGTTTGAAAATTTTAGGCCTATATCTCCCACGAAGCAGAAGACAGCATCGGAGCAGCAGCGCCACCGCCACCCAAGGAACCTTATAAAAATTGGATGGACGAAGACAACTCGACACCAGTTTTCTGGTGACCCTCCTGTAGTCTGCTACGGGACTTTTGGAGTAACATAACCCCAGGCCACTAGGCTGCTACGGGACTACGCCTATCCTATCTCCTGGCTTAGCCTGCTACGGGGCTATGTCTGGGAATCCTAAACTCAGCCGCTTAGCCTGCTACGGAGTTCTGTTGGCCACTTAACCTGCGTCTGCTTGCTACGGAGCATTGGTTCCTCAGTTCCCCTCTGCTAAGCCTGCTACGGGGCTCTGTGGAGATCCTGTCTGCGACCTTACGGTCAAAGACTACCTATTTCTAACCTTCCATATTAGAGAGATTATTTTGTATAGTATTTTGTGAAAATACTTTTACAGTGGAAGCTTTTATAATAAAACTGGTAGTGCGAGTCGACTCTGGACGCTCTTTTTATTAAATGCTTTACCTAAACCTATACGAGACAAAATTTTACATGGTAGAGGCTTTAACCGGCTCAGTATTGATCTGAACACTCCCCTACCGGACAGTATTTTTATTAACTTGAAAGTGAACTCTATTTTAAGGTATGTAATTTTCTTAAGTGTACAATTAGTGAATCGGACTTGACTTTATTTTTTATGCATGCCTCAAACTAGAACAGGAAAGAACACATTCCCGAAGGACGGTACAAATATGGAGCAGAGTTCGGGCCATCACTAAGTATTCTTGACATGTTACGGAGGACTACGATAGATTTTTTTGCTTTCCGACCATCTTCCATTATTGCATTCGTGGAATGAGCAGAAAAAGAAAGAACTATTACCTATGTATTTACAAGACGTAGCACTTGATTTAGTCCTACAATTAAAGGCCCAGAACTAATTAGATGCACTTAATTACGAACAATTAAAGGATAAATTAGTTGACTTGAGTAGACCAAAATTACCGGCATACAGGGCGGAGTTTGAAATTTTTCAAGTCCAACAAGGTGAAAACGAGCCAATAGGTGCGTATTTTCTCAGAAAATTGAGGGTCATTAGACAAGTTCTGCCTCAGGCCACCGAGGAGCAGAAAATAAATTATTTATCCTTAGGTTTAAAGAAAATGTTTTGCAAAAGATAGCGTTAGAAACATTTACAACTGTTCAGTCCTTACAGACACATTTACATAACTTAGAAAAAGCAAACGACCTAATGAAGAAACGTGATTACGTCGAATTACAACAGCCAATATATTCACTCTGTGATCGTAATTCGCCAGTCAGCAATTTAAACATCAGCAATCGCTGGCGCTTCCTTCCCTGTGCAGTGCATCAACAACAACTGACTTATAAATTATGTAATCCAACATCTAATTGCAATCAATACCAGCAACCAGCCCCAATCTTTCCTACACCTCCAGCACCACAGCTACAGGGTGCATCAAAAAATCAGATACGGTACCTCCAAATCCTTCCCCCCAAATTGCTAATCCGAATCCCCCTCCCGAACCCCCAGCACCTAGCACATCTAGTAATTCTAGCAGAAATAATTCAATAGACTTCACTAAATTAGCAAATCAAATGGCTGAACTATCTCTTCTGGTAGCTTAAAATGCTATAAAGAACTCACAATTTAGGAGAGGTAGCCGTAACAATTATAGGTCGAAAAATACAAATGATGGTAATCAAAATCGGCAGAGAAATGGAAATAAGAACAATAATAATAATAATAATAATAATAATAATAATAATAATAATAATAATAATCCTAGACCTGAAACGGTTACAGTATGCGGAAAAAAGGTCATTCTTCCAGTACATGCTACAAGAACAATCAGCAGGGAAACGCCTAGGAGGGCCCCAGAACAAACCCTCTCAAAAACATGTTCTGAGGGCCGAAAATCAGGAAAGAAGTGAACAACAAAAATTGGCAAAAATATATCACCACTAATCTACGAGGAATTGAGAATTCCGTCGTAAATTTACGCTATATAGCTTTAAGTTCAGGATCGGCTCAGCAACATTTTCTCATTATTTCAGAATTTTAGAGCATGGAGTTTTTTTGCCTTTATTCGTTGAAGACATTCTAAATCGATTACGGACAAAAATTGATTTAGAGAATAACATGCTGTCGGTATACAAGAAACCACGGCTACCGCAGTGTCCACTTGAAGTTGATACTCAGGAAAAATTATCTGCTAGCGCTATGCATACAATAAAACAGTACAAGTCGGCAGATGTTTTCACCACTCGAAAGATTACCATTCCAGCCAGGTCACATTTCTTTTTACCAATTAATGTCAAGAATCGGCAAAAGGATAATGAATATTTTTATCTCTTCATTAGAAAATTTGCTGGACAAATACTGACTACAAACGTTGCCTACCAAAGTACCTAAGAATAATTTCACTCTATTAATATCAAATCCGACTAATAGGCCGGTAACGTTAGTAAAGAACACACCAGTTGCATATGTTGAAAAGAATGTTCAAGAAATACATTTACAGGGTGATTACCAAAAAGGTGAACAAAATGACGAAACATTTTATAGAACTGAACAAGAAATTCTGAGTAGGCTAGAAGAGACTAAGTCAATTTTTGATGTTATTCGACATCAATCCAAATTTAACGAATCAACAGAAAAAAGCTGTACATGATCTACTTTTTAGATACAGGGATGTCTTTTCTTATACACCTACTGACATAGGCTACTTTCGTGGTTATGTACATAAGATAAGGATAGATAAAGGAGCGTTTTTCATCTGAGATCACCTCCCATTCAATTGGCAGTAAGACCACATATTTATTTACAAATTAAACAACTTTTAGACGCTAATATTATTAAAGACACAGTGACAGTTCCTTTTCCTCGCCACTTCTCATAGTGAGGAAACCAAATAGTTCAGAGTTCCGCCCAGTTTTGAATTTACAGGCTTGCAATAAATTTACACAATATTTGAGCATTCCGTTCCAGTCCACAGAAGATATTTTACATGTGCTTAGAGGCAAATCTTTTATTTCAACTATTGACATAAAATCCAGTTATTTCCAGCTATTATTGCATCCTAAAAGTAAAAAATATATGACTTTTGAGCTTAATCACACTAGAAAAGCGTATAAATTTCAACGCTGCGTAATGGAACACACCTCCTCCGCGGCAGCCCTAAGTATAGCTGTACGCATGCTTTTAGAGGGTCTACCACCTCGCATAACAGCCTTTGCGGATGATTTCGTTATAGGGAGCAAAAATTGCAAACAACAACTTTCGGACTTGGAATTGCTCTTTAAAAGGTTAAGAAAACACTATTTTAGAGCAAACCCGAACAAGACCCATCTATTATACTCGGAATTGGAAGTTTTAGGATATTATACAAAATTAAGACGGATATTATACAAGCTCTATCTTTGTCTCATTTTGATCCTCATTGGAAATCCGAGCATATTCAGATGCATCGTCAACCTCCGCAGGCGGCATATTGGCTTGTTATAATAGTAAACCCAATCAGGAACGTGTTGTTTCCTATTGTAGTCGCTGTTTTACCAAAAGCGAGAGAAGAGCCTCAACATGGCAAAAAGAGCTATATGCACTGATATATGTCAGAAAATTTCGAAAAATAGAAAATTTAAATTATTTATAGATGCTAAATGCTTGGCTTCGCTCAACACTCAGCCGGACAAAGTCGGGAAATTTAGTCGCTATAAAATATTCTTAGCGGATTACAATTTTGAAATTCACCACATTAAAAGTCAGCAGCATCCTGGAGACATTTTTAGCCGCTTAGAAGACAAGCAAGATATACAACAGGACGAGAAACAAGAAGTTGATAATTCCTCCGACAGAGAAGACGCTAAAGTTTTTGCTTCGCACTGTTTAGAGCACACCTTTCAAATTGACCAATCCATTATGTTACCTAATTGAACAAAGGAATGACCCTTCATTTTCGTACATCATTACTGTATTGGAAAATAAAGAACTAACAAATTATCTACACTCCGTGCGGCGAAATACTTTTTTCTTAAAAATGGATTGTTATATAGGACTTGGAAACACCCTCAATTAGGACTGCTGTATTTACTTTGCATACCGAAATCTTTACTAGGCAAATGGTATGAGGCTATCCATAACAACCCAATGGCACCACATTTTGGGTATACTAAGACATACCAGTCGGCGCTTAGGAAATACTATTTTCCCAATATGAAAGCTTACATAGCCAATAGAATAAAGGCATGGAATCTCTGCCAAAGGCTCAAGAAGTTACCAGTTAAGCTGACGGATCAATTGCTTCATCATCCTCCCAAGCCGATTGTCACTGCCTGGCAGTACGATTCAATTGGGCGAGTGCTTGTCGGAGATGGAAAATTCAAACTAGTTGGTATTGAAATGCCCACGCGATACTGTGTCCTCAGAGTTGTAGACAACATCACAGCAGAAGAAATTGAACAATTTCTTATATATAACATTATTCTTAAATACGGAGCTTTTTCATACCTGTATTTGGACAGAAACCCTGTACATAACGATAAGACTACAGAACCTAGCAAAATTCTACAATTTTGAATTTAAATTTTGTCCAGCATATGACCACAAAAACCTGGGTGTAGTGGAAACATTCCACAGAATCATACAGAACGCTCTTAAATTGGTTTGGTTTGTACAGGAAAACCAAATCATTGGCCAAAACTAATTCCATACATAAAAATCGCAATTAATACATTCGTACAAGCTGGAACTAAATATTCAGGTTTTTTCGTATGCACGGTTACGAACCTAGGAATATCTCTGATATAGAATTAGCATCAACTCCGACGTTACGCGTCGACAAAGAACATTTGAATAAGATACGTGGGATCGTACAGGATAATTTAATCGCAAGTTATAACAAACAGAAAAGATATTTCGAACGTAAACATCAACTACTTTTGATAAGGGTCAGAAAATACTTGTATTTTTCCCAATCGTCAAATTGGGATACCAGAATCCTTCTCATCTAGATATATTGGATCTCTAGAAATTATCGAAAGAGTTAACCCTAATCTTTATAAGGTCAAATTTCAGACTCGTATCGTCAAACAGGAGATATCAGTAGACAGAATTAAGCCATTTTATGAAGATAGAGAAGACATAGAACAAGAATAAATAACTTCTTTTTATTTTCTACATGAGCGAGGACATTTCTACATAAACGCATCTAAATTATTTAACTCAATTGGCAAAGAACATTGAATAGCATAAAACATTTTTAATCATTCTCACTTCTTAAATGAAAAAAATAAAAGCACTCACCACTAGGAAAAAGAAAATACGAAGACAACACTTCAGACGGATAAAAACACTTTTCATAGCGATACAAACATTTCCTCTCTGTTTTATAAAAAGCTGATTCATTATTCTTCAACTGAATGAAAGAGTGCTGAGATTTGCATTTCCGCATTTAAAAGGCAACTGATCTTTACAAGGACTGCTAACTTATAATTCTACATTTTCATCGATAATTTTTTTCTTTTCCTCCGTGAACTACATAGTCACCGACATTATGCAACTTGAATATTATACATAATGTTCCAAAAGTCGGGATCAGTCTTACATTATATAGGAAGAGTAATTTCAAAATAAAATTTATCGTTTTGAGACTGTGTTTGGTTGTGGTATTTATATTATGGTGTCTCTTATTTAGGGTAATTTCGTGTTAAGATATGCACACCCACTAAATGTATTCTATGTGACCTTAAATACGCATTAGTGAAATAACAGCTCCCCACGAGAACGTTAACCCATGCCGACTTGACGATAATCCATGAAATGATGCTTCCACATTATAATGCAATTTAGAATGCCCAACCATGATAATGGAGAAACAAAAAGAGACAGAGAAACGAAACTTTGCTACTAACAGTTGGGGTTTCGAGGATAAGCCTGTTTCTCTGTTTCACAAGCCAACGGAAAATGAGAGGTTCATGAGCGAACTCTAATAATACAATAGAATGTCGAACAGGATATGATTGAACACATGCTAGGAAAGGTGCAGACCTCTACTAACCTTAAAGAATATTTTAGAAACGTTTTTTCTAGCCACAAGAATATTCTCTCAAAGAAATTTGAGTTGAAACATGAGATTCATGTAAAAGATGCGCGTCATTTTTATACAAAGGTAGCCCCTTGTCTTTACAAAAGAAAATATGTCTGACTTGTTAGATGAGATAGAGGCTAACCAGTAAATTGCAAAATGTCATTTAAAATATGTGAGCGCTCCCATATTGCATAAAAAGATAAACAATAGTTATAAATTAATTTTGAACAGTCAAATAATTAATAGCATGACTGACCGGAAGCATTATCATACTTGGAAGGCAGGAGTTGGTTTGCTGTCATTAATGTAAAATATGGCTATGGAACTATTTCAATTCATTCTGATAGTCTAGCTTATACTCTCATTTAATGCCCATAGTTATTTATAAATTTACTAACGTCAATTAGCCGCTACGCTGGGTTAAAATAAGAAAAAATATGTTCCGTTAGTCAGTCACTTTTTACTATTACTGAAGCACTTTCTAACATCGATCACTTTCGACCATTTTCATATCTCCCCTCGTTTCCCCAAGTTATGGTCTGAATTTGGATTTAAACGGCATAGGAAATATCACTGTTCATCTTGGCAACCCCGGATATATATATATAGGTGTTTGACAAACAATCTAAAAGGTTTGCAAAAGTGTGAAAACCATACCTAGTATGGTGTGGGGCCTCCTTTCACGTCCAAAACAGCTAAGATCCGACGTGGAATGGACGTATACAGCTCCTGAATCGTGGTGTGTGGAATTTTGTACCATTGTTTCTTCAAAACATGCTCCAGTTCCTTAAGGGATGCTGGTGGAGGGTAATGAGACCGAACACGCCTTTTTAACTTAGACCACAATGGCTCAATGATGTTCAGATCTGGTGATTGTGGGACAAAGGGGAGGTGTGATAGCTCTGGTCATGTTCCTCAAACCACGATTTTACCGTTTTTGCAGCGTGACAGGGTGCCAAATCATCAGATGCCATCACCGTCAGAGAACAATATCTGGACCATGGGTAGAACCTGGTCCCCCAAAATGGCTTCATACGACTTAGCATTCATCATTCCATGCAGAGCTACGATGGGACCTGCGGAAAATCATGATATCACTGCCCATCCTGTAACAGATCCACCTCCATGCTTTACAGTTGGGAGCGCACAGTTTGTATCATAGGCCTGCGACGGTGTTCTCCATACGTAAACACGACCGGTTGTTGGAAACAAGGTGAAGGTCGATTCATCGGACCACATTACGTGTTTCCGCTGATCATGAATCCACGCCTTGTGGTCCTTGCATCACTGGATACGCCTCTTCGCATTTACTTCTGCGACCAACGGTTTGCCGACAGCGGCCCTGCCATGAACTTTTATTTTATGAAGTTTCTGTCGCACTGTTTTCGATGAAACCGGGTTTTGTACGCCTGGATTGAGTTCAGGCGTAATTTTTATTGCAGTGGTCTTTTTAGCTGCTACAATCCGTTTTAATGCCCGGTGGTCCCTATTTGACAGGATTGTCTTTCGACCTCTGTTGTGTTTTGTAGACGTTTGCCCATGCATTTGTGTATGCCCTCGTGATACTGGACACAGTGCCTTTCGTTACTCCCACAATGTTCGCCACTGTTGCCACTCAATCTCCAACCAGACGTGCACAAACGATCATGCCTCTTTGGAAGTCTGTCAGGTCGCCCATTTTACCGCACCACTTTTACACCACGATACTCACAGGTGAACTGGTTACTGCTGACGGAAGAGAAAGGTCCACATGGCACATTGAAAACAAAAAACGATCGGCAACCGCAACACGTGTTGTACTGTGGAGGGCCAAACTTATGTGTCCTGTATGAAGTGTTTTTAGACTTTCTGTCAACCCCTATATATATATATATATATATATATATATATATATATATATATATATATATATATATATATATATATCCTTTCTCTCCCCTAAGTTACATCGTCAACGTGAAATAACAAGAAATATTCAGGCCCGAATCTTATCGGTTCAAAAGTTGATCGAGATCAATCGGGTGGTTCAAACGTTAAGTCACTTTCAGGGTGGCCCATAAGTCCCTTACCACCCGTTGTAAAATCCGTGTTCGTAGAAAATAGTGAACAACAACCATGAAGTAACATAGTAGGCCGAGGGGGAAGTCGGATTATGATGGTGACCATGTTGGCCATCTTGAATTCACGTCAAGATTTTTAAATGGAAACATGGTCATGCGGCACATCATTTTACGCTAGAAGTTAAAGGCAAGCACAATGGTGAAATCGGTTTGTTGATATCTTAATGTGTTCAAAAGTTACAGGCATTTTAAATTGCTAATTTTACCGTACTGTTTCTGTTGTTGCAGGTGAATAATTATGCCGCTAACGACAGCACAGAGGAAGGGGTTGATCAGGGCATGGAGAGGAAAGAGTGCAAGGGCTGTAGCAGCTGAATTTAATGCCAGGTACCCTGATCGACTTCCTGTGTCCCATGTTAGTGTCGCCCAACTCTTCCAGAAGTTCATGGATACTGGTTCCATAGGAGATAAACCCAGGTGTGGAAGATCCACGACCGAAACAGATGAAGCCACATCAGTAGCAGTGCTGGCATCATAGCAGTGCTGGCATCATTTGTTACATCACCACACCGCAGTACCCGTCGTCTCTCCATGGAATGTGGTGTCAGCCGTACATCCATCAGACATATCTTACAGAAAAGCAAGTGGCATCCGTACAAATTGCAACTTCATCATCTATCTGAAGATGACCCTGATCGTCGTGTGGATTTTTGCGACTGGGCCCTTGCAGTTGCAAACGGATCCCACATTCGACACACAAATTTTGTTTTCCGATAAGGCCAATTTTTATGTCACTGGGGAAGTGAATAAGCAAAACTGTCGCTATTTTTCCCCGACAAACCCTCAGTGGGTTGATCCTTGCAAAATGGTACGTACATGCAAATTAATGGTGCGGTGTAGTCTATGGGGTACCAAATTAATAGCTCCATTCATTATTCCTGGTACACTCACTGCTGAACGGTATTTGGATATGTTGCGGGATCTAATACTCTCTTCCATATTGTCCGAGGAGGGCACATTTCCACTCTTTTTCCAGCAGGATGGTGCCCCGCCGCATTACGGATTGCAAATCCGTACCTATCTGGATGAACAATTTCCTGGACGTTGGATTGGGCGCCGTGGTCCCATTGAATGGCCAGCACGATTACCAGATTTAAAGCTCTTGGATTTTTATCTGTGGAGTCACCTGAAGGCAAAGGAATACGCCGAAAAGATCCGGGATCTTGAACACCTGGAAGAACGCATACTTGCAGCCTGTGCCGATATTTCACCAGAAACTTTTTTGGGGGGGTCATGGGGGTTGAATGACTTACCTTGTGCATAACTCGGGATGGGGGCCACGTAGAGCACGTGCTCCGCCATGCATAACAGGTAAAATTAGCAATTTAAAATGCCTGTAGCTTTTGAACAAATTAAGACATCAACAAACCGATTTCACCATTGTGTTTTTCTTTAAATTCTAGCCTAAAGTGATGTGCCGTATGGTCATGTTACCATTTAAAAATCTTGACGTGAATTCAAGATGGCCGCCATCTTGGTCACCATCACAATCCGACTTCCCCCTCGGCCTACTATGTTACTACATAGTTGTTGTTCACTATTTTCCACGAATACGGATTTTACAAGGGGTGGTAAGGGACTTATGGCCCTCCCTGTAGATTACGGGATGCTATGACTTAAAAGATTTGCTTTTCACGCTGTCCAGATTAATGGAAATGGTACTGGTCAAACTATTTTACTAAAGTTATTACATATTTTGATGACTTAATCCAACCAAGAATTTTCCTGATGGGTTGTTGGATAGACTAGATATTACTATATCTAAGTGAAATGAGGCTGGATTAAAATTTAGTAGATAAGATTTTGTTTTCTCAAGACATTGAATTATTGGGTTTTGTAACTGGGTACCGTGCACGGAGGAAAACTCGGAATAGGCGCCCAGATCACCCGACTAGAGAAGGCCAAAGAATTGATACGATTTGTTATTTCCCACTTTAGAAAGTGTCGGAGATATTGGTCCATTTGACTTCTTTTTTAATAATAAATGTGAATTCCGAGTGAACACTTTTAGAAGCAAGCCCTAGCTGAAGATACACTGGTGTCATTGCCTAAATTAGAAAAGTCATTCTACGTATTTACTGATGCATCTAACATAGCGTCCGGCTATCCCTTTGTCAAAAAGATGAAGAGAGTAGAATAGCCGTGATTTCTTATGAATTTAAACGATTATCTAGGACTCGATTAGTTTTCTGCTTATCTTGAAATATCGTCCATTGTCACATCGCTTTAAAAATGTCATGCCCATTTATTCGTTGCGCTGTTGAACATGTATATACCGATAACAGATAGATCCTAATGTTAAAAAGGATCCCCGTTACTGTTTTATTGCACTACAGGCCTGATGGTCTACAAACAGTGGCTTACTTACCTATGATAGAGACAAACTACACGGAAGGGCCTGAGTACAGAGGCTAAGAAGTCGAAGAACACTTGCCATTGGAACGGGAGAGACAGGATTCCTTAAAAGTATATTCGGGAGATAAACGCATTCTTAAATTTAATACGTTACGCACAAATGATATTTTATTTGTAGATTTAGAAAGTAAACAGGCAATTAAGAGAAAAAGTAATTATGAAGAAACGTCTAAGTAGTGTAACTTCTCTTTCGGAAGTACATATTTCAACTTATGAAAAGAAAAGTGTGTTAGCAGAGCTGACTTTTCCTTGTTAACAAAAAGTGATAAAGTAGAAGAGGAGGAATGTGTCTTGAATAATTTTATTAGATATTGATAAAATATCAAGAAGTAGGGATGGGCATGAGCGTATTCGAGCCAGTTTCCTTTGCAACTCAACTCGAGTCGACACAGACATATTTGAACTCGACACTAATATTTCTTCCAACTCGAATCAAACTAGATTCGAGTTTCGAATCGAGTCGTCCTAAAACGAGTCAAATCCTGTATGTAGTCTCAAGTAAACTCTTCAAATATCCTACATAGTCTAGGCAATATAATTATTACCAATGATACTACTACTACTACTACAACTTATTATTATTAACACTATATATGAACATAAAAGATAAGCGGTTTGTATGTGAATACTAAAAACTAGTTGACTGCCGACCAGAGTAGTCGTGAAGTCTAGGAGGCAAGGACATGGTTCAGAGTTTCCGGGTTTAATTCCGGAGAAGCATCAGACGCGTTGGCTCACGGGATCAGGGAGCTTATCCTCCCTCACGGTTAATTAACTGTTGAGTTGAGATACCCTGCGTTTGGGAATTTAAATAAACTAATTTTGCTATCATGGTTATTTTACGTCATATAGGCAAAAAGAACCAAATCCTTTCTGCAGTTTTAAGTAGTTCTGTTCTGGGTCAAGTAGCATGGAAGGGACAAGAATATGAAGGATTAAGGATCTACACGCAAATTAAATGTCCACCAGCCACAGTGATGACGTCATCACCAAGGGCGAGAGAACAGGTAAAGAACGGAATTGAATTAATTTAATTACAGCAAACTGGCATCTTTGCTTATGCCATAGGAAAGAGATGGAGAAGTTAGCTGACAGAACTATTTTAATATGGGTACCATCCTGACATCCCCTCGTAGATGCCAAACCAAATCGAACCTTGTAAATGCAGTACAAATCACCTACTCGTTGAAACATTCTCTAAATGCGGCAATTGTAGTTGTTCCAAGAGCTGTGCACACATGGCCACACGATACCGCACATCCTGTTCTCCACAAATGGCCCTGCATTTCCATCAATAATTATAATTCAATTGTATTTTCGACCTGTCTTCTACCCATTGATGGAGGCTGTCTTGTTATAAAAATCTATTGTCTTATTATCGTGACGAGACGACATGTGAGTAATGTTCCCTCTCGTCAGCAAAACTAAAAGTATTTCACATTTCTGCTTACATTTTTCATGGCTTTCGCTTTCTAGTCTAATTAGGCAATGACTTCAGAACGATTTAAAACGAGCTGAACGAGCGAGTCATTTATCAAACTCGACTCGATTCGAAACGTGACGTCAAGAACAGAGACTCGGCTCGGAACTCAACTCGAGAAAATTACGTTTTACTCGACTCGAAACTCGATTCGAGCCGGGTCCAGATTTAGCTCGACTCGTATCCATCCCTAAGAAGAGCTTCTTGAAGAAACTAACTGCACATAAAAGTGACATGAGCATAAAATGCTACGAAAGTTAAAGTTGAGACGAACTTCTTCGTGACTAAGTGGTTAGCGTACGCGCCTTTGGCATGGGACAGTGGGTTCGATTCCCGGTGGGAACTAATGTGGTTCCGATTCCCCGTTAATCAGTAGATCCCGTCTCATATAGCCTCGGTGCTGAAAGGGACGTTAACTCAAATTCAACTCAAAGTTGAGACGTTTAGTCACTCATTTTTAGATAATATTCTCATGCATCGTTTTGAAATTCAGGTGTCATTTGGGTGCTTAGTATTTTACGCGCTTCTGTGTCTAATGCCGCCCAGATATCAAACGAGTAACGTCACCGTTCTTTTGTTGAAACTTTCCGGAAGAGAAAATTTCTATTGGCTTGATATGAGAAAAGATGTTTTACTATTCTGAGAGAGTTGCGTTCGATATAGTGTATACAAAGGGAACATTAATTTAAAATTCGATCTCAAGGAAAGCCATTTAGTTGAAGAGACTAACAATGACTATATTTGAACAACTATTGAACAATCGTTGCTAGTAAAATAGATGCTACAGATATTGTATAGTCATGATGGATGCGTTCATCCGTTTTGTAAAGCGTTAACCGGTAAAGATATTACCATCCCTGATAATGGGTCATTTTTTTTTCTGACGTGAGTTTGGAACATTGTGACAGACGGTCAAAGCAGTTTCGTTGGCCGGCATTGGAAAGAAACGGTGACTTGCACATTTCAATATATAGAACTAAGGCCAACAAAACGGATAAAAATAATTAGGGATATTAAGATGTTGGTCGGGTTATATAATAAAAAATCATGAGAACTGGATACAGGATATAGAGCTCACTGAATGTCTTTGAAAGTCCAGAGCAAGGCCTAAAACAGACTTTTCTGCTTTCAGGTTACAGTATGGTTGGAAGATAAGAGCATTCTTTATTTACACCTCTAGAGAAAGAAAAAATACAGGATGTTAGGCAGAGGCCTCCGGATTACTCGAGGTACATACTTAGTGGCTGTCAACAATAATTATTCGTATATCGAAACCAACAATGATTAATTGTTCCCTGTTTAATATATATGGCGGACCTTGGAAAATAGAAAAAACAACTCGCTTCAAATACGAAATTTTGCAGAACATCTAGAATGGAAGAGAAAACAATCCAATGCAAATAAGCTTAAACTGTTAGTTTAGGTCCGTGTGTTTTACCGTCATTTGGCTGAAGTAAATCCAAAATACATTCATGAAGTCACCCCAAAAGACAGAATAAAGGGAGGAAGATAAAACTACTTGCAGACGCAGTTTCGTGAAATTGTCTTATTTACAAGCGTAGACTTTCAAGTAGTTTTTCATTATATCTTCAGTTTCCATTCAGCTACTTTCTGCCAGCCAACCCTTGATACATGTAATATTTAGTCGCAGAAATGACTGAATTATTTAAAGTGCCTTTACTTCGGTATTTGTTGCAACGAGATCTAGTCCAGCAAATTCTATAGACCTCCAATAACTATTTAATGTGGACTCGTATAGAAATAATAGAAAACTAAAGAGACAGCGTGGGTCAACTGTATCTTCATATAATAAGACCGTAAAATTAAAAGTTCCTGATGTCACGGTTGAAGTTTGTTGGTGTAATGTTTATCGTCCGAGAAATGTACAGCTGGAAGCAGAAGTTAATTTTTAGTACAGGACTTTGTGACTAGCAAGGTAGAGTCGGAGGTGACAGTTCATAATCCATATGGGTCTTCGATTAGCAAAGTACAGTCGATAAAAATGTAATTCAATCTCAGGAACCTTCTACAAGTACTACTGGAGTAATTTTTAAGACATTAGTGACTACATAGAATTGTTTGGCGGTGAATCAGGCACTCGATTCTCTACTAAGGACTCCGGGAAGACACGCAGAGGTAGCTGAGATCAACAACTAGGGAACTACGTGGAAGAAACTCGATTTTTAATTTGATTAAGTATGTAAGTGATCACACTGGACTGGAAGTTCTTTGGAAAAGGACAAGAAAGTGAAGAATATTATTCCATACTAAGAGTAAATCACAATTTGAATACTTGTACTTTCTAATGACAGTACTAATCCAAGAATATTCACATCAGACGGGTTAAATATAATAAATTTAAAGAATAAGCTTTACAACATTTATATTTTGTTTTCAGTTCATTTTTTCTGTTTGTTTCTATTGTCAAAATTCAGTCTTTCCTTTTCCAATAAATTATATTTATCATTTTTACAGCCTTAAAATAAATTAACATTGCAAATGAGACAATTTACCCACTTATATATATATATATATATATATATATATATATATATATATATATATATATATATATATATATGTATTTCTGAAAATTGGTTGACAACAACGAATTAACACGTGAATGAGAAGAAGGCGTACTACTATGCAACTGAAATACGTATAAATGAAGCTAAATGGCGAACAAACGAAGAAATTGGAACATTCTCAAAATAGCATAATGAAAACAAAATGGTAACAGCTAATTAGGCAAGAAAATATTCAAATATACAACTTGTAAAGTTACTCATAGCCTTGTTATGACATACAAGCGGTGCATAACAAATTCTTATTTACCTTAAGGTCAGTCAATTACTAGCATAAATTACAGATTATTTGTCTTTAGATCAATTCGTTCAAAATGCAAGCTGATTACACAGGGGTAGACTATTTTTTTTTCTTTATTTTAATGCAGTGACATCAAATTGCACGGAAATTTCCTATATTTTTGTTTGCATTTTTCTTTCCTTAAAATGAGTATAAAATATTATTCTTATTCAATAAAACTTTTTTGTTATTCTTCTCTTACATTCAACATCTTGTATTATACGTCCTTATTAATTTTGAACTCTTGACTGCAATCCTTTGGTATTTTAGTTGTTACGTTAGATCTTTTCAAATCTGTATATAAAAAGAGTTTCCATGATCATATTGTTATTGAATTCCTTTAAAAGCCTACTGGTTGAATCTCTAGTTTTATGCTTTTTACTTCTGTTCTTAAAGGAAGATAAAGAAGTACATTTTCTTCCTTTATGTAATTTGTATGTTATACAGTGTGCGTTCTTGTTTTAAGGTTGACATACATATGTGAAATATATAGACACATTATTTTTTTCACGATTGTGTACCTGTTATGTATAATAACGGTAGCACTGAAATGTAGCTCCTCCGAGTTGGGTGTTCATACACACACATACGTCTACAGGCAATGGTACCCTTCCAATCACATGTACGCATGCGTACAACGCTCCACTTCTTACCACGATTATGCTCTTTTGGAATCTACTTTGATGCACTCGAAGGGCTTTTACTGCGACACAAGTCTGAACTTGAGATCCAATGTCGTCTGCAAACCAATCACCAATCTTCAGAGATTGTCCCACCTAACTCGTGGCCCTCGAAGCAACTCTAGCTTACTATGAATATTCGACCTCTGAATTTTCTTGCCTTGTGCACCTCTACACTCGTTACGCTTACGCTTCCTGCTTGCACTCAACACTTTGAAGCCTTTATAAACTCGTGCTTTGGCCTATTTCGTTGATCTTAGGGTTACTCCCGGAGTCACTCTTGAACAGACGCTTTACGCTATAACTGTGAATTCAACGTTGAGCCATCGTTACTATGCCAGCCTTCTAGTGGAAATCCTTTTGATTTTCTCGACAATTGATTTCCGAAAGTTTGGCTTCAGCCGGAGTTCGTGCCCAAAAATGCTGTGCTGCTTACGATATTGACAGTTAAAATTTTCTATTTCCGAACTTAGAATCTGCTTCTGAAAGTTCTGTTTTAGTCTATGCTCGCCCCGAAAACTGCATCGTGAGTGTGGCAAACATAATCATACTTTACTTGATTTTCCAAATAAATAGAACTCGGGTGTTTCAGTGGGGAATCATTTTTGAAGTGAAACAAATGTGCAACCTGCTGTGTTATTACAGACTGCAGTAGTGATGGTAAAGGATTCATATGGTAATTTACAACCTGTGAGAGCTTTGTTAGATTCAGCCAATGAAAAAGCTTTGTAAACAACGGCTCGGTTTACAAAAACTGCCTGTGTATATACATGTTTCGGGACTGAGTTCCAGTAATGTTGCTCGGGCAAAAGTTGTTGTTAATATTGTGTTTACATCAAATTATGATGTTAAATCAGAATTTTCTGTAGACGCGTTATTATTGCCAAAGGTAACAGGCATGTTACCAAAACGGATATTCATAAAAGCAAGAAGTCGTCGCATGTTAACATTAGCAGATCCGAATTTTTGTTCCTGACAGAATTGGTGTTATTGGGTGCAGATATTTACCCTCAATTGCTATTGGTGTGTGTGTAGTGGTGTTAATGGTTCTCCCGTAGCAGTGAATATCAAATTAGAATGGGTGTTGTTTGGTTCTTTTGGCGACGATGAAGTGCGACGTAAAGAATTCACAGCGTCAACATATCATATCCAGTGCAACAGTGAAAGAATTTTGCAATAGTTTTGGGAATTGAAAGATATTCCTAAACAAAATATAGTGTCAGAAGAAAAACAGTGTGAAATTTATTTCGAGAAGACCCATCAAACAGATGAGACAGGTAGGTTTCATACGCAGTTACCGTTTCGTGACAACAGTGTAAGACTTGGTGAGTCACGTGAAGCAGCATTTAAACGCCTTAAGCAAGTAGAAAGTCGGTTGAAAAAGCGGCCTAAAATGCGTCAATTATATGTAGATTTTATGAATGAGTATGAGGTACTTGGGCGTATGGAGATTATTCCAGAAAGTGACATACTGAAACCAAACAGTGAAGTGTGCTATTTACCACAGCATGCAGTGCTAAAAGATTCCAGTTCTGCGACAAAACAGAGTAGTTTTTGATGGTAGTTGTTAAACTTCATCTAATGTGTCATTGAATGATAAGTTACTTGTCGGACCTAGGTTGCAGTGACTTAATTCCATTACTTGTGCGTTTTAGACAACATAATGTGGCATTGACTGCTGATATTGAGAAAATGTAGACATATGAGAATCCGACCAGAACATAGAGACTTCCAGCGAATTATGTGGCGTGAAAACCTAATCTTTCGATCAAAGATTTCAGGCTTGTGACGGTAACTTATGGTACAGATTCAGCACCTGAAAAGTTTGCAACAATTAGCGAAATATGAAGAAGAATTATTTGCTATTGCAGCGGCTGTACTAATGTAAGACTTTTTTATTGACTTGATCAGTGGTGCCAACTCAGTTAGTAAAACAATTCAGTTACGAGAACAACTCAGTGCATTGTTACGAGAACAACTCAGTGTATTGTTACGAGAACAACTCAGTGCATTGTTACGAGAACAACTCAGTGCAGAAAGGAGGTTTCAAACTGAGAAAATGGGCATCCAACCGTCCCAACGTTTTGAATTCCCTATCCTCCCATTTGAAACAAGTGACACGTGGTTTAGATTTTGATAGTAGTAATTCAGTGAAAACGTTAGGAATTCAGTGGTATCCATCAAATGATGTATTTTCGTATAATGTCAATCTTGTGTCAGTTAAGTCAGTTGTAACTAAGCATAATATTTTATCAGAAAGTGCAAAAGCGTTCGATCCATTAGGTTTGATTTCTCCAACTACTATTGTTGCGAAAATATTATAGTAAGAAATTTGGAAACTAAATTTAAAATGGGACAGTCCAGTTCCTCAATGGAATTTGAGGAAATGGAGGAATTACTGCTCAGAGCTTTCTTTATTGAAAAACATCAAAATCAACAGGTGTATCAGTGTCACTCAAGCTGCGAGAAGAGAGTTAATAGGATTTTGTGATTCTTCCGAAAAGGCCTATTGTGGAGTGGTATATATGAAATCTGTATCTGAAGACGGCCTAGTGTGTGTGAACATTGTTATGGGAAAAACGAAGGTTGCTCCAACGAAACAAGTGTCTTTGCCACGACTAGAGCTCTGTGGTGCATTGCTATTAGCTAAAATGATGAATCTCATATTAAATTCATTACGTTTGGAAGTGCATGATGTAATTGCCTATTCTGACTCAACTGTTGCGTTATCGTTGCTGAATTCGGATTCAAGCAGATGGAAAGTGTTTGTCGCGAATCGTGTAGCAAGGATTCACTCTTTCGTCATCAGTGAAGTGACTCAAGGTGGACTCAAGGAATAATCCAGCAGATTGTGGTTCTCGAGGTTTATTACCCTCTGCATTATTTGCACATCATTTATGGTTCTTAGGCCTGAGTGGCTCAAAAACCCCATTCTCCCAGAGTGTAATGAATATACAATGGATTCAAAGTTAGTCAACCAAGAGGAAAGAAAACAGTCAACCAAGAGGAAAGAAAACACATAGTTATTTGCATGTTCATGTTTATACCTCCATTATTGACAATTGTTCATCGTTGGTGAAACTTGAAAGAATTGTTGCATATTATAAGCTCTTTATTAATAATTATCGTGTGTCGCAAGGAAACAAGCATACAGGTCCACTTACAGTGGAAGATCTTTCTAATGCTTTGATGTATCTGATAAAGATTGTTCAACAAAAGTCATTTGCATCAGAAATTGAGTATCTGAGAAACGGAAAATCATTACCTTCCAAAAATCAATTGCTTTGCTTGAACCCATTTGTGGATGATAAAGGTATTTCACGTGTGGGAGGTAGACTTAAAAATGCCAATGTTTCAGAAGATAGAAAGAATCCCATTTTACTTCCAAGGATTAACCATTTAACAGACTTGTGTGGAATGAACACAACTAGTGTTTGCATGGTGGACCATGGTTGGTATTATATTCTTTACAACACACATTTTGGATTCAAATGTAAGTTGGGACGTATTGTAAATATTCATCCTGGAAACGATAACGTTGTTCGTGCAGTGACTGTAAAGACCGCAGACGGAGTTTACAAAAGACCAGTTGTGAAAGTATTCCCATTGCCAATTGATTGAGAAAGACATTTTTCATTTACCGTTTTGTTTTACTTTTTATATTTCATTTCCAATATATTACTAATTCATCTTTTGTGTGTATCTTGAACTAGATTGTTCAAGGTGTAACTGTACCAAAATTCTGCTTAAAATATTTTTCGTATAAACGCAAATTCTGCGTTAGAGCGTTATGTGACGTTCTTCTGAATTCGTACACTTTGTGCAGTGTATGCTTCTTGTTGATTGTGCTGCCGCCTAGTGGTGTTAAAAGACAGGATAGAAGAAGAAGAAGAGGAAAGTTATGAGAGGCGACAACTAGTTTTTCGTTGTGTTGTGTTGGTGTGTGTTAATGTGAGTGACTCAGCTATTTTGCTGATCACTACATGATCTTGTCCTCAGACGTTATTTTAAGTGGAATATTAGTTACCTTGTAATTTAGAAATCCATCACTGTCTTCGAATATGTAGAAACTATTAACGAAAACAGTATTACTAATCTGAACATTTTGGCAATTCTTACGTAACTCATTATCGAAACAAATTAGCCCCAAGTAATATTTTATAACGACAAGGGGGCGTGTTCGAGACTAAAAGCAAAAACAAAGGACTTAGAAGGTGGTACTCAAACGCAACGGACATGTAGTAAGCGACCAACACAAAAATATATCAAAACTAGTCGACTCTATCAAAAACCACAACATAATGCCATCAATGTGTTCACTTGGAATGACTGTCTGCTAAATTCTCAATATTGGAAGAAAGGACGATCTTAGTGAGTGGATTCGACGGATATATAGTGTTCCAACTTAAAATGTGATCACACCTTTCATCAAGCCATGGCGGACAATATAATAAAGTGAGTAGTAAAAGTGCACTTACGAATTCATTACGTAAACGGGGCGAATAATGTAAGGAAAAGTTTGTTTATCTCAGGTATGTTTATTCATTTTAATAAATGGCACAATAAGATATAAATTTGTCAGTTTTTCTTTTATAGATTGCATGACGTAATAAGAACGTGATTGTTGGATAACTTGTGTTCGGTTCATGAAAGTAGGTGATGCTCTCGTCTATTTTCGTAATACGCCTTAGATCTTCGCCCAGGTGATTTCCGTCCGAATCTGGACCGTAACGGTGAGGTGTATCGCGCCTTCCTTGAACGATCGTCGTGGGGATGAACTTTCCGAACCCATAAATAAAATAGTGCAAAGCTGTATTATTTGAGGGCGAGGAGTGGGGAGTTCTTCACGGAGGCCGGTTAAGGATGGTGTGCACCCTGCAGCGCAATGCTGCCAGAACCCCAGAACCGTAATAGAATGGCTAAGCCCTTCACAGGGACTAGTCTCAATTGAAAAGGTACACGGATCGAACCCTTCACCGTAATAGAATGGCGTTTCCCTCCAGGGACGGATCAATTAATAATAATTCACGTTTTTATTAATTGATTCGTAACGGATGTAACATCTGGGAGAAGATCTAGGTGTAATATTCGACTGGTTTTATTTCTCATGATATGCTATATGCGCTAACTTAAAGATATTATTGGTGTTTGTTGTGTTTGCATATTTGTAATTGGTAATCATGGCAGAAAGTAAAAATATAAGCTTGCAAACTTTGCTTGAAGCTATTAATAAAGTTCATGATACTGTAAATGACACCAAAGAACAAATGCAATCACTTAATGGTACTTTTAATGACACTAAGCAATCATTTATTGGTGTTGTGAATGATATCAAACAGCGACTTAATGAGACAAACAGTGAAATTCACCAACAAGTAGAAAAATGTCATAACAAAATTAACCAACAGTTAGAAAAATGTTTTGACGGTATTACAATTGGACTATCAACATTACGAGAATCCTCTGTTGAATTGAAAAAGAGCTTAGAAAGAAGTGTAGACAAAATCAATCGTGCGGGCTCAGATAGTGTTAAGCGATTTTCCATACAGTTAAATGATAAGTTTGAGTCACAAGAGAAAGAAAGTAATCAAGTAAATAGTGTTGAAGTTACTAGTACTTGCACAGGTAAAGAATATGCGAACACTCTTAGTCTAGCTATTGACGAAAGTTCTTGTTGTCAGATTGCTGTAGCAGACACACCTAGTCTGAAAATAGTTGAAAAGCGACAGGTAAGAGAAAATTGTGTATTGTGTGAAGGGTTGAATAACATTCATGAGCTGTGTGCATACCGTTTGGCGAAGAACAGTACTAATGTCGTCGTTTATTGTAATGAAATTCGAGGCAAAGAGACCTCAATGCGCGTTGGTAGCTTGTTATCGCAAACACTTGAAAGTGTGTTAGGTAGTGTACCGCTTAGTAAGTTAGAATGTATCCCCGTCCGCACTAGTTGCTTTTACTTTGTTAAAGTAACGATTGTTAAACTAGGTTATGTTGAAAGTAATCTGCACTGTTGTGAGTTAGTAGTCAGTCAAGTACAAGTTAAGGAAATCCAACGAATAACTTTCTTTGTACTCGTATGCACGATGTCTGTACATTCAAAAATTAAAAATAATGGTTCTGTGTTCAGTAAGTTTCCCAATTGTAGTAACAATTTTGTCTCATGGAAAGAAAAAAGCCTAGTTTGTTGTGAAATTTTCAGTAGCGTAAAGCATATGTGCAGTAAACTTGTCGAAAATCGCACTCATTTATTAGCTTACAGTAAAAAGAGTAAGAACAACAAACGAAAGTTGCATAAAGTCCGTAAGAAAGTGAAAAAATTATTCCGCTTATTGCATAACTTTCATAAATTTTCAAACAAGGTCCTGCGTTCCAATCTTAAAAGTAGATTTGAATACCATCGTAGTGTAATGATAGAACATGGTACACGCAAAAATGATTCTGCTTATGTTTCTGAATTGTCTTCCGAAAGTTGTGGTACGAATGACAGTAATTTGAAATCTAGCGATCATAGTAGATCATTAAGTATTGAATCAGCTGTCGAATTAAGTGCAAACCGCAGATCATTTGTAAACGGTAAGAATTGTAAAGTTTTTCAGAAAATGTCCGTTAGGTTATTGAATAAATCACATGCACTGGTGAGAACCAAAAGTAAATGTAAATGCAACACGAAATGTAGGTCAAAAATGCTTGGCAATGAAAAACCGTATGTTAATCGCGTCAGTACAATGAAAAACCCAAACATGCAGGTGCGTCAAAAAACCGATCTAAAATGAAAAGTAAAATTAGTGATCGATCAAAATTTCGAAAAACGCTAGTAAAGCGTGTTTAAAGTTTCCGTAAGAATGGAAGAAATTGTGGAGATTGTGGTATAGTTCAAAAGTCAGTGAATCAATCTTCTAACGTGAATCAGTGTTTTACTTCACTACTTGGTATGCGATCCAAGTATCGACGCAGTGTTGCCATAATGAATGGAAAGTTAAAAGATGCAAAATTTAATGCTAATAAAGTGAAAGTCAAGCTGTTTAGTGCGTTAAAATGCAAAAGAAAGAGCAATATTTTATGCAATGTTGCCATCTCCAGTGTTGAAAAACAAAGTGCATGTATAAATACGATGTGTTCTAAAAGTAAAGCTGTAATTAGAAACCACTTAATCATTTGTGATTTTACGTACATGATGTTTTGGCAAATGAAGCCGTACAAAATTACTCCTGAGTTAGAGAAACCGAAATTAGGCGTAGGTTAAGTAAATTATTGCCTTCCGCTGGATTGATTGTTTGGAATATGTGATATTTGCAATGATTTTGGAATTGTAGAAAATTTAAAATTCTTTTGTAATCGTCGTCATATAGAGATACATACCACAAATTGTCATTTTGTTAAATTATTCTGTGTGTAGTAGTTTAGGAGTCAGCCCTGCTGGTCTTCCTTTAAATGTAAAAGCAAATTATTCTGTGTTGAAGCATTTTGGCATTGTAACAAACGAAAGCTATGATGAAAGTGAACCTGTAAATTGGGAAAATAAACTCATAATGGCTGACTACCGTAGAAGTGAAAAAGTTAGAAAAAGAAACGAGAAATATAATGCATCCCAAGAAAGAAAATACAAAATAAAAGAAAATGATTTGGTATTTTTGTTGCAATCACATTTGAGTTCAGCAGTAGACAAAAAGATCCGCAAGTTTTTTATGCTTTACAAAGGTCCACTGTTTTGTAAAAATAAAATTTCTGACAAAGTTTTTGAGCTTGTAGATCCTTTAACTGGAGAATCTTGTGGCGTACATTCTATTGATCGTATGAGAGTGTGGAGACCCACTCAGAAAACTAGGAACATCTGGTTACAATTAGCTAAGAAACATATACATGAAAGAGAATTTGATTCTGTAAAAGAAAATAGTGAAAAAACCGATTCTTGTGAACCAGAAACTTTAGTAAATGTAAATTCTTTGAATATAACGAAAGTTAGTTTGTCTGTTTTCAACGAGAGCGAAAGTAATAAGTTTAATGTTCAGTTGTTGTTGAAAGAACTATTGAAATGTGATACATATTTGCAATATTTAAACGACAAGCTAGATTGTCGGTATCGTACTCTTATGTTAGCTTTAAATCATTTGCTGAATCCTAAGCTGAACAGAAGTGACATGTAAAAAAAAAAAAAAAAACTCGTTTACATGAATAATTGTATTGTCTTGTTGATGCTTTGCGATAAGTTATCAAGACTAACTGTAAGATCTTAAACCACCAAATGTACGAGGTGAATTGTATAGCATTCATGTATTATTGAGAATGTAAGTGATGATATGCTCTGATGTAGTCAGAGTGAGATTAAGTTTTTATGTGTCAGTGGACCACTGTGACACGAGAATTGAATTATGAATGGCAACCTCCCCCCCTTCATTTATTTTTAACCTTTGGGTACATTTTTCTATGTTGCTTTATATTCCTACCTCACTAGAAGGTCTTGTTGCCATTCCAAAGGGGTGGGACGATAATATAAATGTATAATGGGG
Source organism: Thermobia domestica (assembly GCF_964235325.1). NCBI lineage: Eukaryota > Metazoa > Arthropoda > Insecta > Zygentoma > Lepismatidae > Thermobia > Thermobia domestica. Next base: position 238,364,754 of record NC_137458.1, on the reverse strand, counting down.
AAGGGAGACTTAAAAACTTAAGTGGATAGGCGCTTATTAGCGTAAAAGTGTGGCAGACTTACTTCTATCCGGCCTCACTCTTATTGTTACAGTACAATAGAGTGGTAATAAATCTGTTTCATGTAGTTATTTTGTTTAAATGAGGTGTAATCCTTGTGTTTGTGAATAACAATTTTGTTTTTGTAACTTTTTGTCAGAATAGCTTGAGGAACGCAAGTATGTTTTGTCATTTATGCAATTTAAATATGATGTGTGTAGAATAAGTTTGTTCGTTTACTTTTGTGGAATATTGAAATATATTATTTAAATAATATTTGTTTTATCTATTTGTTGAAAAGTTGAGTTGTTCATGATAATTATTCGTTCATGTTCTATAGTTTTCGTATATTATCGTAAAGTAAGTAATGTGAATATTTTACTTCTAAATAATGCCATGATTTCATATAATGTTTGTGTTAATTTTAATGGTAAGAGCGCATATAGCAATATTGTAATTTGTATATTAAAAGTATATCATGAGAATTATTTGAATATTAATTGTGAGTCATGCACTTATAAATGTTTAACTTAGTAGCAGTGCCGAATGTAAAAAAAAAAAAAAAAAAAAAAAGAAAAAAGAAAGAAAGAAAGAACTTTAAAGACTTTACATATTAAAGCCCCATGAAACTTTTACGTAAGTATATAAATGCCCCACGCGTTTGTCGTTTTTCTACGTTAAATGAAACTTAATGAAACTTTTTCATCTGATGAAGTGTAATCCGACGAAAGTTCTTATAAACTTCCTTGTGAACTAGTGCTCGTCTTCACTTTGAAACAGTGATGATTGTTGAAGTGGAACTACAGTCAGGGTTCTTGAACGTTTACCATTATCCAATGGTGCACGTACATTCCTTTCGACCGCCAATGTAACTGTACCAAAATTCTGCTTAAAATATTTTTCGTATAAACGCAAATTCTGCGTTAGAGCGTTATGTGACGTTCTTCTGAATTCGTACACTTTGTGCAGTGTATGCTTCTTGTTGATTGTGCTGCCGCCTAGTGGTGTTAAAAGACAGGATAGAAGAAGAAGAAGAGGAAAGTTATGAGAGGCGACAACTAGTTTTTCGTTGTGTTGTGTTGGTGTGTGTTAATGTGAGTGACTCAGCTATTTTGCTGATCACTACATGATCTTGTCCTCAGACGTTATTTTAAGTGGAATATTAGTTACCTTGTAATTTAGAAATCCATCACTGTCTTCGAATATGTAGAAACTATTAACGAAAACAGTATTACTAATCTGAACATTTTGGCAATTCTTACGTAACTCATTATCGAAACAAATTAGCCCCAAGTAATATTTTATAACGACAAGGGGGCGTGTTCGAGACTAAAAGCAAAAACAAAGGACTTAGAAGGTGGTACTCAAACGCAACGGACATGTAGTAAGCGACCAACACAAAAATATATCAAAACTAGTCGACTCTTTATCAAAAACCACAACATAATGCCATCAATGTGTTCACTTGGAATGACTGTCTGCTAAATTCTCAATATTGGAAGAAAGGACGATCTTAGTGAGTGGATTCGACGGATATATAGTGTTCCAACTTAAAATGTGATCACACCTTTCATCAAGCCATGGCGGACAATATAATAAAGTGAGTAGTAAAAGTGCACTTACGAATTCATTACGTAAACGGGGCGAATAATGTAAGGAAAAGTTTGTTTATCTCAGGTATGTTTATTCATTTTAATAAATGGCACAATAAGATATAAATTTGTCAGTTTTTCTTTTATAGATTGCATGACGTAATAAGAACGTGATTGTTGGATAACTTGTGTTCGGTTCATGAAAGTAGGTGATGCTCTCGTCTATTTTCGTAATACGCCTTAGATCTTCGCCCAGGTGATTTCCGTCCGAATCTGGACCGTAACGGTGAGGTGTATCGCGCCTTCCTTGAACGATCGTCGTGGGGATGAACTTTCCGAACCCATAAATAAAATAGTGCAAAGCTGTATTATTTGAGGGCGAGGAGTGGGGAGTTCTTCACGGAGGCCGGTTAAGGATGGTGTGCACCCTGCAGCGCAATGCTGCCAGAACCCCAGAACCGTAATAAAGGGTAGGGCTATGTTTAGTCCTAAGTTGTTTATTTAAATTGTTTAGTTTTGTTGAAAGATGTTTGTTCAGTATAACTTGTTAGCTGTAGAAGAAGGAAGGCGTAGGTGCTTATTGGAAATGTGTATAGCAGCAGTGTGTGTGCACGTAGTCTATAGCTGCATCATCGTAGTGCTCAATGTGCATTTTAACTCGGGAATTGTGAGAAACAGTCGTATATTAAATCGAACTATTACGAACGAACCAGCTTTTGTGTTCTACAGCCCATCACAGTGCATTTCAAGACAAGAGAGCTAGCTACATTTCTAACTGGTAACGAGTGTTTCTAACTGGTAACATACGATGAACAACAGGACGTTGCATAGAAAAGGATACTAAAGGGATTATACAGGCTCAGGTCTAGTATCTAATGGTATTAGCAATAAACCCTGTCGATGGTGACGAGCTGTCGCATGCAGTTTCTTTGTATTTCTTGTGACATCGTGCTGCTACCTTCTGGATAGAATGGACTGTGAAACATTTCTAGCGTGACGTATTTTGACATCCCGCATATCCTCTCCGCTCGATCCTTCGAGAGTGAGCCTAACTGGACATCAACTTCCAGTTTGGCGGATGGATATGATTTTTAAAAGTGAGAAGTAGTAAAGATACTTTTACAGTTTATTTAAACAACTAAGGTTCTTGGACATGACGCAATATATACTTAGCATTCTTGTATCGAGTTGTCACTCATTAAATATTAAACAACACCATCTTGGTACCTTAAAATGTACTATTTGCAGATTTGCTGCAAGCTCGAAAGCAGGCGATTGTCTGTTACTGGATGCCTCTACATGCATCTACTACCCTATTTGCAGACCTATTCACTAAATTAGTTGACTGTATGCCTGCAGACGAGCAATCAATAATGCTGCACTCCAGAAATTGAAAAAAATCCTAAAACAGCCGACATGCTGAAGTAATATTGACGGACCAAGGTTCTCAATTTACCAATGAAAGATGGAAAAGAGATATCAAGGCCTTAGGTTTGAAACACTACACGTCTACTGCATATTATCCGCAAGCTGAATCTGCGGAGACTAGTGAAGATGCTGAGGAAATATTGAAACAGCAACCAGCGTGTTTGGCCTCGACATCTGACTAAAGTAGAGCGATGTTTAAACACCGCAAAAGACCATAGTACCGGGTTATCTGTTTATAAGACACACCTAGAAGTTTCGTCCACTACTGACGTTGCTAGAATATTCTAAATACCCAAGGTAGAAGAACAAGTAGACTGACAATACTTTATGAAACTCTCAGAACTTGGAAAAGAGCGCAGCTGCTCGGAACAAATATTCCGACGTCCATAATAAACTAGTATAGTATGATCAAGGACAGGTCGTGCTGGCGCGCGGTTTTCCGAAGTCAGACGCACTGGCAGTTCCTTACAGTTACTGATGTATTCATGGCTGGTTCTATCTAAAAATAACAACATATATTTCCTTGCTGGCTCACTTTCAAACAGCGATGAAGTGCCAGTGATTAAGAGAAATGAATACGTCCTGAAGTGATATCGAACTCGAGAACCTGAGGGACCAAAAACAGCAACTGAGACTTCGGAAAAAGAAGCTACGGATAAATAAGCTCATCCATTGGGTATAGTTACGTAATTCTTCGTAATGTAATATGGTATCAAATATTGAAGGGTAATTGCTTTCATTTCATATGGTGTTAATTTCATGTTTACATAAACATTTCATTTAGTCTAACTGAAGTATACATACAATCATAGCAGTGGAATTATTATGGCTGTAATTACTATTAGTCTGACAGATTATCATGAATTTTATTATGGTAATTTTTGCTGTAAATGATTGTTATTCGTAACTGATATATAAGATGTTATATTAGTGCTAATTTTGTGTGGTAGGGCATAGTGTACTAATATTGCTCTTGATTATTATTCTTTTTATATTTGTTCACTGTTAGTGAAATTACATTTAAATGTGTGTAGTTTTCGATACCTTTAGAGACCTTCATATCAGGTCCTCTCAAAACATATTGAAAGGGTTAATGTGTATACCATTTGTGTTATGCCTAATTTACATTTTCATATGGAAATTTGTATTTTATTTAGGTAAAATTATCTATAAAACTATTTCCATTATCAAAATAGATATAGATAGTTTATTATCATTATTTTAATTAAGTAAACACATGTAAAAAGACAGTATCAGCCTATTAAATCCGAGGAAATGGAAATATATTTGAATATGATAGAGGTCAAGAGGAAGGGATCGGGTTTCCCGTTTCCTCCCACTTTCTTCATTCCACCATTTCACTCATTTCTCATAATCAGCGTGTCCTTTAGCCTAACCGGCATAAAAGTGGGACGTAAAACTGAAAGATCTAATTTCATTTCATTTTTCAAGAGGAAGGGGGCTGCAGATACACAAATTACAAGTGAATTTTAAAAAAAGGAAACACTAAGAATCTTGGCTCTTGGAGAAAACAACAGTGCAGCCACCCATGCATTTCAGGGCAAGAAAGCTAGCTACTTCGAGTGTTTCAAATTGATAACTTACAATGAACGTCAGGGTGTTGGCTAGAAAACAAGAGGATACCAGACGGTTATACTGGCACAAGTCTAGTGTCTAATTATAGGAACAAGAAACGCTGTATATGGGCCACAAACTGTCGCGTGCAGTTTCTTCATTTTCCTTGTGACGTCGTTGGGTGACTTCTTGTATACAAATGACTGCAAAATATTACTAGTTTGACGTGTTGACACTTTCTACTCTGTGCGTCCTCTCCGCTCGATCCTTCGAGAGTTAGCCTAATTGTACATCAACTTCCAGTTCGGTGGATGGGTACGATTTTTCGAAGTGAAAAATCGTAGATATTTTTAGTTTATTTAAATTACTAAGGTTCCTGGACGTGACGCAATATATATTTAGCATACTTGTATCGGGTTGTCACTCATTCATTTTACTAAAAAACTCATCTTGTTCTCTTAAAATGTACTATTTGCACATTTGTTTCAGACTCGAAGACAAGATATTGTTTAATTGACGCCTATACTACCCTGTTAAAATGTCAGAGGGAAAATGGCCCTCACCACCAAATAAATTCATTAATTTAAGGTGCAGTAGCTTAACCAGCCATCAGTCTAATATATATAGCTTGTTTACATTACATTTGTTGGTATAAGTTATTAATAGGAAGACACATATTACTGTATGTAATTTTGTTTTCGCTATGTTTACAGTTTTCTTTTATTTCGTGTAGCCATGTATGCAAGGTTTTGGACAACAGAGGTCGGCAGGTGATAGGGGATGGTGGAATTGGAAGGTGGTGAATGGAAAAGGGGTGGTTATATTTGTATTTTATATGTAATAACTTTAATACAACTTGCGTACACTGTATGATATCAATCACCAAAATATTGGCGTTCATGTGCAAGGGAAACGTTCTATAAGTTATTAGTATTTAAATTGTAACCAACTGTTTTACAAGCAAGGACAGCGTTCCTTACCAAAGCTGTTGTGCATTAAAAGCAACCCACCTAGAAATTAGTACCAAAGATTTACTATAAGACAGAAGCATGACATTTGAGGGTGCGAGTGCCATGCCTCGAGTCATGTTTCGGGAAAAGTTAACAGGCTTTATGTCTATTTTGAATAGTGAATACATCGCTTAACAAGTGTAACACTATTACATTTATACAGGGGTGAGATTACGGATTTTGAAACCTTTTAGCTGATGAAGTCTTGAACCCAGGACCTCTTTTATGGGAAAAGAGTGGATATCGTTTCGGTAGAGATCCGTCCAAACATCCAAATTGTGTAGGATCACAATCAAGTAGTAGTTTCCATATAAATATATGATGGGCAATAATTTTCAAAACAACTTGAAAGGATACAAAAGGTCTTCCATATTGTGACAATTTACTTTGGCACTGTGAAGGTAGAATCAATTAATCATTTTTCAAATAAAAGTTTCACATTGGATACATGTCTTGGATATATAATAATTAAACAAGATTCCTTGTTCTTGCTGGGAAGATATTTTGCCAGGACGGTGGTAAATACAAAAGTACTAACCACCATTTTTATGTGTCGTTTTCAAGCAGTACAAGGTCAGGAAAGGAGAGAATTTCAGTAAATTGTACAAGTTCATTTGTTTTCTCTGTTGGACTACATCAGTTGTAATGTCAATTAATAGGAATATTAAGAATTTGCATAAAATAACTAGTTTTGTTATTATTTGCGAAATGAAAAATTGAGTTCTTCGTCTGATTGTAATAATAATAATAATAATACCCTTTTCAAAGAACTTAAAAAGTTCGTTACTTAATTCTCTGTTTGTGTGTCTATTCGTCTGTCTCTCCGTTATTTGCGATTTTTAAAATTTTGAACCCTACATTTGATAGAGCATCAAAAAATATCTGAGAAAGTGATTAAATTTTTCGCGTCAAACTTACCGTTCCCGAGATATTGGCCAAAAATGACCGATTTCCGGAGCCATACCCAGGGAACCGTAGGTCATAGATATATTGGTGTTGATCAATATATAAGAGGATCGTAAATATTTTGGTACCAAAGAATAACCTGTGGCCTTACTGGCCACCAATTAATATCGGAATCAAAATGTTTACCATTCTCTTAGGTATTGATTAACACCAAAATCATCTCTCTATGATTACCGTTTTCGTGATACTGGCCAAAAAATGGCCGATTTAGAGATATTTAAGGAGCCATATCTCGGGAATCATAAGTTATAGAGATCATATTGGTGTTGATTAATAGCTAAGAGAATGGTGAACCGTTTGGTACGAAATAGTAACCGTTGGCCACTGATCATCTGACTAGCCAACTGGCCACCGTTCCCAGATATTGGTGAAAAAGTTCGAATTTCAGGAGACTTAAGAAGCCATATCTCGGGAATTGAAAGCCATAGAGAAATGATATTTTGCGAATTTTTGCGAGAAGGTGAGGATAAAAGGATTTACTTTTACATGTAGCAACAATCACAGTTATCCTTCCCGCTCCATTCTTTTTAAGTTCGTTCTGTCAATGCTCTTAGGACATTCTCAACTGGTTGGATTTGAATATGTTTCATGATACATTTATGGCTCTCAGCGACATCTGGTGGTAGTTTTTCGCATTAAAATTTTGTTCAACAACAGCGATGTCTAGGATTGTCAGATCACAGGTTGCAATCTAATCGGAAGGTAAAAATTCCATTAACTGCCAATTTTAATTCAAATGAACCTGTTTGGCTTTCTAAATTGAAATTAGTGGTTGCTAGTGATAGTAATCCGTGTTGAATTTAAAAGAATTATTGTAAACAGTTTCGTTATGAACGGATGGGAATAGTTTGGTTATGAACTGTAAGTAGTACATTTGATTAAATATTGTTCTCAATTGAAGTTAGTACGCCATTCAACCTAACTTATGTATTTGTTGTGCATATTAATTTGTCTTTAAAGTCGTTTGGAATGTGTGACTTACTAGCTTGGATTTAAGTTGAACTTTGCTTAATTGTTGTAATATAATTATTGAAATCAATTATACTGTTTAAAGCACTAGTTATTTATAAATTTAAAATATCTTATTTGAGACTACTATTGAACCATTATAGATCTTAGATTATCTGGTGTGTCCAAGTGTATTTTACTTCAAGATATCGGATTTACTGAATTCCCACTTTAGTTCAATTGGAATTGAACTTAACGAAGATACCATTATTATATATTTAATGAGGGAAATACATTCTTCCTTCCAGCGTGCATTTGTTTTGTCTTTGCAGAGACAAGGCTTGCCTGTAAAGTATGTATATCCTAAGAAATAGGATATAAGATACAAACCTAAATTTCAGCCTGTGATCTCAGTTGGTAGGTGAGAATACCAAAGCATGTTACTACTAGTGTTGATAGTTACGTAAATAGCAGTTCGAGCCGAATTTATTTTATAATAGGGTGCCTTATAGGTGCATATGATATAAATTATGTTAAAAGTCACCGAGTGGTTCGTAAGATGGCGACTGGACCTCTTAATCATGACCTACGTCTTGAGTTGATTTTGATTTTAACGTCCTTTCAGCAGCGCGGACCTACGTCTTGAACTTAATCATTTTGAAAATGGGAATGCTGGAATTTTTGTAGGCGGACAGAATCAATTAATTAATTCTAACATGGAAAATCACACTAATGATATTAAAGTTGAGTGAAACTGGAAATAGAAATAATGTAGAAAGTGATCAATCGAATATTGTAAATGGAGATAAAAATCAGAGCCATAGGTTTCATATCAAGTCTTCACCCAGTCACCTGGGGCTGGCACGTGGCCAAGACCACACGGTGGTTGATGCTCAAGGACGTTCACCTTCAACAACTGGTGGTAGCTTATCAGCACAAACACGTGCAGTTCGGTCACAATTGTCTGGAGCTCATATAATCTCTTCAGAGATGGTTCTAAATAATGTCTTCAAGCAATAGTTACACTTCCGTTTTGTGGACAGCTTTAAGTAATCTTCTAAAGCATTCAGCACAAAAATTATTAAATGATTTTGCTCGTACTATACCCGTCTGTGATGGAAGTAAAGATGTAGAATTTTTTCAGGTTTTGCTTTCCGTTTATAAAATACAGAAAATGAGGTATTGCTTCCCTTAGAATTGCTTAGACTATTGGGAAATGTTAATGACTGGTTAGAGATATGTTGTGCCTTACGAAATCTTTCTATTGACACCATTAGGCCTACGAGAAATAAACAATTGTTGAGCGGATACAGAGCAAAAATAAAACATATTAGAACATGTGAAATATATTTGATACTTATATGATGTTTCAAGATATTAGAAATGAAGAAAAATTAAAATTAAATATTTGGCAGGGTATGAAACCAGACATTAAATATGTATTTTTAAGTATAACATTCCATAAACTTTTAAAGAATTCTATCAGGGAGTTGTTAAATACATAAAATATGAAAGGTCGAAAGTGACTTATGACGAAATGGGGGGGTTGAATTCTATGTTTATGTTCTAAAACTGTCTTTCTGACAAATATTTTTTGAAAACTTTAAAATTAAGTTTAAAAAGAAAAAAGTGTGTAATATATAGTTTATCGTCGTAAAACAAAAGGTAACGAGAGAATAATCTTGTAAAATAATTTTATGTACTCACTACTCACTTTAGAAAATAAATTGCAATTATTTATTTATCTGTTTTTCTAGTTTGGTAAAAGGGATTTGAAGCACGGAACTTTAATAAGAAAATGGTGTATATGTAAACCAACGTCCTTCGGTATTCTATAGTTATCATTAGCTTATGAAACTACATTGGATGTACGATTTGATCAGATCTGATAATCTAAGTTTTCTTTTATTGGTATCTAGCTCAACTTGACCATGTACACAATATTGAAATTCGTTAGCTACATCCAATTAGGCACATTCTTATGAGGACACACCGTCTTGTTTCCGAACCTAAAATCTAAATATAGTCCTAAATTTAAAGAAATTTCGTTTTCTAAAATTAGACAAGAAGGGAGCCAATTTACTTCGAAAACATGGAGAGAATTGTACAAAATGCGTAACATTTAGCCTCATACAACTCCTGCTTATTCTCCATATGCGAATGGATTAGTAGAGCGCAGGTACCGTGAATAAATCGTCTTTTACATCTGAAATGCGAGAATGATAACTCTCAATTGCGTAAATCGATTAAAGAAATTCAGGATCTTTTGAATACTCTGTGTTCGGCGATTAATCGGAGTCCATCCGAGTTATTTCTCTCATATTCGGCAACCGATTCCTTTAAAATAAATTTTCCTTGGCCTCAGGAGTTATCAAAAATGGAGCCCCAAGATAAAGTTATTAATTGAGATTAATTCTACAAATGAACTTCCACTCCCGGATTCGCGTCAAACTCAGTTACACGAAAACGATCTGGTGATAAAAACACACATTTCATCAGTTGCTAGTATACATCGCACGCATAAATATGCCCATACATATATTGGACGTTATAGTCAAGATACTGAAAAATTGTGTGGTCTTAAGAACTCTTAACAGGAGAAAACCTCGGAACCCACAATTTTAAGAATTGAAAACTGTATCACTGTTCAGATGCAAAACGACAAGAATTAATGCAAAAATATATTGAGAGATCCTGTGGTAGTAATTCTGAAGAGTTGAGCGGTACCGAAACTAACTTAAAATATACAATTTCCTTCGTTATAGAAGAATTGGATGAAGAGTCTCTTATTACTAAAGAGGAATATTGTTATCCTACCCCTTCTATTTCCTGCAGTTTAGGAACACTAAACCTTACTGCTATTAGTGATTCTGGAGCGGAATTAAATTTAATCAGTGATCGAATTTGGAAGTAGTTTCAACAAAAATCTGCAAAACTAAAGCCATATGGACAAATCATATTGGGAATATTTGCCGGAAAAGAAAACTTTCCAGTTAAGGGCAGACAATTACTAACTTTTAATATTGACAAGCATTTACTTGAAATTCCTGTATTTGTAGTAAAATCGATGCGCCCAGGCTTATTATTTGGTCTACGGAAATTTCATGGTATGCTAAATATAGAGAAGCAACATTTATGTCTGACTGGTAGCAAAGGAAATTCGATTATTCTGAGGTTAAATAAACCAGCTTGTGCTGTCTTTCTGTGATATTTGATACTGATACTATGGATAAGTTCGAAAAAAGTGAAACCTTTGATAATTTAGATAAAGAAGTTACACCAAAATCTAGTATCTCTGAAGATGAATTACGAATCTTTAATTGACAGAACTAATATAGATTAGCAAACTAAACAGATTATTTACATTACTTGTGAGATATCGTCATCTTTTACTGATTATCCACGTCCTATAAAAACAAATTTATATAAGATCGAACTAAAGACAATGAACTATCGTAGGAAGAATATATAATATTCCTCAGGCTATGAGAGCAGAAATCGAAAAAGAATTAGACAAATGGGAGAAACATGGTATAGCGGAGGAAAGATCGTCGCCTTACCGAAATCCCATTCATTGTGCCCGAAAGGCGAATGGAGGAGTACGACCAGTCTTGGACTTGAGAAGATTAAATTTGAAAATAATTTCTCCTAAGGTTCAGGTTGAACCGATTAACAATATTTTTTCTCGTTTATCCGGAGCGATTTATTTAACCTCGTTTGATTGTACCTCCGGCTATTATGGTATTCGATTGCATCCCTCTTTATGTCCTTGTACCAGCTTTGTTTATTTAGGCGGACAATACTACATGCTCGCACTTCCTATGGGTTTAGGATCTGCACCAGCTGTGTTTCAGGAAACAATGAATCGATTCTTCGATATGTCAACAAGATCTTATGTGATTGTGTACCTAGATGATGTTTTATGTTTTTCGTCGTTTTTGGAGGACCATTTTGTGCATTTAGAGGCAATATTCAACATATTTGAAAAATGAAATTTCTCATTAAATTATCAAAAATGCAAATTTTTGTTGAAAGAGGTCAATTTCTTAGGACATTTCGTCAATGGGAATGAGATAAAAGTTAATCTTAAATCCAATGAACCGATTCGATGTTTTCCGATCCCTAAGAATAACAAACACTTAAGGCTCGTAGGGTGGCGCCATAAGCATAGCAAAGAAACTTGGCTCAATATAAAGGATCATCAAATGAATTAACAGTCATCGGCTATGCTAGTCGCAGATTAAAATTGCATGAATTATCATCAGTGTTACAATTAGAACTGTCAGCTATTCTGTATCTTTGTGAACATTTTCAGTTATCTTTTAGAACGAAGGACCATTGTGATAACGCTACAACTCATGCATTTACGTTAAAGCACCTAGAACCTAGGACTACCAGACTGATTTTAAAGTTGCAAAGATTCGATTTAGTGTTCGAACAAATTGCTGGATAACGTCATAGCAGATGCTCTGAGCCGTTACCCTCCAGAATGTAATAATGAGCTACCTGAACAGTATTATATAAATATGTGTATGTAAAAAAATTGTATTTTCTTATTGTTCATTACATTTTTTCTGAAGCCCGTCGCAACCTGTTACGGACCGTTTCAGCTTTGTTCATTTTATTTCAGTGTTAATGTTTGAATGTTTGGTTTATGTTTATTCAATATGCCGACGTTATGTCTATCTGCGCTGTTGGGTTTAAGCGTTCTACTTGTTAATTAACTCATGTTTATGTTGTAAAATTGTCTCTCTGACATAAATAATCTTTGATTTTTTTGTAATTAAGTTTAAAAAGAAAGTAAATATATAATTTATTGTCGTGAAAACAAAAGGTAACGACAGAATAGTTTTCTAAAATAATTTTATGTAGTTTAAACACCAAAATACTCACTATACAAACTGAATTGCATTTATTTATGTTTTTCTAGTTTGTTAAAAGTGATTTGTCGCAAGAATATAATTAGATAACGAATCCGCCCCACATTTCTTATAATGTTATAATCGGTAGACATATATGTGGCAAAGGGTCTTTCCTAATAAGATAGTGAAATCGGCCCTTGACCCAAATTGGGTCGCTATTGACCCAAAAGGTTACCCTTGACCTAAAACTACCTAAAAATGTTAACCTCGACCCCCTTCCCTTACCGAATTATCGTATAATACATGCTCAAAATTGAATATTTTTTAATTTTGGCGGGGGTAATCGAAAAATTTTGAGTTTCATATATTTAGATACTATTTAGATGTAAATGTACAAATTTTCCAAACCATCTATGTGTATTTTCTTTATTTTTTTGCGTATTAAAAATTTCAAAAAATTGTAGGAAAAAATTTTGGGGGACACGTCACTGATTTTTTGGTTAAAAATTTGTTATATTCTTAGGTACAACATATATTTTTTTCGGAGCCTGAAAGTGATGGCAACATTGTCAAAAATAATAAATCTGAAAACAAGCGTGTTTTTCGCACAGTTTTTCCACCATTTTATTGCCCTGAAGGTGAGGGTCTCTCCAACCAATCCTTTGCCAAAGTTGACAATTTTCCTTTCTTTTGCATCCCTTCAGCTTCTGTCGTTCTTCGGCTGCTTCGATTGGGTCCATTTCGGAATACAAACACCAAATATATCTCCGTAACAGTACTTCCACTTCAACGACTCTTGCACAACAAAGTTGCACTCAGCTCGCGGTAGAGAACGCTACCGATAGAGAGCGCCACTGTGTGCGGCCAATGAAGCAAGCACTGATAGATACGTTGAGCCGACGCGAGGGCTTTTGAGCCCTAAAAACACGTTTGTTTTCAGTTTTATTTATTTTTGACAATGTTGCCATCACTTTCAGGCCCCGAAAAAATATGTTGTACCTAAGGGTATAACAAATTTTTAACCAAAAATCAGCGACGTGTCCCCCCCAAATTTTTACCACAATTTTTTGAAATTTTCAACACGCAAAAAAATAAATACGCACCGATGGTTTTAAAAAAATGCACATTTACATCTAAATAGTAGGCTATCTACAATCTGTGAAACTTTCAGAATTTTTCGATCCCCCCCACTAAAATTAAAAAATATTCAATTTTGAGCATTATGATACGATAATCCGGCAAGGGGAGGGGATGGAGGTAACAATTTTTTGAGGTAGTTTTAGGTGAAGGATAACCTTTTGGGACAATAGCGACCCAATTTCCATCAAGGGCCGATTTCACTATCTTACTAGGAAAGACCCTTTCATGTCAAAAGAGCAATAAATAAGAACAATAAAGCGAAAATAAGACTTCATTGTCCATTTAGCAACATTTTGTTTTACCCACTCTAATTTTCGTATTTATAAATCTTTTCCTATGAAATTTACCACAACTTTACATTTCCCGATTATACACATAGTATCTGTATTAAAAGTACCCTGCAAAATGCGACAATTATTTTGAATATGATTGTACCTCTGTAAGTTTGGGTGGTCCATCTTCTTCCTTTTATTAAAAAATTGTCAAAAATGTAAGTTTCGAAAGATTTTGACCTAGTTTATATTTATAGATGAAATTTGATTACCTTATATGGTTTTATGATTCAGTACAAGAGTTCATTGCCTTCCATAGGACATGGGATATTTATGCTCCATTCTCAAAATCTGGGAGGGGTTCACAGGACCAACCCTTAAAGTTGGGAATTGTAAAAAAGACGGTAAATTTTCTAGCACTCAAATATACCTATCTATCTATCGATCGATCTATATATATATGTATATCTATATATCTATATCTATCTATATATCTATATCTATCTATCTATATATATATATATATATATATATATATATATATATATATATATATATATATATAAAGTTTGAGTGGCCCTCCATATCTCGTTCTATGGGTTAAAAATAGTCAAAATATTTATGGGCGGTTACTGACCTAATTTATCTTTTTGATGAGGTTTTATCACATTATATAGTTGGAATTGTCAAAAATATATATTGGTATGACTTGTATATATACTTCTGTAAATTTGGTTGGCCCTGCTTTCCCTTTGTCGAAAGTAACACTATATTTTTTTTAAATTTTGGAGGGAAAATTGAATTAGATTGAAGCGGAAATTTCGAATGTTGTGCTTAATGTTTACCCAGATAGATTCTAACACATAATTGTATGGATTAAACACGGTCGCATTGTTTTTCACTGGACATGAGTACTTTCAAACATTCTTCTTAAAGTCTTCTGAGTTTTTCTAGTCACTTAATTATCCGTACAAAATCGAAAAGATCTCTGCGCTAAAAGACTCTTCTTTCATGTTATCAATACTTCTTTATTGATTGTGCAGTCCATCTCTACATTTGTAATTAACAATGCAAATGGATATAGACGTATTAAAACCAAACATCGGACAAACGGAATATAATTCACTGAGAAATGTATTCCCTATATGCTAATACTAATCCTGTAAGATCAATATCAAAGGTGGATTTGACACAACCTGAAGAAAAGATTGCGTAACAATGAGTTAGGTCCCAAAGAAAATCACAGAATTTCGAGTAATGGCTTGCGACCACGCAAATATTAAAAGCCTTTTGGTGGTCAAATGACCACGGATGTCAAAATCTTTGGAAAAGTTCGATCGTTTTGTTAATATTTTCAATTTGAACGAACAACAGGCCTTATTTACACAATGTTTAACGAGAACTGCAAATCGTTGGTATAAAACTTCGTGTAAAGATATCACTAAATAAGAAGAGTTTGAAAACCATTTCCTGCTTACCGTTTTGATAAGAACAAATATTTCTTCACTCGAGTTCAGGCTACAGCTTGTTGAATGGTACCATAGCATTATCGAAAATAATGATGAAGAAGTGATACATTTATTACTTACTTGTTTACTTGCCGAAGAATCTGTTGTTGATAGCTATGCCTACAACGTCGGTTAACATCATCTGTGACTTACAGATGTTAATTCTGTGGAAGGCTATCGTATATCGTAATAATAATAAGAATGGAAGGAAGCCCTATGTTCGATTGGTTCAAGTTAACCAGAATTTTAGATCTAATAAGGAGACTGGCTATCCTAACTATAACAGAAATGGTGGAGATAATTATTCGTAATTCAACAAATTCTTACAATAATAACAGTCGACAATGCAACATGGAATTTAGACAAAATCACAGCAATTATAGATACAACACGCAAAGACGAAGTGGCAGACTAGGGATATCAGTTCATCAGGTGAAGATACAGATAGTAGAAACGAAATAGTTCCGCGAAATAACACCGGAGAAATGAAATGATTTTTTTCAGTTAAACGTCCCACGTTTATACATGTTAGGATTAGGGAGACGGATGATTAAGATGGAAGATGATGATCAAGGAATTGGTGGAATAAGAAAATGGAAGGAAACGAGAACCCAAGAACCTGATGTTGTTCACCACAAACTTATTTGACCTAGGATCGAATCAGGGCCCCTACGTACCAGAGGTAAGCGCCCTATCGTGCCCCTTCCCCAATAACACCGGAGGAAGACAAACTGAAAGATAACAAGCTCTTTCACAAAATGACTATTGCAATCTAGTCTAGAAGGGAAAACAAGTTGCAGAGGTGAAAATATCCACCTTCATGTGAATTGGCAATTTGCTTTTCAAGATGACCCAGAATTAATTTTAGTCCCTCAATTTATTAAGATGCAAGCCACTGACGTCTATTCTCAAAAGTTGTATACCAACATGATATCCAACATCATGTTACATCAGGTAACTCGTCACAAGCCAATGGTCTCATTGAGCGAAGACACCGTGGCTCAACCACATATTACGAATTAAATGTAAAATACACCATACACGTTGCGGTCAATCCTTAAAACAAATACAGGATAAATTTAATAACAGCGCGAGCAGCAAATAGTGTACATCCTGCTGAGTTATTCGTGTCTTATTCTGTGGTTATTGCTTACAGATTGCATTATTCTTGGCCTCCAGAACTTCAACCTCTAGAATTAGATGACCGATTCATTATGATTACAATGAAATCAAACAAAGCTAATCGATGTATTCAGAAGACTAAATCAACGTTGAAAGAGCATTTAGTTATGTTAAAAACTCACCCCTATCAGCTGCCTCTAAGGCCGTGTCCCAAAGATACAAGTGCACATTTGAAGTACGCTTATTTCCGGAACTGACGTCACCTAGTGTGCATCAAAAGGTCCAAGTTCACAAGTCTGCGAGTGTGTACACTATGTTAGTATACTTGTGTGCTTAACATGGCGATTTCTAATAAAATAACTTAATAAAATTTGAAAAACCCATATTTTTAATATTTTTTTTGAGGTGAATTTATTTGTGAGCTGATCTAATAATAATTTACTTGATAAATATACAATTTAGTGATTTTACAAGTGAAATATAAAAATGTTACACAAATAACAAACCTATTTACGTTGTTCTTAGCATTCAAAGGGAAAGCAACCAAATAGTTTCTTTAATAATGCTATAAATACATTTGTGTTTAAATATTGCATGGTTTATGTAGCTTAATTGAGATATTAATCGGTAATACAGCTATTTGGACGTAAATGACAAATATTAATCCCATATGAATTAAAATAGTAAGCTCTAGTATAGAATAATGAATACCTAGATTATTCATTTCTCTATAGCTACTTACAGCTGCAGCTGCAAATGTTAATTCATAGGTAGATAGGCCTAGTGTTCTAGTTTTGATTCTAAACAAATTCCATTCAAAGCTACCATATTTCCTTGCACTTGTCAGAAACTAATATGCCAATTATCGTATATTTTGCATTTTTGATAGCTGCCCAAAAGTGAAATACAAATCAAAAACTTCTTTTCATACATTTATCAAAGATTTCACAAATTCTTCTTGGTAAGTTTTTACTTTGGCCATTTCATTCATTTTTTCGATTCAGTGATTTGATCTTTCGGTACCAGTTTTGAGAGCTTGCTTTTTAGCCCATACATACAGGTTAGTAGCTAGGTTGAATCCTTTCTGTACCAAAGTTTAATACAGGGTTATTCAAAAAGAGAGAACAGATTTCAAACATTTATTTCTTCCAAACTACAAAAGATAGAAACATGATTCGAACGTTACTTGATTAAGAAAAGCTTACAATTTAAACAGCCCGGATAAAAGTTCCAATCACGGCCGCACTGGCGCTGTTGTTTGTTGTTGTTTGTCTGTAGTGAAATGGCGGCGTCACCACAGGAGGTCTTTTTGTGTGCTACAATTGGCAAAACTTGAGTCCATTGTTGCAGTTCAGCGATCATTTCACCGTCAATTTAATAAACAACCGCCGCATCATAAGCAAATCGTCTATGACATCGAATTGTTGAAGCTGTGTATTCGCTAACTAGAGACCAGCTGATTCGTGTGTGGCAAGAAATGAGCCACCGTTTTGACATTTGTCGTGTAACACACGGTGCTCATATTGAATGCACACCATAGTTACTAACAATAAGTTGTAAACTTTTCTTAATCAAGTAACGTTCGAATCATGTTTCTATCTTTTGTAGTTTGGAAGAAATAAATCTTTGAAATCTGTTCTTTCTTTTTGAATAACCCTGTATTTAATTCACATAGTATTGCCGAGCGAGTGAAAGCGAGTTACAGCCCCGCAGGGCACGTTGTTTTGTCTTCGTTACGAATCGGTTCATTAAATGAAATGCCCAAAGTAAAGACTTGCCTTCCTCTTAATTCATATAATCCCATTACTGTACACACTATGAAACGATTATGAACAAATAACTACTTCCGTATAGTTGAACAATGAGAGCGATTACATAAGACATGCTGTTTTTTCCTAAAAACGTCTCTTAATTTTCATAAAATTCTTATTATATTAGTAGTAGTTTTTTATGGTTATACTTGGACGAGGGAATTTGTTTCGTAACTGAGTAATCATTTTCGCAATGGGAAACATGTAAGAGAGACAGCATGTATATAACAAGAGAGCGATTTAAAGCACCGAATGCGTAGTGAGTGCATACAATGTACAGGATTCCATTTAAGCGGGCTTATAAGATAAGATAGTAATCTTCCATTTTTTATTTTTACCATATTAATTAGGGTTATCCACCTTGAGTATATGTGATCCTTATAAATTTGTATTTCATAATGACATAATAGCTATTTCCTGTAAATTTTTGTCCTCATGTTGTTCAACTCCACTACTTCTTTCCTTGCCATCCTTGCAAGAACTTTTGATGTAGATTAAGAATATGGAGACACTAGTTCGAAGATTTACGGGTAAAATCTATACATTCACACAGAAAGAGTAACATCTAAGGAACTTCATTACTAGCGCAATATGGTAGAAATAATCCAATCAGTATACCTGTAACTGAAGCAATACAGTAGAACTACAACTACTATGTGTCATTTATGTATAATATTCCGTACAGGAAGCATTTATACCCAATATGAACTCTCTCCCAAGGTAGTTTTGAACCATATTATTGTAAATAGCGCTTCCCTCAGTACCTTCGGTGTCCTAACGCTCTTGCGAATTGCCTACTTTCGCTTGCAATAAAATTCCTAAGCTACTTCGCAACAATGTCGTCAGCGCCTTAACCACCAATGCTACTGTTCTTCCGGGGAATTAATAAATAGAACATCACCAATATTTTAGGGGTTTTTATACTGTTACGAGTTTATTGTGCACATAAGACAACACACACACATATTATATATATATTGCATTTACCCTCCGCTCTTGTTAATCTGCGCGTGAAAGATCCGAAATGACAAATATTTGTAGGCACGGCAAAGCTGAAGGTGTTGGCATAAATGAGAGAGACTCTTAAGTCATTTTATGATCACCCCATATTGTCAATCTGTACGCGAAACTCTCCCTTCTTTTGTTATCAATGTTCCATGTTCCACCAGTATGAGGTGTTGGAATCAACTGCGGATCAAAAGATAATTTGACGAAGTGTGCACTCCATTTGTAGACTTCGAGTGTGCATCCTCGAAGTGTGCACTAGGTACTTTCGGACACGGCGTAAGTTTCTGACACAAATATGTGAGTACTTATGTTGGCCCTTATATGATGAATAAAATTTTAAGAAATTGTGCTTTGCTAATTACCTTAACTGGGAATGTAAAGGAACCCAGAATTTTAAGAACTTACACCCTTGATGAGAAGACCTGTTACGTCATAGCGAACCATTCTTTCATTGATATCTTCATAATAATAATCTGATAGTACTTGATCGTGTACTCACATTTGGTACTGTGTATCTGCTGTTAATGGCCTTAAATAAACAAGCTTTAATGAAAAGAATCATTGCTGAGTGGTCATTTTATGCGAATGTGTTTTCATCACAGAGTTATTTATGTACTTCGGTATTTTCTTTCGACCATCCTCACTTCTCACTGGGGGACAATTACCTCATCTGGATCTACAGTCTACGGTCGAAGTCCTAATTTTAAAATTACGTTTCTGTTGGTACTTAAGGGAAATGACGTCAGTCTATCTAAATTTTCGTCAGATGGATTTGCAGAAGTGTTAGCTAAAGAAACAACAGATAATTTATAAGTCAGGATTTTTATGTCTAAAGTATATTATGAAAACTAACTCTTTAACTATAAGAGATTACTTTCATTGTGTCCATTTCCATCACGGATCCAGGGTTAGCTAAGTGTTAGAAGGAGAGCTCATGGAACAAAACCACGGGCTTGATTTAGATACGCTGAGAAACAAGGCTATGATAGAACCTTGTGCCTATGAGAGGCGAATGTAAGGCTGTTCAAGCTATTTTAAAGCAATCTTTTCCAAAAGCAATATAAGCGCACTATGCGTGTCATTACAAAAATTTGTGTTTATAGATGTAAGAAATGTTATGAGGCGTATCAAAGACGTTTTTCTTTTTTTTGGGGGGGGGGGGGTCAGTGCATAAAGTACCTAATTTTACATTTTCTTAAATCGAAGAATTAAAACCTCTTTGAAGAGCACGAAAACGAAAACGCTTTATAAAACATGATTGCAATAGGCATGATCATTAAAATGCTGATTTGAATTATTGTAGGACCTGAATGTCTCAGCGAATTATCTGGTGAATATTCAGCCAAGTAATTATTGATTTTAAATACCATAGAACACTGCGATCCATTCTAGCTCTGATTTTTAGTTCAAAATTATTGGTATTGATCCACTCCAACTTTCAAAAGTAACCCACCTGTTTCCAACCTAAGTTTAATCTGTAAGAACCAATAGATGGACCACAATAATTTCCAACTGAGATACGATTCCAGTGCACAATCGCTTCAGGATACTGATATCATTAGAGAAAAATTAACATGCTACTTCAAATAATTTTAATCAACAATATTTTCATGAAGATGATCTTCACATTCCTCTCTTCGACATTCCATGGTTTTCGAGCCTATGAACGTTATGCAATTTTCAGGTTCCTTGTGTTTCTTTCTTTTATTTATTTATTTTTTTTTTACTCATCTAATTTGTGATTCTAATTGACATGACAAGGAAACAGCATACTACAGCCATACAATATGGCTTCAGAAAGTTGTATACATTCTACCCTTTAATTTTATCTATCTTTCTCTTCTTTTCCGATAGCATAATTTTATTTATTTTGTTTATTTCAACTGCACTTGGAACAAGATATCACTGATGCTGTACGTAAATTTATATTGAAGAATATTAAATCAATTGACTGAATCCAGAAATAAAGGTTATGAAGAAAAGAAAAGGAAAAATAACACAGAACCAATCTTTGCCTGGAGCATTGAACAAAAATGAAATGAAATATTTAAGTTTTACGTCCCACGTTTATGCCGGTTAGGCTAAAGGAGATGGTGATGATGAGAGATGAGTGAAAATGGTGGAATGAAGAAAATGGGAGGAAACGGGACAACCCCGAGAAAACCCACGAGCACGGTGTTTGTTCACCACAAAGTCCACACAGCGCGAGCTGGGATCGAACCACGGACCCCAAGCACCGGGAGGTGAAGGCTCTACTACTGAGCCACCACGCCCTCAAAGAGCATTGAACAAATTTAGAAGATCTTCTGAAGAACAAACTTTGAACCGTGAGAGTGATAGAATCATTCAGAGCAACACACACAGAAAAGCACCACACATTTCGAAACTTTCTGAATATATATTTAATTCTGTTATATGCACTGGTGACGAAAACATAACATAGTGACTGTTCAAGGACATAGCCCACAAAGAAAGTAAAGAAATCTCACAAAAGAGCGGTACCATATCAACATACCACTCATATTAAACACGGAACAGCTCACATTTGCAAGAAATTATGGTAGCAGGGACAGCATAATAAACTCAAGAATGACCAAAACATACATATCACAAAAGCACTGCTAGTTGCATTGGCAGCACCGGGAACAGGTTAATACGGGATATGGTCTCCCCGAATAACCACACATATCTGGCATAAATGCTCTATGCTAAAAATTAGGTTGTTGAGGAGCTCTTGGTGTGTCTTGAAGGGCAGATGGGGGCTTCCAATACGTCTCCCTAATGTGTCTCAGCCATGTTCAAATGGGTTTAGGTCGAGAGATCGAGCTGCCACTCGATGTGTTGGGTGTCTTCGCTCGCTAGACATCCATCAGGTTAGATCGATCGGAACGGGCATTGTCATCCATGAGCAGAAATATTGACAACTGAAACGAAATCTTTAAGTTTCACGTCCCACGGTTATGCTTGCTAGGATAAAGAAGACTGTGATTATGAGAAATTTATGAAATGTGTAATAATGAAAGTGGGAGGAAACAGGAGAACCCGAGAAAATCTACGTACACGGTGTTTTTCCATGAGTAGAAACTGTAGGTCGACTGCGTCCCTGAAAAGCCGTACACAGGCATATAGAACCTCGTCACTGTACTTCTGGGCGGTGATGGACCGAGCATCGAAGATCTGTAGACAGGGTTTGCCCAAGTGGACCCAGCCCGAAAAAACCCGGCGGGTTTTGTCGGGCTGGACCCACCTGAAAAAACCCACCTGGGTTTTTGACCTTTTTGTTAGTATATTATTGATACAACTAAGGTGATCACATTTAAAGTGATTTTTATCAGATCTTGGACTTTCCTTCGGCGAATTACATACTTTCATGTTAAAGTATACAACAACATTCAACGATAGACCTATATAAAGTTCTGAATGCACTGAACGGATAAAAAAGCTTACTTTAGCTTGAGATAATTATAGAACAAATTAATTTATGGATTGTGTTTATAGCCTACTTGAAGTAAAATATGCAATTTTATATTTTAGAAAATACTTTCCGTGAATAGTGTGCTCGCCGACTCAGTGACGTCGGAGGACGTTATCCCTCATACATTTGACAAGTTTAAGGCCATAGGTGCCTGTACCAGCAGTAAATATGTAAATACATTTGTATTATTTCATACATTTGATGGTAACACAAGTATTCTTACGTAAAACTTTGTTTTCCAACAACAGTAGTATAGTTCCGTCATTAGTTGCTACTCTTCAAATAAGCATTCTGTAGAATCAACACCAGCAATAGCGTAAAAATTCTTGTCAGATTTAAGAAGCTTAATCCTCGAAGACTACAGGGTCGTATCCAGAAGTAGTAGGACTGATTTTTTTTTTTTTTTAATTATTGAACATTTTTGTACATCGACTTAATACTCTTCAAAATAGATCCCTTGGGCATTCACACAGTTCTGGTAGCGAGCCTTCCAGGTCGCGAAGGCCTTCTGGAAGTCGTCCTCCGGGATGCCGTTCAGCGTCCTCGTCGTCGCCGCTTGGACCGCTTCCACCGAGTCGAAACGATGTCCCTTGAGCTGCCTCTTGATAGGGGGTGAGGCAACGTGGAAACGCCGAATTTGGTCAGGAGATCCCTCACAATCCACGCGCCGTTGCACGGCGCGTTGTCACGGTGGAGCTTCCATTTCCCCACCAGGTCAAAATATGCAATCAATATAGATTTCACTTTCGATTTCGACATTCTGGCTTTCTTTTTACGGGGTGATTGTGCGGCTCATGGTATCCTTCTTGTAGGCCTGCGTAAGCATGTCATTGGTTTCGGTCGCTGATTTTCCCAGTTTGGCGCTAAACTTGATGGCGTACCGCTCCTCCAAATTTCGCTGCATCGCAACTGACGATGAGGCGTCACAAAAGGAGGTCACTAACACAGTGGTCCACACTCAACTAACGCACGCAGGCGACTGCCGCCGGTCGACACCTGTTCCCAAGGCTCCCCTCCTTAACATCCGACCTTGCAGCCCCCCTACATTGCTCCGCGGGCGTGGGAAAAAATCAGTTCTACTACAGGGTGCAACAGCGTTCGTAGTAGGATATTAAAAACACACCATCAGGCAGTAACTGTAATTTATTTATTACTTCTTATGTCAATTAATAGTTAAAGGTATGCCATTTACTAATGTGTCATTGTCCATTGCGTGGATTACTTTTTGAATATGACTCCTGTCAAATGATGCCCCCTCTGCACAACACATTCATCTAGGCGGCGTTGGAAGCTTTCCATAACTCGGCGTAACGTATTCCCTGGGACTTTGCCGACGGCAGTTCTGATGCGATCCTTCAACTCAGGAATGGTGGCACAACGAGTTCGGAACACTTCTTGCTTCAGGTAGCCCCAAAAGAAAAAGTCTGCACATGAAAGATCAGGTGAGCGAGGCGGCCAGGAAATGTCACCAAAACGGGAAATTACTCTACCTGGAAATGTCTATCGCAAGAAATCCATGCAAATTCTGGCTGTATGCGAGGTCGCTCTGTCTTGTTAAAACCATAATTGTTCCACATGCACATCGACCATGCCTAATGGAGGAGGAACGATGTATTCCAGCATCTTTAGGTAGCGTTCACTGGTGACAGTTACAGCCACACCGCTGTCATCCTGAAAGAAGTAAGGGCCAATAATCCCAAAGGAAGCAACTCTACACCACACTATGACATCACTCCAATAACGCATATTCTGTTTATTCACTAAACCATATAACTCGAAATGAGCTTCATCTGACATCAGGATGGTGTGCAACATTTGTGGATTTTGGCGAAGGAGATCACGCATGGTTAAGCAGAATGTTTCTTGTGAAACCCAATTGCGAGGCCTAATTTCCTGAACAATCTGCAGCTTATATGGGTGAAAATGGAGATCTTCGTGAAATATTCTCCTGAATGAGCGATCGGACATATGCACAGTTTGCGAATGACGACGACCAGATCTTTTTGGGCTACGCAATATTGCAGCACGTTTATTTTCCACGGCTTCTGGTGTCCGCACAGTTCTTTCACTTCTTCCCGGTTTGCCATTGCAAACAGAACCTGTTGTTCGAAATGCACGTATCCATCTCACAATGGTCCGTCCATCTGGAACTTTCCCATGACGTCCCAAGTTGAAATGTTGCCGCAATAGACGCTGGGTAGCAATAACAGAGTCGTTATTCTTGAAATAACTTTCAACAGCAAAGGCACGATGCTGTGCACTCCACCGCTCCATATCACTGTTACACTCGAAATGGCAGCTCATTAGGACACGAATGCGGCACGAGCTGGCGCGCATTCATGCAGTACGTCATTGTACTACGCAAGTCAAATTACACTATGAACGCTGCCGCACTCTGTACTTCTGGATACGACCCTGTATGTAACTCTACTATTTCGAGTGCTGAATTCAAACTTCCGTACTAGTGGAAGTGTCGATGTACAGTAAAGAAAGCTACATATTCGGGGAAAACACGTCGTGAAAGAATTGATCGGGAAATTCCCGCAATTGAATGCACAAAGCATCGGAAGTGAATACTTCAACAATAAAACTATTTATTTTAAGCTGAAAGATATTTAATTTCATTTAAGGCAGTTTGAAACACTAACTTTATAAAATGTGAACTGAATTATCTCTGTTAATTGTTTTAAATTCATTTTCGGGAAAGAACCGCTTGCTAGTGCTGGGGAAATTCCCGTATTTGAACGCGCAAAGTATCGGAAGTGAACTTCAAAAACAAAACCATTTATTTTACGCCGTAAAATATGTGCCATGAATATCTTTGTTTTAAATTAATATATTTGGTATTCATATTTGGCGAACGTTACTAAGGCTCCTGGAATGACTTGATCTACACTTGTTCGTTTGTCTGTCTGTACTACATACACATTACAGGGTACAACTTTCGGTCTTAAATTTTCAGGGTACAAGCACAAGACACACTAAATTTCCTGTATAGATTTTGGCGGCATACCAACGTAAAATTTCAAAATGGCGGCAATTTTTTTTCAAAATAGCGGGTATCCACACAAGGCGCAATGTTGGGTCTTTTGTATAGAAATTTTCAGAGTAGAAGCACGAGACACACTAAATTAGCTGTATATATATTTTGGCGGCCATCCAACGTAACATTTCAAAATGGCGGCCATTTTTCAACTAGAGGGTATCCACGCTACAGGGTGCAATTTTCGGACTTTTAAGTTTAAATTTTGAGGATAGAACCAAGACGTTCTAAGTTTGCCGTGTAGATTTTCTCGGCGATTCAATGTAAAATTTCAAAATGGCGGCCATTTTTTTCAAAACAGTAGTGAACAGAATATTGTTGCAAATTGCGACAATGACAATCTTGAAATATAAATCAAATTTGAACATTTTTACCCCAAAGACATTGAAATATTTCGAAAAAACCCAATTAAACCCGAAAAAACCCATATGGGCCCAGGTGGGTTGGGCTTTTTCAAAAATACCCGGGTTTTTTCAAACCCTGTCTGTAGGTCCATATAACACACACATTAATGGCTCATGTAGTGCAGTCTTGGCTAAACGAAGAGCAAGAGCTGTGTGATGGGCGAACCTCCTTGTGACGTAGGAAAGCATATAGACCAGACCTCAGTATGTGTACAGAGCAGATGACATCTCTTGTTGAAGACGCACGCTTTTTGCAGTGGCATATTGGTCACAGTTTATTTATTTATTTTCATATCTGTCTTTAGTATTATTGAGTAATTAGGAACGACAGTCACAAACGTTGCAGGAGTATAAGTAAGTGCAACTGTATGGGAAGCGCCATATAACCATCCACCACAATGTCTGCCGAACCAGTACGCTACCACCACCATACTGATCCTTTTCCACAAGAAACATGGGATGAAAGTGGGTTTCATGTTCGCGCCAGATCAGTGTAAGATGGCAATCGCTCTGGGAACTCTTAAGATTCATCTTCAAACAGTATGTGGCTCCATTCATTGAGGATCCATTAGCGATATTCTCAACACTACTATAAACGGGCCAATTCATGCGCTGGAGTCCGTCGAACACATGCTAATCGTTGGGTACACAGATCACTGGCACTCAGTTTGGCGGCTGCAAGCTCTACAGACAATTGTCTTGTACGAGGGTCTGCTTGCAACGCGCAGTTACTGTCAGAATATCGGTCCTGTTGTGAGTTTTCACATGTTTTATTACGTCTCACAAGCAATACGCGACGTCCACCACATTTCTTGTGCTCGCGACACTATTCCCGGCCTTACATGCTACTTCTCGCATTATGCTTAAGTTTTGAACACTAGTATATATTTAACACTACTGTTTTGAACACTAGTATATATTTAACACTACTGTTTTGAACACTAGTATATATTTAACACTACTGTCTTGAATTTTAAATTTTCTCAATGAAACCAATCAACAAAATACATAAAAAGCGAACTCAACCAGATTAATAAAGATCACAATGAATTATCTCAAACAAATAATTGTTTCAAATACGTGGGTTAGCAATAAACAGAAGGTTGACCGGGTCATATCTTATTGATTTTCAAAGTCATCGCAGCTTTTACTGCAGGAAACTACGTTGAAACATTAGGTATAGGAATTTCATCCCATTTGTCCCTACTAGTTTTCTATACGCCAGTGAGTTGTAGACATCATTTTGACACCCTAAATGCGGCTAGATCAATTGGGCTGGTGCCAAAGCTTTTGACTAGCATGTCATAATCAGGTAGGATAGCTGGAAACTTCTTCTATGTGGATTCGCACCTGGTTCTTCCTGGCTCCGCACAAACAGAGTATAGACTGGGATATGTTGGATTCCTGAAACCACTCACCGTCACTTTTCTGTTCACTTTACTTACCTCTAACTTCCCCTCGTGGGGACATAGCCGGTGACAACCATGATTTCCTGTGGGAAACCTTTTGGCATTGTTGGTGTATCTTGGTACATCTTTTGCCAAAGATGTCACATGCCAGACGAGTAAGCTATATATAGATCTCATCCAACTGACAACAGTCTTCAGGGCCGGACTGGCTACTAATTGGCCCCGAATTCTCAATGCTCTCCAACCACCACTACCCTAATTGCCAACTGTTTTCCCACGATAAAAGTACACTATTATCTTACATAAAGCACACATTTCTTTAGTATTCACATCGTACATTATACCATAAGATTATAATATAGAATCTGGGTATATGTTATGAAGCAATATTTATGAGAACAACACAAACAGTGATTATTAGCATAATTTTTTCATCTCGCCTTAGGATGGCTAAAATGTGTAATTTGTTAAAATTAAAAACTACGGACAAATTAATGTAAAGTTAGCACTGGCGATTTCAGTATTCGTGAACAAGTGGCACGATAAGCTGCAAAGGAACGCCTACTGCACGTAGCCCGAAATATTTTTCGGAGGGGAGATATATCTTCCGGAACAAGCACGATCAAATCTTTTCGTAAGGACTTGGAATATCAGTAGTCACTTGTAGTCCACGAACTATGTTAAGTACCCAGATTATGCGTATTTAAGCAAATCGTGTGCACATATGGACCTACACGGTGGTCATAATGGAATTACCTGCTATGACTGCGACGTGATAAAAGATCAGGAAAGAAATTATAAATAGTAAATCTTAATATTGCTACAGGGAAAGTGGGTAATGAATTTCCATTTCGATTTTCGTAATTTTATTCCAAATTTATGTGAATATCCCGTTCTTGCTGTAATAGTAATTGTAATATATGAATACGCAAGGACAACCGTGAAACCGGATTCAACAGCAGCCACAGTTTTATTTAAAAGAAACACGTACGTACAAAGAATTTACAAATTTTTCACTGCTGTAGATTCAACAAGTCCGAATTTATAATCCACTCGTTACAATAGCAATAATCTGCGTTCCCACGGTCATTTTCGAAACAACACGATTAGGACATACGCGTGACTTTGAATACAGGATGACCGCAGCTCGACTTCTTGACTGATAAAATTGGCATCTATTGAAAGGTGAAAGCAAATACTCATGAGTGACACAATGCCAAAAGTACAGGATCTTGTTACAGTAGGGTGATCAGATTCTAACAAGCGAATATAATAGTATATGATAGTTTACTGCATCGACAATTATTTCACTTAATGTTAACCTTAAGTTAATCATTCCTTAACAACTCCAAATGCTTTGATGAATAACAAAGTGGTTTATTTTTGTGAACTTACAGTGAAACTTCGTGTAGGGCTAAAGACTTTTTTTCTTTTTTTGTTTTAATTTTATTAATGATTTTCGGAGTGCTAGATTATTTTAAGGAATAAGGGAACATTTAGACCGACACGAGGGATCTTTTACTTAACTTGGCTAGCATCACTGTCGTAAGTTGGAAAAGAAACCTTTCCTACCTTACGATATCTCAACAATCCCTTTTCATTGTCAGTAAAAATAATGCATTGCAAAACAATGTTTTGTTGATCTTCCTTAATCTTTTGGGGAGTGTTAAAGGGGCCCATAGACGATCCACGGTTTGTGCAAACACTGTGTTTGCGCAAGCACTCGGGCATACACGGTTCAACTGTTTGCACAAACTGCAGTTCAATTTTGAAACCTCACATGCCCACTGAAGCAGCTTGTTTAGCGATAGTAATTGCTTTTGCTTTGGAAGCAGAAAGATCCGCGAAACCAAAAAGGAAGAAGAGGGTGTGGATGAAAGAGTGGTTCAAGAAACGGTCTAGTTTAGGCATCAAAATTTAATAGCCGAGCTTGAGATATGTTCGATTGTGGACTTATTTACGAATGGATTCAACTACATTTGGTAAAATACTGGAAATGGCTACACCTCTTATTCGAAAACAGGATACAAATATGAGCGGTGCGGTATCTTCCGAGCAGAGGTTGTTTGCCACTTTGTTATCTTGTATGCGGAAACACGTACGAGGACTTAAATTTGAAATAGCCATTGCACCCGAGACGCCTAGGCAAATTATTATAGAAACATGTGAGGTCGCATTTTTTGGATTACTGTTTTTATAATCTTCATTCTTTGCCCTCCACAGTTCAGGTAAATTTCGATAAAATTCAATAAATTCTCCTCTGAATTCTTGAATCCTATTCATTGACACCATAGCGCAAGAAATAAGCGTTTGTACACTAGGCCTCCTACTCGGTAATAAACTTAGTGTTTGCACAAACATGCTCACACACGGTCCACGTGATTGCGCAAACATCATGTTCGTGTAAACAATTTTCGAACGAGTTCGATGTGAAAAATGTTTGTACAAAAGTTTGCGCAAACAATTCATACAGCAACATAGACGGTCAAACTGTTTGCACAAACCGTGGATCATGTATGGGCCCTATTAGAAACACAACGGTTCGTCATTCAGTAAAATAATGCCTGTGATTCAAAATGTTGTGAATAAAGAATGAAACATTAAAATATTGCAAATAAGTTAACTAAAGTCATTTCGCAGAACATTTTAAAAAAGGACATTTCTCGATTTTCTAGACATCTTCGCAACACGCAGGACAGCTCTTTGATACACAATACTGTACTGCGAAATTCAGTACCTCTGGTCACCCTATGTTACAGAGGTGACGGCGCGACGCTGTGGTATCACAAATCATGAAAGTGATTTCAGATCTCTTTCTCAAATTGTTATTTTTCCTAGGCCAAGAAAGTGAACTCTTAAGAATTGTATTGTCAGGCCACTCTACTTTCGACTCCCTTTTTTCATTCCGCGATCGAATGCATGTTGGATTTCACTATTGTTTTTACTTGCGCCGACATAACTCTGAAGTTGGATTGGCCCATTCTTATTTTACGGGGGACATGAGTCGTAACAAAATTTTAAAGAATATTAGTAGTCGCATACGTTTTAGACATTTTTTCTCTTCCTCCTGACATCTCTTTATTAAAATTTTCATTTGGCCCCCTTTTGATTCGACCCCTGTTTGGGCGGCGATTGCCGAATAGCCATCTGGGCCAGTCCGGGCCTGACAGTCTTTCTTTTTGAAACTGCGAAGTCCTCGTACGTTCAATGATATGGTGCTGGAGAACCTTGTAAACCCAGCTCTTACGTATCACAGGTCTGAACACTGCTGATAGTCGACTGCGCCAAAATTACTGGGTCATGTCACGTTAAGGTGGTTAATTCTCCTAGCCTACCAGTTGACAAATTTCAATAAACATCTCAAGGCAACACTTGCTGATTAACATCGAACGATCTCCTTTTGTTGTCGAATGGTTCTGCATGAATGCCATTGGAGTTTGTCTAGCCACATATCTTTAGTTGTGGTTCCGCCGATGGTTAGACCATTTTTCCCGTCACTATTTCTCTATTCTGTAGTATGAAAGTGGTGCATAGAAAAGAACCATAAATGTATCTTTCCCAATAATGATCCACTTTTGGCGTAATTTCACTAGTATGCAAAACGACACTCCAGTACTTGTAAACTGAGATGCCACGCTGATAACGACAGTGGCTTTTTTTTTTTGTTTTGTTTAATATCCCACGTTTATACCCTTTAAGCTAAAGCACATGCTGATTAATGAAAGTGAATGATCGTAAAATTAATTTTTTGTGCTCCACCACCGGTAATCGAGCCGGGGACCACATGAACCAAAGATACATGTATTATCACTACACCAACGGAGAGGACGACAGTGGCTTTACGTTTCTAGCTAACTACACAGGTGACAGCAGCGTTGCTAAATCGGTCAGACATCAATGATCAACCGTCTGTATTCCATACGATGTGAATTTAATGCACATATCAGGCTGTCAATGGTGGATGAACAACGATCTCACTAGCTATTGTGCAACACACTGCAGTGTAAATTTAACCGGTTTGCCGAGACTTTTTTTCGTGTGTGTGTATGTGTGTGTGTGTGTGTGTGTAAGAAGTTTAGTTGTCTCATCCTTTGTTATTATGTCTTTGAACACAATAAGGACGAAGGTTTCTAAAGTTGAAATCAAAACTCTCTGAATTATGCACTGTACCCCATTATGTTACATATACATATAAACATTATATTGGTGGCAAAAATAAGTAAATGACATTGAGAATCGCACTTATGAATTAATTTTTTTTGTAAATACATATCAAGCTTTATGTTCGAATCAAAATACTTGTATTTTCGAAGTTTTTAATAAGAGATACAAACTACGATTTCTACATTATCATACGAAACTAGCGTATGTTAACATATTACTTTTCTTTTCTTAATGATTATATACATGTATGATTCATGGAAGTTTTTCTTTCTGTTTACAAAACGATCTTTTCATTGTTGTTACCACGAAAGTGAAAACTTTCTTAACTGTAACAGTTCATTCCACGAAATTTCACAATAGATATATGAAAACATCTTTAAAAGATGAGGATGCTGAATTCATGTACAAAACTAACTCAAGTCCTGAAATCATGGCAAATATTGAGATTATATAATCAATGCGCTATAAATTAAGCTCGTGTTTTGAGTTGATAATTTTTACATTATATGACATTTAACTTAACATATTTTTTTAAAGATCTTTGAAGGTTGCACTAGAAATCAACGCAAATATACACCACAGATAAATATATGTGTATATATATATATATATGGCTATTTTTGTCTTTTATAATGGATGACGATAAATACGGATCTAATACTGTTGTCTATATACATTGTTTTCTTCTTTACATTTTTATATTAGTAGACTTAACACCCAACAACCAACATCAAGGTTTTAAAAAGCTTTCTCTATGAAGGTGACACAAATTCATAGCTCTAGCTTATAGGTAACAGCTTCATAAATACCTAAATAATGTATATATGTAAATGTTTGGCCTTTTTCACTTTCAATAGTACTTGATAGAACTTACGGAAATAATGCTTTTGCGGTGGCAAAACTTGATTAATTTGCATTGGTTTCCATTACATGCTATTGTTCATTACGCTTCAATATATTTTTTCAATTAGGCTAATTAAAAGAAAGAAAAAAAGCTCTTCTTCAAGACTTCTTTCAAGATATTTTTTTTTTTTTTTAATGTTCAGCACATAAGGATGAAGAATAATTAACTTTCGAAATATTGCGTCTATCTTCAACAGAGACGAAAAATTAAATGATTACTTTTCTTAACTTTGTATGGGAAGACACCTTTCTCATGCTGCTGACAGCAGCTACTAATCATTGCGTTGCTTATTTCATTTTAAAAAAGAGTAAATGCAAAAATGGTTTCTACACGAATGGAATTGTCAGTCAGCTTAAATGTGATTCAGCGTGCCTGTTGTACTATCCCCATACATTACAATAATTACAGCAATAAAGCACAGAATTTAATAACAAAAACTAGAGCATATATTGTAAAACTTAGAACAGTTTATATAGTTCTAATTAATTCAAGAACTACTGAACGTGAAACGCCAATACCAGAATAAACTATAATCATTTGCTCGTGTCACCATAATATCAATACAGTACATTAATGTTTTACAATAACAGTCACATAATTACACAATTAATTCATTTCACAATTCCACTTGAATTACCAAACATGTACATTGTCATCAGCTGCATCAATTAAAATTTTCACATATGTAAATATATTCTTGTGTATATATTTACGTAAATATGTAAATATATACTTAGAAATTTTCAGAGAAACGAAAGGAATGCACGAATTTAAGAACTATACCATCAGAGTATCACCTTCTTACAAGATTTTAAAAATGCTACCCTCACCGTTTTCTGTTTTTACAAAACGTTTAAAAAATAAAATCAAATTTCCTAACAATGTGTCATACAATTCATCAAGCTTTAAAATTCCTTGTAGTACAAGGGCATGAAAAAATATGCATAAGCGTTTTTTCTATCTTTTTTTTATGTCTTCAACAAGTACGCACCCCGTTTATTCTCCTTACCAATAATATATAAATATATTTAAATAAAGAGCATAACAACATATCAAAACAAATAAGCACTATTATAAGTTTGTGCATACTTCTTGCGAACAAGAATTTTTCTTCATTTCACGAGCACTTCCGTGACTCCTATTTTTCCGAACGCCAAAAATATAAAATGTTTCAATCACAACTCACCAAAGATTCAAATTTCGCATAACTTCTTTAAAAAATAAACAGTCAAGAGCACATTTTCACTTTAATTAGTTACTGCGTAATTGCTCATGCTAAAGACGGACTATCAGTACCACTACCACTTCCACCCAATTCTTTGTTTAACCCTTTCTTTGCTTTTGATAAGGTTGCAACTTCCTTTTGAAGAGATTTGATCTTGAGCAGAAGATTTTCTACTTTGTTTTCATGTTCCTTTTGCATAGTTTTCATCTTGTTTCGTAGTTCTTGTTCGACGGTAAACTGTTTCGCTTTAAGTTCGGTCATCTGAAAATCATTATTAATAATTTAATTTCCAGGTGTCATCACAAAGTTGACATCGTAATTCAGCAGTAAACAATTAATCACAAAAAAAACATATTTAAACCAATTTCCTTCAGAAACTGATAAATTTTACACACCTCACAATTTTAAAATTATAACTATCTTTAGAAGATTTAATAAATTTTAAGTAAGTAACATATCCAGAAGTTTGGTGCCTTGCAATTATTAGAAGGATATACAAAGGAAGAGGACCCTGAGAGAAAAAAACTTCTAGTATGTGGGTTGTACATAGGTCTAACAACCCGATTACATAAAACAAAGTATGTTCAGAAATCAAAATCACGACTTCGTAATGAAGCGATGGATAATACGGATAAAGACACATGGAAAGAAAAAGCAAAAAAAACAAAGAAGAATAGAGAATTTATTAATTCTAAGATAAATGATTTAGATGGTAAAATAAACAAGACTTCTTAAGAAATTTCGGCAATTTGCATCAATAGAAAAAAGTGTGATAGCTTTAGTTCTTGAGTTAAAGATCCATGACAATGCTACTGTGTGATGGTTTTAGCCATCATCATACTTTTTTGCTTTTCATTCTTATCCCACATATGCAACAAATCTTTTATTATACAGAATGCGGCAATTAGGAAACGAGACGTAGAAGGTCTGTAAACAATAAATGAACAGCGAGTGAAATCAACTTATCTCGGTTTATTTCAAGTAGAAACCTTATTTGTCCATATACTGTTTTGCACGATCCAGGAAGTCATGGAATGACTTCTGGAATAATGCTGTTCAAGGTCATCATTTCTGCTTTCTGGATAGAAACGTCGTCAAAAAGCAATTATTCACTGGTGCTATTAATTTGGGGAAAAGAAAATAATCACAGACTCAGATCTGGCGAGTATACAGGGTGTGCTAACATAGAAAGAGGTTTTTGGGTCAAAAACTCACGAACTATCGATGTATCGTATGCTGCATAACTGATGTACTCTTTCTAGCTTATGCTTCTCCGTTAAGAAATGCGCTACAAAAGGTACACGCATCTTCCATTTCTTTAAATTCTCCGTTATTATTTGGTCAGAAGTCACTTTATTCACTTCCATGAGATCTGGTATTACCCTGAGACTTGCATTTCGTTATTCAAAATGATCGGAACTTTATCTTTCATTTCAGTTGTTCTGACAGACCTGTTTGGACCTGGGCGGAGATAATCTTTTTAGACTCCCTTCCAGCACTGAACCCATTATACCATTCAAAAACACGGTAACGAAAAAGGCAATAGTCTTCATAAATCTTTTTCAACATCTCATATGTTTCCGATATTTCCGCTGGAGTACTTTGTTCTATTGTTGAATAGGTGACGAAATATCGTAACACCAGTCTATACTTAGCCGAGTGACGCGCCACATTGGCGAACAACCGACTCAGAAATTTCTGCATGTGTTCTCAAGGCAAAATTTCAGCACTATGATAAAATGTCGTGCTTAAATTAAATTCATAGAAATAATAATATCAATCTAGTTCTCTAACTACCGCACTGTGTATACTGTAATATTATTACTTCTGAAACTTTTTTTTTTCTGTTACGCTAAACGATACAATCTTCTCTATACCAGTTGTTTCATATTAATATTACTGCATAATTTAACATTGAAATATATCTTATAACATTTTTATGGTGTCTTCCCGAAACATAATATCTCCAATTTAGCCGTTTCTATATATTGATAGATGGATAATTTTAATAAATTAGAGAACTTTACCATGTGTCTACAGTCCATTCCCTTATCATCTGGACACATTACACTTTAGTCAAATCGTAATACAACTAAAAGCAGATGCATATTAACCCAAATCCACCAATTTTGAAGACATATTTTGATCAGACACCATAGTTTGTTTCCACTCTCGTACACAAAAGTCCGATTCAAGAATTTAGAAATGAAATTAAAAGCTTCGTTAAACTTTATGTGACTATGTTACACAGGCCAAAAGAAACGGATAACAAATGTACGATTTTTTCAAGTGTATATATTCAGTGCCATTGACGCAATCTTATAACAGAATAATATATATAGAGGCCGCGATCGCTCACTGACAGAGCGCTCATTTCTGCGCGTAGGATTTCTAGGGTTCTCCCCTTTCCTCCCACTTTTATAATTTCACTACTCACCTCCCAAACGTTGCCGATGTTATATCTAAAACTACATGTTTCAGAATCCTGCGGTACTTCCACAACAACTTCTATAGAGGCAGTTGGACAGTACTTCAAATTATATGACCGTAGCCAAACTCCCTCTATAAAAATTGCTTCGTGAGTCCCCCAGGATTCTGAAACATGTCTTTTTGGATAGGGCACATACTAGTTCCTAAGTGAAGTCGTGACCCGACTACGTTAGGTTCCATAGTTTTGGAGCTATGGACCTTTAAAGTTCAATTTTTCATGTTTTCGGCAGCCTATAACTCCGAAAGGAAACATTTGTGCACCCATGATGGTCTATTCTTTTTGTCTTATCTTGATGTCAGGAATCATCTCCCAAACGTTGTCGGTGTTGTTTTGAAACACCTTGCATATATATATATATATATAATCTTAGTAATATACAAATATAAACTGCCACGGGGATCGCGTTGAGCTGACCTGATATGATTTAAGGACAGGATTCTGTGACGGAATGAAAATAATATTACAATTATCAACAAGTGCTTCGTGAACTCACAAAATTAACTATAAATTTAGTACTGTCTTTATTCATTGAGATAATTATGTTGTATCATCTTTTAACTTAAAATTATTACTCAAAGTGGTTATGTTCACTAAGAAACGTTTACCTGAAATACTCTCCACAAAGCCTTGTAAAAACTCAGTAAATTTGTAGTTAATTTTCGACGCTCACAAAGCACTTGATAATGATTTTAAAATTATTACTACAGTATTATTATTTTTCATGTCTGGCAGGATCGTGATAACACGATAGACAATAATAATAATAATAATAATAATAATAATAATAATAATAATAATAATAATAATAATAATAATAATAATAAAAAAGTTGATAAAATGAAAGTAGTGGAATGATACGAGACAACTTTACGAAAACGTAAGAAGTCTGTAAATAAAATAATAAGTCACTTTTGAAGTTTCCCTTTAGTCATAATATATCTACCCTGGCACTCTGTCGTCTCCAAAATAGTTTCCTTCGGAAAACACACAACGCAGACGTTGTTTCTAGTCTCCATAATAATACTGGAACTGAGAAGGCAATACGGCCTTCAGCTGGTTGGTTACAGGCGCTTTGATGTTTTCTGTCGTCCTATAGTGATGGAATTTAAGATGACTTTTCACAACTGAAAAACAAAGAACTCACAGAGACTAAATATGGAAAAGTCAATTAAATACGGAAATTGAGGACCGACAAGGATGCTTTTCCGTGCCACAAACTCTATAACCGAAAACATTGTGGACAAGAACCATTGTCGTGATGCAGTATCAAGATATTTGAGATATCTTGCCGCATGCGAACAACCTGTTTTTGCAGCTGTTCCCGAACTTCATAATAAAAATGTCTGTTAACCGTTTGCACTCGAGGTTCGAATTTTTTATGGACAATGGTTCTACTGTCAAAAAAGCAAACGAACATAGTTTTGATTTTTGCCTTGCTTACATTTGCGCTTTTTTTCGGCTGTGGTGAGCTGGGAGTGTGCCACTGGGCATTTGTCGTTTGGTCTAAGGATTGTACTCAAAGGTCCAAGTCTCGTCACTGTGATGACATTCTTAAAAAAATTTGGATAATTTTCAATCAGCCCCAAACGAACACGGGACACATTTTCCTATTGTGTTTTTGTTCAGTAGTGAGATTTATCGGTGCTAGTTTCACACAGCTTTCTCATCCCTAATTCGTTGGTCAAAATCTGATGAACGGTCGTGTGGCTCGAATTAAGTTTGTCTGTTAATTATCTGATAGTTACCAGACTATCAGTCCGCACAAGGTCTCGAATTGATTCTATATTGGCATAATTTCTAGAGTCTGCTGGCTTTACAGACCGGTGTCATCTTCCACTGATTCCCGACATTCAGAAAAAGTTTTCAGTCATTTAAACAACTAGGATCGCGACAAAGCAGAATCGCCGCAAATTTGTTTGATTTTTTACACAGTCTGGGTCACGCTGTACCCAAGTCTGAAACAGAACTTGATAGCACATCGTTGCTCGTAACTTAGTCCATTCATTTTCGTGACGCGACAAAACTCACTTCAGAACACGAGCTCTCCCACTTCACCTTTATGACGGACTAGTCACTCGGACTGACTGAGATGTTGAGAGGTGCACGTTGTGGTAGTAATGAGGGGAAACACGCAGTATTGTCAATTAGTTAGGCTTGACTAGTCTCATTATTTTATTTAAAGACCTCGTATCTATACGATGCTGTTCATCGCGAACTCAAATAACCACTTATCTTTCGCACTAGAGGAATGTCCCACCACTCAGTAAGTTAATGCGTCACCTAACCAAAGTTAGATATTACTCTAAGCTAGCAAATAGTACGTATAGTAAGGACGGAAAAGGCACAGAATTTCATTTAAAACAACACATAGTATTACAGGCTACGAAGTTCTACTACCGACAACATGACCTAGATTGTATATACGTGGTAGTCAGAAGCAGTACTCCAAGTTAGCTACTCGTTGAATAAAAGCTTTTCTTTTTGTAACTACTAAAGTTCTCCCTGGATTTTCGAAAACTTAAATTAGCACCAATAAAAACAATTTGAAACAAAATGAGTTCACAATTCATGCCATAGTTTTCTGATATATCTTGAACTTTTATACTTTTTTAAGTTTTTCAACCAACTACAAAGTAAAGGTTATTATCATTATTAATAATGTTTTGTTACTTTAACAATCAGTTTGTTATTTACATTGTGTAAATGGTAAAGATCAAGATTAAACATGGCGTCTGAATAACCAACTAAGTTCTTTATCAATTATAAATTCAATGTTATACCTGAAAACATTTAAGTTTGCTTTGACCAATTTTATTTTGGTGTGAATTAATATTATATGTAGTTCATAAAAAACTTATCCAACGCTACAATAAATATGAATTTTAGCATTACTTAGCACTGACAATTTTCGTATAGAATCAGGCAATTCCCTTCGTCCGTGCCAGTTTCGTTGCAGTAATTATATTAATTATATCAAAACAATTTCAGCATAAGGCAATTTTAGTGACATGGTTGAGATAAGTTTTAAGGAGCGACCGTAGTTAGTACCATTATGGGCACTGAAGAAAAATGGTAAAACGAATCAAATTTTGGCAACGATACAAAGATATTTTGGATAGGAGTAATCATAGTCTGTTGGGTGGAAGTTCGTATTTTTACATCACTTTTCAGCAAAGATGCTATATACGACGTGGATCTACAATTTAACGTGGAATTTAGATCGTATATACACTCCCACTTACATCTCCCGCGTCGAAGACATAAATACTAACCTATTTAGCCGTCAGAAAGTTCTACAAAGCAAGCAACTGAACTGTTGATTTCTTCCTTCTTGTGGCTAAAATCCCATACCGTAATTAAAGATCCTTACCACGTTTTGATTCTATTATATGTGCATGAGAAGAAGTTCTTGTCGCGCCACAAACTGGGTCGGGGTCACGAAATATACTGCTGGACGTGTGGAGTATAGTGACGAACAACGACCTGGACGGCCCTGGAGATTGCAACCGAGGAAACCTCTGGCGGATGGAGGATGAGGAGAAGAGTGTATTGATTGACCGCATTACATCTGAAGTTAGGTGTTCACATGCTGTTATTTGTTGAAGTTTAGCGTCCGTTTCCAGGACCGACGCTATATAACACGCGTACCTTCAGTTTACGGTAGGATCCGAATCAATGTAATGCAAGGCTCCCCACCAGGAATCATACCTAGGGTCACGTAGAGGAAAGGTACAAGCGCTAGTCACTATGACAGCGAGGAAGGCGAGGGTGTTCAAATGGATTACCCTACAACATGGTGCGCAAGCAGTTGACCTTTTGAAAAATCACTACCCAGATATCTGATTGAAGAACATAAAAGCATTCAAATGGATTTATCATTATAACATTTCTGCTAGTACGCCGAGGTAGAAGAAGATATGCTTAACAGGATCGTTACAGGTGATGAAACGAAGCGTGCGTTAATTCAATGGAAACACCAATCTACACTGCCAGAGAAAAAGAAATTGAGGTTAATCCTTCCGTTCGAAAAGTTATACTTACCGTGATATAGGATTGCCACAGCGTGTTGCTTCTCCATTTTCAAAGACAAGGAGATACCGCGAATGTTCCACTGCATAGTAATGTTTTGTTGTAAATTCATGCAGCCAGTCGCCGAAACGTCTGATACTGTTGAACCAAGGCGCGCTGCGCTGTACCATCAAAAGGATGACAGGTTTCATGTGGCACTAGCAACTCAGAACATATTTTTTAATAGTTGTTATAGAGCCCAAACTTCGCCCCAAGTGATTTTCATCTTAGTCCCCTGAAATTCCACGATTGGAGTAAACGTTTCGCGAATGCTGCGGAAGTGGAATACGAGATCTGCAGTTGGCTGCGACTTTAACCCAGACTTCTACACACTTTTTGTCTCAACATTCAATTCAACTGCCGCTTAACACAGTCGAAATTAAACTATTGTGAGAAACTCTTCTTCATTTCAAGGAATCGTAGGTCTTTATTGTCATAATTAAGATTAATAATTTATTCAATATATACAACGTGAAGAAAAATCTTTTATATGGATTTCTTTAAAATTATTTCTTCATTACCAATAAATGACTACAAAATATTGCACGTGTCTAAAACTAGCAAAATCATTGAAATTAGATAGGTAACGAATGAGACCGATTTACAAAACCCTTGGCAGCAATTTGTAGTAGGGACAAAGAAGCTAAGTTGTGGAAATATTGCAGATCTCAATTATCAGAAAAATAGAAAGTTGCCAAATTGATATTGCATTACGATTTAAGACCAACTAATGAAGCACAATTGACGCAATTTTTGGTCTAAATTATTGCTTTCTTCAAAATTCATACCCATCGTTTTATCCACATATTGCCTACAGCGTGTGCTATAGTACTGACGTAACGATTACACATGAGCAGATGTCGGGTGTTGCTGCCAGTACTTCACTCACTTGCAAATTTGATTATTACAGTATATTGTGCTGTACCTTACGCGTCTTTTATTTGCTGCTTATAAGGGAATGAAAGACTAGTCCATATGGAATATTATAACATGCAAATGCAACTAATGAACTAGTGGTAAACATACAATATTGTTGTAAGTT
The DNA here is from genome assembly GCF_964235325.1 of Thermobia domestica. NCBI lineage: Eukaryota > Metazoa > Arthropoda > Insecta > Zygentoma > Lepismatidae > Thermobia > Thermobia domestica. The sequence goes on along the minus strand of NC_137458.1, from coordinate 238,323,250 downwards.
ATATTATTTTCTCTCATAAATAAATAAATTGGAAAGACTTAAGCCATGACATACAAGAAATCTACCTTTCATTGGGCTATTTACTAAATAAAACTTTGCATTTATACGACTATTTAGATCAGTGGTTCTCAACCTAGCCTCCATCCTTGGAGGGATGTGAGAAGCTAGTAAGCGAGGTACACGCTACCGATAGTAATAAATTACATTCGCAATTGAAATATTACGAATGTTGTAACATAGAGGCGTTAAATTAAATAGTGTACAAACACATAGTGACTATTGAGCATGAACTGTGGTTTCATTGAGAACAAATTTAATAAAAAGTAATACTGCAAAGGTATAAAGAAGTCTTGCTGGAAATAAATATAAACTGATGACACTATGGTTATCATCATTATTATTAGTACAATTGGAGATTTGAAAACTTAATGTTGCATCTGAAATCGAACAAGTCAGACAAAATGCATGCATAACCAACCAGCGGGAAAGAGGAGATGGGGAGGGGAGCCTGAAGTGAGCAGGATTTACGAAGGGGACGCCACCTAAACAAGATTGGGAACCACTGATTTAGACTGAAAGTTAGGGTTAAAGTGTACGGATTCCTAAATCATTAGTTGGAGAAGAATATCTGAATAAAAATGTCTTCGCCTCTATTGAAGCTAACCTGTACAGCTTCATGACAAATAGAGAGAATTCCTTCGCATAATTGGAACCTACCTACGAATGGATGACCCGGGTTCGATGCCCGGTGAGAAATGACTTATTTCTCGTCCTACCTTCGTTTCATGGGGTTCAATGTTTACCCAGCTAGAAACCTGGGCAAAAGGCAGCCGAAGCGTTGTGCTAGTTACATAACCTCTTGCATATGCAAGAGTTGATAAAAATGGAGCATAACCTCTATATTGCCCGTTGATCTGTCCTGAACGCAGAACCTACCTTAACTTTTCTACAATTTAACATATTCCGAAGCTCTACAATGATTTTTCTAGTTTTCCTTGCTCTAATTGTGGTTATAAAATTAATCCGTGTATATTTCATTATCTCATGTCTAGCAATGTTGGAAAGTAAGTTCTTGTATTAATCGGAGTAAGCCAATTATAACAGAAAAAGAAAATGTGTCATAGGCCGTACTTTTTGTGCCGACTTCGTATCGAATTTTCAGCTTTCAAATCCAATTTACGGTGTTTGTTACCACAGATAAAGAAATATTTAATGTTTTGGTTAGAAAAAAAAAGTCAATTTTAAGTCTCAATTTCTGCGAAATATGAATGCCTAATACTATTGACGTTCAAGATTTTATACTACTGGCTTTTCATATCATTCTGAACGCAATACTATAATTTATGTATTATAAAATATATACTAAAACTGTGTAACTAGGTTTTATATTTCATCTAACGAGCCAAGCTATCTTCTTAACGCCATCATTCATGCCTTAACGATCGTGTTTCTCGATTGAGTACTATGTATTTCAGCCTTCCTGCTATTCATCGACTAGGTGTAATCAAGAATGAGATTCTTCAAGTTTTCTTATGTTCTGCATCTTCCAAATCGACGAAGCTGTTCTTAAAAATTAAATACACTTTACGTTTACGCAGAAGTTATAGAGTGCGTACATTTCACAAAATTCACACTTGTACTACACTATGACGGTTGTATAATTCTACGTCGGTGTGGTTAGACTAATTTTTCTGTAAGACGAACTTAATATATTATTTACACATTACGAATAATTAAAACATGCAATATAAAATGAAAGCACTAAAATGTATTGCTACAGACAATCAATCAAACCGTCACAAAGACAAAAAAGTTTTTAATCTGCGAACACTAGAATGTGCGACATTTTGGTGACTATATATAGCCTTCTTTTAGTTTTCATTTATTTAGATTTTAAAAACTCCTTGTTCATCCCAAAGATGTAAAATATAAAGAGTTGTTAGGAGCTTCATTCTTGATTATACCCAGTCGATGAACAGCAGAAAGACGTTCGAAATACTGATGGAATGCAGTATAGTACATCAAACCAGGAACAGTTTTTGGTAGTGACTGAATAACAGAAATTTGCGAACAGTTTATTCTAAGTCTTCAATCTACGGATTTTGTTTCCTATTCCTACCTATAACTTATTTCTGTTCATATCTAACTATGACGCGAAAACTTTCCATCGATAAACGCAAATACTCTGAATAACCAACAATTACGTGTATTTTGTAACTTGTATTTTAACAAGAAAAATACATTCAGATCACACACTTACCTGATAGATAATTCAAAACACGCATCAATGTCCCACTGAAAACAAAACAAATACTAAAAACCTAAAACCTTTGTAAATCAACTTCGACTTTATATAAATCAATTTTATGTTTACAGTTTATGTTTATGTGTATTTATTAATCAACAATCTATTTTATAAATATGACTTTGTTAATTATTGAAAAAGTCAAAGGACTTAAATCTTCAAATTTTATCAATATTAGAATTTCATTACGCAGCTTTCTAGCCTTGTACTCACAAAATAGGATCTTAAAGGCTAATTACAAAGTTTTCTAGATACTATTTGCTAAGAAATTTGCCTGCTTGTCAGTTATTTTACCATGAATTCAGTCGAAATATTTCTTAATGACAAAATACCGAGACCCTAATATTTATTTCATAAAGTTAGTGAAAGTATGGGAAATTAAGTTGTATTATTCTTTGGTTTCACGAATACTTCGACAGTGTGAAAACAGCTATGATAATCCTCGAACCTGTAATTCTAGATTGGAAGTTCGATTGCAGAGAGGAATTCATTAACAATTACATTCCCATCAACGACTGACATATCGTCCTCCTAAGAAATTTGTCTGTTGCTAATGTTTCACTCGAAGAGATCATTTATTCCAATTAAAAAAATCTATCTATTAATTTATATTATGAGGCGAGAAAGAGAAAGGAAAGGAAATAGTGTAACTACAGCCAATTTCAGATTCCTTCACTATGATAAGAAATTCTCTCAGATATGAACCAGATCTTTCGAACTATTCAGAATTTTAAACAGCTCTGTATGAACTATGCCAGTTTTGAAAAGATTTTTAATCAGTCTAAATCATTTCTCATATACTGCTAACAACGTACGTCGTTCCTTTCAACGCTGTTCGTGGCTTAAGATGGAACTAACGTGATCGCTCTACCACTGAGCCACCGTCGCCAGCATTGTAAGTCAAATAATTTACAAAGGAGTTTCATGGAACTTAAATACCGGCCGCAAATAATTTACTCATAATGTTCTACTCGCATAATTTAAATCTCAGATTTTCTTCTTTACCTTTTTTGCGCTTGCACTAGTATTTAAAAGACATGAATTTACAAATTATGTCTTTTAAATACTAATGAAAGGACAAAAAAAGGTCAAGAAAAAGTCTTAGAGATTTAAATTGTGCGAATAGAACATTATGAGTAAACTACTTGCGCCCGGTATTTAAGTAGAATATACAATTTATTCTACATTACTCTAAGTGATTTGTTATTTCCAGAAAACTTTAAATACCATATATTAAAGATATGACTTACCTCAATGAAGCAGGTATGAAGTGGAATTCACCTTTACACTTCACAGGACTGACCCTCAAACTTACCTTAAGGACATTAAAATTTGTATATTTTAAAACACTATACCTCAAAGAAGATGAAGATGTCAAATACATGCAACTTTACTGAAATAATCTAGCAATGAAAACACTATATAAGGAGTTTATAATTACCTGTTTTTCCTTAGTAAGCAACTGCTGATCTTTGAGATTTAACTGCTTTTGCTGTGAAGCAATTTTCTCCTTAAGCTGAGTCATCGCTACAACATGGTCAGCTGAGTTTGGATCAGGTTCCTTGACAGCATTTCCCGTACGAGAAGTTTTGGCAGGAGGTTCTTCTTGGTTTATTTTTGTTACATCTACACGACCTGGACGTTTGTGACCTTTATGATGGCCATGCCTGAAAATCGACATGTAATTTAAAATAGATCTCAGTTTACAGTAATTTTACGAAGAGCAAAATATACATTTTACGTTTATATACGTGATTAGAATAAAGAACACTCATAATAGGATATTAAAACCAAAATAAATGAGTTTGCATGAAAAACGTCATTTAAATCCAGGGTCCTCATATTCTGGAAAATCAGGGAATGTCAGGGAAATGAAAATATATCAGGGAAAGCCAGTGAAATGCATTTTGCGCAAAATGTCATGGAAAGTAAGGGACGTAAATATGCAAGTGTAACATTCTTTCTTTCTTTCTTCTTTTTTTAAAATCTAACATTGTTTCATCTGTATCGGTTGTACACATTGACATGTGAAGAGAACCACAATGATACAGCATTCTCATGATGACAGTGATGCAGTATTGCTGTTTCGTGCTGGGGGAGTTAGGTACTGTGGTGTATTTGTGTGTGAGACAGAAAGCGAATAATTGATCATAAAAGTAGAAATCGAAGTACGACTTTTCATCTTCGTGGACATCGATTTTACGACAGATAAAGTATCAGATAAAGATAAACTAGCTTTTAGAATTGACTGTCGAAGCTTTTTGCTGGGCACAATCAAGAATATTGTGGAAAGAAACCTTCTAAAGTACAAACTGGTACGTGCTCTGTCAGCTTTGGACCCCAGGCTACAAAAGAACAACCCAGAACTTGATCAGACTAGGATGAAACGCATTCTACAAACTCTGCATGAGCATAACAGGTTATCTGATTCTGTAGCTGAGAAAGCAAAGTGTCAATTTATGTTTTTCTGTACTGAAATTCTGGGGTCTCATGACTTCAGAGAATACGAGAAGATGGACAGTATAAGGTTAGATAATTTCTTTGCAAGGGTAATATACAAGAAACAAGAATATTCTGATTTGTGGAATATTGCGAAAATGTTTAATTTTATCCCGCGACAATGTCTCAGTGGAGGGCGGGTTCTTAGTCAATAAGACATTTATTGTAGAAAACCAAATCGAAGATTCTCTGGTAGCACAGAGGCGCGTGCATGATGCAATCATGTATTATGGAGGTGTAGAATCTATTTCTGTTGATCGAAGAATGCTTCTCTCATTTCGTTCAGTTCGGAGCCGTTATGATGAATACCTTAAGCAGAAACGAAAAGTGCAGAGGAATGTAAAATCAAAGATGAAGAAAGAGAACTAAGTGCTGACATTAAGAAATTGGAAGCAAAAAAGAAACAAATGGAATTATGTTACATAACAAGAGAAAGTCGCTCTTGTAGAACAAATTCAAGAACTGAAAGCAAAACAAAATTCTGTTTAAAAAATGTAAATTTGAGGATTAACTTGTCTCAGAATTGGCAATATTGAGACTGATAGTGGGCCACGGTGGCTCAGTGGTAGAGCATTCACCTGTTTCACGGGGTCCTTGGTTCGAACACAGCTCGCCCAGGTGAATTTTGTAGTGAACAAACACCGTGTGCGTGGGTTTTCTCGGAATTCTTCCGTTTCCTCCCACTTTCTTCATTCCACCATTTCATTCATTTCTCATCATCACCGTCTGTTTTAGCCCAGACGCATAACCGTGGAACGTAAAACTTAAAGATTTCAAATAAAACACAGTTCTGACCAGAGCAGAATGAAATATATTAAAAACTATACTTACAATGTTACAGTTTCAAGGACCTAACGTCCTCTTCATCAGACACAAACACTGAGAAAAGACATGTGACAGCAGATCTTATATACATGAGAAAGTGAAAGGCCTTTCACTTTCTCATGTATATAAGATCTGCTGTCACATGTCTTTTCTCAGTGTTTGTGTCTGATGAAGAGGACGTTAGGTCCTTGAAACTGTAACATTGTAAGTATAGTTTTTAATATATTTCATTCTGCTCTGGTCAGAACTGTGTTTTATTTGTTACTCTACTTATCCAGAGCCATGGAGTTTGTTCATTATGATCTACCTCCAAGTCTGAAAAGGAGGATTAACACGTGGAAAGACAAAAGGAGGAAGGAAATCTCGTATGTGCAGCAGATCAAGTTCTTGAGGAGGTGTCTGGAAGAGAGAATTACTCCAAAAGGTCTACGGGTGAGAAAGAAAGGATTAGTGTGTGAATCAGTGAGGTTCAAGAAACTAATTAAGAAAATTGAAAAAGAAGTTATCTGGGACGTCATAAGGAAAAGAAGTAAGGAAGTGAAAACAAGTGAGGAAGTGTCTAACCAACTTATGGAACATATAAAGGACGGTGTTAGTATTTTTATGAGAGAAGCAGTGATAAGAGATCTAAGAGAATGGGAAAGGAGTTTTGAAGAAAAAGTTAATACCAGATTAGCCAACAAAGGAAGATTGTTAGGTTGGAGAGAAGAAAAGGATAATAGGAACAGAGTGGTAGTGATAGGTGACATAGTTTTATCGGAAGAAGAGGAGAAGTGCTTAAGTCTAGGACATAAATTTAAGGTTAAAGAGGAAGAAGTGGACAAGAAGGAATTGGTGTACACAGTAGAACAAGCCATTGTAGACATAAAAGATAAGGACGAGAGAGAGAGAATAAGGAAAAAAGCATTGTCGATTGTTAGGCAGAATATGAACAAGAAGGAGAGTAACTTAAGGAAAGAAGAGAAGGAAGGACTGAAAAGATTAAGGAAAAGAAAGGATATCGTAGTGGAACAGGCGGACAAAGGAGGCGCGTTGGTAGTAATGGAGAAAGGATGGTACCAGGAGAAGCTAGAGGAGTTATGTGATCAGACATATGAGGAAGTCGGTAACAAGGACATGAAAGATGAAGTGTTGGAAAAGATAGTACAAGAAGGGAAAAAGGCGGGGATTAAAAAGATGATCAACGAAAAAGGAAGGATTCCTTTCATGAAAGGTTTTCCGAAAATACATAAGAAGGACGTGAAGCTAAGACCAGTACTGGACTGCAGAGGTAACTATTTTGAACCACTAGAGAAGAAATTAAGAGAGATAATGGACGAAATCAGACAAGGACAAAAGACATGCAGAGTGAAGAACACGGAAGAATTGAGGAAGAGGATAGATGAGATTAAGTGGAATCAGGAGAAGGTGTTAATGTTTAGTGTAGATGTTAAAGCCATGTTCACCAGTATAAGAAGGAATTATGTCATAAAGGCAATAGAAGAGGAGATGGAAGGGAAAGTTATAAGTCAGTGGAAAAAGAGAAAGTTATAAGAGCGCTTAAGACTATGTGGGAAAATAGCTATTGCATAATTGGAGAAAGACTAGTGAAGATAAAAGAAGGTTTAAGCATTGGATCCAAGCTGAGTCCAGTTCTAGCGGAAATAGTAATGAACAAGTGGGAGAAAAAAGTGACAGAACAAGCAGGAGGAAAGTTACTGTTCTTTTGCAGGTATGTTGATGATTGTTTAGGCATATGGACAGGGAATAGAAATCAACTGGAGAAATATGTTGAAAGTATAGAAGACCAAGAGAAAGGCATAAGGTTAGAATTAGAAGTTGAAGAAAATAACTCTATCAATTTCATGGATATGAAGATAGAGAAGCAAGGTGAGAAAGTGACTACTAGTTGGTATCAGAAACCGTGTTGGGCAGGTATTTATTGCCACTGGAGAAGTGATGTAGACAAAGCAACTAAGAAGAATTTCATTAGGAACATGGAAAGGAAGATAGAAAACATCAACAGCGAGGAAGAGGGAAAGAAAAAAGATTTGGAAAAATTCTACAAACAATTGAACAATAATGGATATAGGATAGAGCAGTTTAGGAGAAAGAGAAAAGAAGATAATATGGATAGGAAAGAAGAGGAAGACAAGAAGTGGTACGGCATTCAGAGCATAGGCGAAAAGACCGAAGTGCTGAAGAAGTTATTAAGAAAAGGTGGTGTGAAGACTTATAGAAAAGGAGGAGAAACTTTGTTGAAGTGCATAAGGAAGAAAAGGAAAAGGAAGGAAAATCATATAGAGGAGCAGGAAGAAGGAGTGATATATGAAGTGAAGTGTAGTGAGTGTGACATGAAATACATAGGGGAGACGGGGAAAAGGCTTATGGACAGATTAAAACAACATAAGGATGATGTTAGACTGAAAAGGGATAATAATGCTATATACAAACATGTGAAGGAAACGGGACATAAAATAGACTGGGAGGGAGCTAGGGGTTTAGAGAGAGAGAAGAGGAAGATTATTAGAAAGTGGAAAGAGGCTAGAAGAATAAAGAGAGAACAAGAGGAAAACCTAATGAATTGGACAAGCGGTATGAATATACACGAGCAATGGGAGAAATTGTTGGATGTGATAGAAAAGGAACAAGAAAAGTGCATATAGGCTATTAATATTTATTTATTTAATTATTTAAATTTATATATTTATATATTTGTTATATATATATATTTTTTTTTGTTCTTATTTAATATTTTCTATTTGTTATTTAGTTTCTTTGTATGTCATCTCATTAAGGAACTATTAGAAAAAGTGAAAGGGCTCATTATATTTTTCTGTTTGCGCGTAAGTAACTTTATCCTCATTGGTTCCCTCCGACCAATGAGAGAGAAGAAGGGGCGTGGCCTTTCACTTTCTCATGTATATAAGATCTGCTGTCACATGTCTTTTCTCAGTGTTTGTGTCTGATGAAGAGGACGTTAGGTCCTTGAAACTGTAACATTGTAAGTATAGTTTTTAATATATTTCATTCTGCTCTGGTCAGAACTGTGTTTTATTTGTTACTCTACTTATCCAGAGCCATGGAGTTTGTTCATTAAAGATTTCATTTCATTTCATTTTTGCCAGGGAGAGTAGGCAATACATTCTTGATTGCACGTTATATTGCTTATTGTTTTTTTCAAGCCAAAAAAAAAAAAAAAAGCCTAATGTGCAATGTTAAGGTATGTGGTAGTGTATCATACATATATTATTATATACTTACACAATAAATTTTGTGTAAATGACAATTACTCATATTGAACATAACAAATATGTAGATGGAGGAGCGTGTTGGACGGGTATGGCGATGAGATCGTTAAAAAAGTGTATGCTAGAACTTGCCCCACATCTTCCCTTTTATATTCAAGAATTTATGTCAGGGAAATCAATCTTCACTTTTTTGTGGGAACCCTGAAACCAGATGCTTTTCCTCATTGTTTGGTCTTGTTCTTCGTTCTCTTTATACTCAGAAGACGTCTTTATACCATTACGCCTAAAACGGTTAGAACTATTTGTTAGTGCTTTCACTGTTTTAATTTCTCCAAGATATTCATTGGTTGGAGTACAGCATCCCTTTCAGTATCGAGCCCATATAAAACGTGGACCTACAGTCTGATACGGAAATGTGTTCAAAGTTCAATGCTCTCCTACCAGGAATCGAACCCCAGATTCCGTACACCAAACGGGCGCAGCCACCAGCTCAGCAGGGAGAACTCCAGAATGTTCATATATTATATACTTTCGTATTATTGCATTTTGATTACAAGCTAATCGCCCTAACCACACTGGAATATCGCTTCTTGTAAGATCAGCGAAGCCAAGCAGTGGAGGGTCTGGTTCCAGGAAAGATGAATAACCGTCCGAACTCACCAGATGGTGTTGGTATTGCGGCGCCAACTTAGCGTTGTAGAGACAACTGAAGAGCTACTTGAAAGAAAGAAGTAGCGAGCCTCGGTCTGGAAAGTCAGCATTAACGGCGATGGGGACTGATGTGCTGACACATATACACGCATCCCAAAGGTACGATTCCCGTAAGCTCCCAGGAGTTTAGTTTCTAGTTTTTTTTTTATTTATTTAAAACAATATGAAAACAAACAAAACTAAACTAAACAGAGTGAAGATCACTAGTTGTGCTTTGCACGCAAGAATAAGAAGGATGATCGATGCATGAATGATGGTAACATATTGAACGCAGAATGAGAGCAATTCGCCAAAAACATGGATGAGTTGGGATCAAACCAGGACCGCACCGGAATGATGGGCTCTCCCACCGCCACTCTACCGCCTATGATAACTTCAGGAACTGATTCTGTTTACAGCAACAAAAGTAAGAAGTGTGTTAAGAGGGATACAAGAATGCTTATTTTATGAGGTATTATTAAGTGTTTTTGTCAAAAACTTTCTAAATATTAAGCTACTTTCAGAAATCGCTTTCTTTCCTTGTCTTTTTTTCTTTTAGTATTATGCTTTGGGCATTTAATTGTTGCATTCAACTATTTTAATACTTCATTAAAAACTTACTCTCCAAAAATTTACAATGTGAATTAGAATGTTCTTCAAGCGAGAAATGTACAGGAAAGTGGTTGAGAAACTAATATATATATATATAAAATTATAAAATCAACTCCTTACGTTTAGCCTCAGCCGTTTGTACTACTCATTATCAAATCCACCTTGCGAAACGGGCGTCGTTAACTGTATTGTCTCAGGTCCAGATGCCACAATTTCGTGTGGGTTGTAATGAAATACTACCGAAAACCAACTGCTACTTGGGAAAAGTCCCATATAACATTGGTCTTTTCAACACGCATTTTTGCTTAACTGTACAGTGAAATGCTGTCAGAAAAATGTTTAACCATCGGAGTGACCATAGGTGAAGATATTGTGGTCAGGCAAACATGAATAGAGCTCACGTAGAAACATTCAACAAGAGAGGTCAATTCGAGGTTAGCAGCAAACGAGTCGATTGAGGTGCTTCGTGATATTCACCGACTGGCAGGCCAGGAGAATCCATTAGTCCAACGTAACTTTCCCTAGAGATTAACCATTGCGCAGTCCACTGTCAGTCAGGTCCTTCGTCGCCATCTTGGTCCGTAGTGTATACATAAGGTCCGGGTTCAAAACTTTTTTCCCCTACGCTTCGTTAAACGAAAAGCACTTTGCAGGCAGTCGACACGATAGATGATGCATACATCCACCTCAGTACCGCTGGTTAAACTCAGGCGCTCGCTACAACTTTGTTCGCAACTGCCTGGAAAGTTTTCCGCGTGTGTTTATGGTTGTTACTGGATTCAGTCATTCAGGGAAGCTGCTGATATGCACGGTTGATAACAACGTGGAAGTGAATACATGATACTTCCAGGAATTTATTATGTCACCTATGTTTCGGATAGACATCCCACAATTGTACGGTATCATCCAAATGGACAAAGCATTCAGTTATATTGCTAGATTTATCAACATGGAGTAGGAAACGGAAATCCGTTTTATTCCTTTCATGACATTCCTGTAAAAAGTCCTCACACTAGCCGATTGGTTTTCTGCGCATTTGGGTTGCTACAACGATTGTCTACAGCATCGCCGACCCATATCCTCACAGGCCTACGGAAAGCCTGCAAGAAAGGCATAGGAATTTCATCCATTCCATATTCCATCATAGTTTGTTGCGATGGAAACTTCAACGCTGGGGGATAGTTCACAGTCCTGGAGATCCAATAGAGCACCATCGATGGTGGCAGCCAGGTTTCTCGTAAGGTGAGTGTCCTTCAAAATCAGCCAAATATAAACCGTACAACCTGTATGTTCGATTGTCTGTAATTACATTTTACACACAAGATTTTTATAATAAACCAGAGTGCAATCACTGAATGTGTTATCACTAGAGATGGGCAAAATATGAAATATATTAAACAATGCCTCGTATGGCAACGGGAACAAGGATCTTAATGTTTGATGGTACGTTGAGTCGAAATAGCGTATTTTAAATTTTCATATTCTGTTTATGTTGTATGCCTAATCCGATCTCTAACTAAGCTGAAACCTGTGACATTGTACTCGTATTCCTTGAAGGTCAGACGTATTTCTCCTACCTCAAGAGAAGGGGAAGTCCTTCCTAGCTATATCTGATAATGGGGAGAGACTTCTAGCGACTGAAAGTTGACCATTTACTCCAGTGTTAGCGCCGGAGCATTTTAGGGCGCCCTAACATTTCCCTTTTGGTGTCAGGTGTCCCGACTTCGCAAGGTACCGAATCCCACACCACGATCACAACCAACAGAATTCAATTTACAATCTGGAAACTCCTTCAAACTAGACTATAATCCCAGTCCCACTTATGTCAGATTAAGACTGAGGTACTACCTACGTTATCAGAACTAATGATTCGTGCAATCCGCCCATTTCGAAGTGGAACGAATCTCTTTTTTCTGGCAGCATATCTACCTTTCGCTCAGTTTACTTTATGAGAAAAAGAACTTACTTACGTAGGAACAACTTGCATAACCAATATATTTAAATAAATAATATTTCATTATAACCCATTAGGGACAAATTTGTTTAACGCTAATGCAAAATTAAGAAAAATGGGATGAAGTATGGGAAGAAACATGAGAATATGAGACAACTCACTGACACGATGTTGTCTACCACAAAATCACATGACCTGAAATCGAATAAGAAACCCCTTACATCAGAGTTGAGTACTTTATCGCTAAGTCACTCCCTCGTTATATTTTATTTTATCCTTTTAAGTAGAGTACATATCAACAAAGCCAATTGTTATTAGTCAGTTTCATTATTAAAACTAGCTGAAATGCGAGTTCTTCGCATGGGAAGCATAGGTTTATGGAAAATATATGAAAGATAAATCTGCATCCTCCTTCTCTCTTTGCGATGCATATCCTATTCACAGCAAAAAGAAAAACTCAGCTCCACCCAAGAGCTAAATATGTTCAGAAATGCATTCTATCACCAGTGAAGTCATTATTTTTTGCAAAAAATTTAAGCCCATTTCTGAGTTGATATACTTATTTCAATCAAAGTTAACTGATAAAAGCCCAGGTCAACCCAAGTCCCATGTTCAAAAATTCCTTTTAAATGATGTGCATGTTTCATCACTTTAGCCACTTACGAATACGAAATTAGAAATTAAAATATTTTAGAAACTGAATTTACGAAAAACCTCTCAAACACTTTATTAGCAAGATTGACCCCATACGCAGCTGAAATTATTGAAGATATTTACCATTCGACAACTATTCGAAAAGAAATGGGAATACAATACCCCGGTACATTAATTATTTATTGATTTTAGAAAAACTTACGACTCGGTTAGGGGAGAAACATTGTACAACATTCTTACAGAATTCGGAACACCGAAAAAGCTTGTTAGACCAATTAAGATATGTTTAAATGAATCCCAAAGTAAAGTCCGGGTAGGAACATTCTTGTCCACGAGCTTTCACGTCACGAATGCTTGAAACAAGGAGATGCGTTGTCGCCATTATTATTCAACTTTGTCTAGGAGTAAGCTATAAGGAAAATCAAAGATAGCAACCAGAGCCTAGAGCTGAATGGTATTTTCCGGGTTAAGGCGTATGCTGATGACGTAAATTTAATACCAGATGACAGAAGAACAATAGAAAGGAATGCAGAGAAAACTAAACATATGGAAGTTCGTTCAGAATGTAATACTGCAAATTACGAAATATAACTTATCAAGTAATGCTTTCAATGAAGTGGATACTTTCAAATATCTACGGTCAATATTAACAAACCAAAACAATATTCACGAAGAAGTTAAATGTCGACTGAAAGCAGGGAATTCGTGTTATTATTCAGTTCAAAATCTTTTGTCGTCGCGAAGTCTGTCGAGTAATTTGAAGCTTAAAATATAAAAAAAACGATCATGTCTGTTGTTCTGTATGGTTGAGAAACATGGCTGCTTACTTTGAGGAAAGAATGTAGACAAAGTATTTAAGAACAAGATCCTGAGACGAATATTCAGACCCAAGAAGAACGGGAATGGGGAATGGCGGAAACTTCACAACGGAGTTACATAATTGATACCGTTTACCAAAAATTTGTTAGTGCTGGTTTTATGTAATTTTTAACAAATTTTTGTTTAAGTTTGTTAAATTAGAACATAAGACTTGATAACATTGAAAAGAAAGAAATTAGTGGTAGAGACTTCGACGGCGATGTGCAAGGCCATAGTTGCAGATGTGCAGTGGCACTGAGTTTTTATGTATATTCGAAGCAATATTGTAACACTATTTCAAATAACTACAGTCCATTATCTATATAATAACTTGTGTCATTTAGAACCAAAACCCAAAATGAAACATGGTCCTCTGGGCCGAGTCTTCTGATGTGGCGTAGTCAATAATGAAATCGTCCAGTATTTGTTTGTGGAATGGTGGGAGAGTGATTGTTTTAGTGGCTGTGGTGTAGTTGGACTTTTCATAGCGGTCCACATAAATACGTTGGTGTTGTGTCAAATTAGGTGTCAACATAGAGAAGTTATGTGCGACGAAAACAGTAATAAAACGCTGAATTACAAGGTTGGTGATACGTCATTAAGCCAGCTAGCCATCCAGTGTCATACTGACAAGGCTAAATAACTTACTGTTGAATGTAAAGAATTATTCATAGAATTTGAAGTCATAGCTAAACAAGAACTTGCAGCTTTGGAAAATGAGATCAGTGAAATGGAGGACACTTTAGATCAAATAGGTGAAATCGTGCTGGAAACTATTTGATTACATCTTGAGCTTGTAAGTGATGCTAGTACTGAAACGTTCCTTGCTGTCTTACGAAGATTTGCATCACGTAGACGAAAACTACTGCATGTATAGTGATTGTGGTAGCAATTTTGCTGGTGCCAATGTAGAGTTAAAAAGATTATTGAAATTTATGTTATATGTGCAACATAAAGAAAGGTTATCAGAATTCGTTAGCAATCAAGGTATTAAATAGCATTTCAATTCTCCTGCAGCTAGTCATTTTGGTGGACTCTGGGAAGGAGGTGTGAAATCGGTAAAACATTACTTAAAACGTACTGCTAGTAGTGTAAAACAACATTCGAGGAGTTATATACTATGTTAACTCAAATTGAGGCATGTTTGAACTCTAGGCCTTTGAATCAATTGTCTAGTGAACCTAATGATTTACATGTATTGACATCAGGTCATTTTCTTGTAGGACAAGTATTATTAGCTGTACCGAATGAAGATTGTAGAGTAGGTAGAATGAGTTTGATATCTAGATATCGATATCTAGAATAGAAAAGTTTGGTTCAACTATTCTGGAAACAGTGGCGATTGGAATATTTGTCTAGGGTACAGCAGAGGCCTAAATGGTTGTTACAAGAAGGAAATTTGGAGGTTGGAAGCATAATTCTACTGAAGGATGATCGTTTACCACCGCAGCAATGGAAATTAGGTAGAATCACAAAGATTCATATGGGTACTGATGGATTGATACGTGTGATAACTGTATGCACTGCGCACGGAGAATGTAAGAGGCCTATTGTAAAAGTCTCGATCTTGCCTTTTGAGCAGTTCAATGAATCGTAAATTGTATTGTAACTACAATATGTAAATGTATATGTTGAAGAGAAGACTTCAAAACCGGGGGCATGTTGGGTTTTATGTAATTTTTAATGTTTAGTAACTTTTTGTTTAAGATTTGTTATATTAGTGGTAGAGGCTTCGATGGCGGTGTGCAAGGCCATGATTGCGGACGTGCGGCCATGATTGCGGAAGTTTTTACGTATATTTGAAGCAATAGTGTAACATTATTTCAAATAACTACAGTCCACTTTCTACATAATGATTTGTGTTATTTAGAACGAAGAAACAAACTGAAACAGTTAGGGTCATCAAATCTGGAAGGTTCAGGTGGGCAGGTCATGTAGCCAGAATGGAAGAAAGTAGGAACACTTTCAAAGTCTTAATTGAAAATCCAATTGGAAAACGATTATTAGGAAGACCGAGGTGCAGATGGAAGTATAATATTACGATGAATCTCGCAGAAATAGGAATACAAAGTAAAAACTGGCTCCAGCAGGCTAAAGATAGAAGTCAATGGAGAGCTTCTGTGAACGCGACATTGAACCTCCGGGTTCCATAAGCCATAGAGGTAGTTAATTTATTTACGAAAACATTTGCAAACATGTCCACTTATTTTTAATAAGGAATTTGTATACTTAATTACATCATCTTAACTTGATGAGATATTCTACTTTTCGCTTTCGTTTTGAATCCCTCTCCCGTTAGAATAAACATTATACTGAAAGTAACATAGACAAAAGTCCGACTGGAGTCTCTTGGTAACTATGATTCAGATGATACAACCATTTTTCCGTGATGATGAGACAACTTCGAAAACATTATAAATACTGCCACTCTTCTTAGAATCGGAACATTCAAAAATGCTGGCGCACGTGGTCACTTATTTTTAATAAGGAATATATATACTAAGTTTCATCTCTCGAACACGAAAAGCTTGTGACATACTATATTTCTGGTGCACATGAGTGATATAATAATAAAAAATAAAAAAGTAAAAAATAAATAAAACAAAATAATATAAAAAATAGTGGCCTGAGGAGCGTGGTAACCACGTTCAAAAAATAATTTTAAAAGGTTCAGCCGTTTCTCAATGAATAAAACAGACAATGTCGATTAAAATAAGAAAAAGTTACTGATATTTCCCCCACCAGAGAGAGTGAATGAGACAAAGGGGGAGGAGAGGGTAATTTATTTCTCGACAACTGTTAGTTGGATTTGTACTAAATTTGATGGAGAAGTAGCTCATCATCTAAAATATAAAGATCACTGTATTTAGCGGCACAGCTCAGCTAGTGATAGGCTTAGCTCAGTTTGTATGTGGTACTTTATTTCTCGGTAACTACCGGCAGGATCTAAATCATGTTTGGTGGGCAGATACCTCATCGTCTAAAGAATAAAGATCGCTATATTTGGTAACCAAGTGTGATCATGGACAGGCTCGATTCTGTTCAGCTTATATATGTGGTACTTCATTCCTCGGTAACTACGCGTCAGATCTAAAAGAAATTTGGTGGGCAAGTAGCCCATCATCTAAGGAGTAAAGACCGCTATATTTGTGGCGTAGCCTTGTATGTGGTACTTAGTTTGCACTTTCTATGGGAATTAATGTTTAAATGGGTGTAAAGGGCAACCGAGCCTGTATTCCACAGATTGTGCTCTGTATTTCTTATTAACATTCCACACTTTGCCGAAAAATCTGCTAAATCACACTTTCTTGTTATACCAATGGTGGGAGATATTTGTTACCTTTATCTATGAAAGCAGTAACACTTAGAAGGCCTTAGCACGAAATCGTGTAAGAAGGTAAATACTCAAGGAAGCTCTGTGTAAGCAGTAAAGTGATGAGTGTTACTACAAGACTTTAAATCTTGTACTGCCTTTAAGAACTGTGAATTATTTTTGTTAAGCTATATACAGTCTTATTCAAAAATTCTTGACTAATCACCTTGCCTTAGGCCATGTTCTGACAACTGCACACAGGAAATTCTAATACTTTGCCTTCAAATAAATATCTTAATTGGGCAAAGAAAATCGATATTTGCTTGAGTTCATTCCAACTTTAGGTAACAGGTGAAGGTGTTTCAAATAGAGGTGGGTGGTTAGATTTTTGTTCTTACTAGTGACCGCGTTTTGTTAAAATTGTCCTATAGAGTTTCGAGGCCTGTCTTCCATTCTAGGTTGAAGTTACTTACTGACATATATCGCCATTTTGTACCAGGTTGGTGCAATAATAATTCCGATTTTTGTTAGTTTAAACTTTGACATTTAATTTTGAGCAACCGTTATTTAACAATGGTCATGTAATAAACCATTTTAAAGAACAAAGTTCGCTTTACTTATCACTGCAATATTTTCTGTTGTTTGTTTAAAATTAACTATGTAATGATGTAAATACAGTAAAAATTCGAGCGATTTTATTCTATAAGATCAAATTGAGGTGTAAAGCTGCAGGAACTGCAATATCAACCAAGCATTTAACAGTGGATCAAAAGTAAACGTACAGTTCAACATTGTTTTAAAAGTTTCCTTGAAGATGGGAAGGGTCGTGAATGTTCTTCTGCGATTAAGGATGAGGAATTGAGGTTCATTACTAAACTGGACCATGCAAAGCAACTAGAGAGATTGTAGAACTTCAGGTTGACTATTCAATGGTTGTTCGACATTTGCACTAAATGGGAAAATCGATAAAGCTTGAGAAATGGGTGTCCCACGATCTGAACAAAAACTAAAACCTTCGTCAACACGAAATTTGTTCCGCGCTTCTTCTTAGCAACAAAAATTATCTATTTATCGATCGCAATGTGACATCTGACAAGAGATGGATCTTACACGACAACCGATGGCATTTCGCGCAGTCGCTGCACAGCTTAAGGCACCAAGCCATTTCTTCAGACCGAAGATGCATTAAAAACAACTGTCGGTACGCACGGGGAGTCACTAACTACTTCTTGAACGCTGGCGACACCATCACATTAGACAAGTATTGCCAGAATCCAAAACTACAAAATTTATGGCCAGCATTGATTAACTGAAAGGGACTGTTTCTTTTTCACGAAACACCAGATCGCATATCTCCCAACTGACAGTATAAGAATTGAACGAATTGGGATACGAAACTCTACCTCACTTAGCTTACTTACCAGACCTTTCTTCAACGGTTACCTTTTCAAGCACTTAGACACTTTCCTGTAAACGAATGTCTTTAACAACCAAGCAGAAGCCCACAATCCATTTGAAAAGTTCGTCGGTTGTAAAACTCCTGATTTCTACGCTACCAGAATCAATAGAGTTTCTCTTGTTGGCAAAAATGCATTTTTTTTTAAATGAATAAATTTAATTCTCTAAGCTTAAAGTTGATATTTCGAGAGACCGATTATTTTTGCACCAAACTGATACTTCTTTACTGGTTCAGAACTGTGGAAGGATAAGATCAATAATCTTTAAAACACATGACCTCTTCTGAAAATTTCTGATGTATATGGTCTTTTGATACATACACACTAACAGCTGTAGTTTTCACGTTTAAAAGAACTATTAACTGTTTACTTCATTATCTATTATTGATATAGATGGTTGTTTTGTTCCTATTATCATTATATACTATAAACATGCTTCAAAAACAAGTAAAAACTTTTATTTTAAAACTGTACTTGTTAGTTACATATTGATGTGTTAGGTTGATGCGAACGAAATGTCTGTCCAGGTGCGTCACATCCAAAGAAAAAAAAGAGAAGATGACGACTACAATACCTGATTAATCAAAATAGTCGCCCACATACTTCTTCTATCGCTCAGCTAACGATTGGATTCCGTGGTCAAAGATGCCTGAAGTTCTCAACCGCACGTTGCACCGCCACATCATCAGGGAAGGTCTTTCCTCCCATGAAGTGATAGTCAGTAAGAGAGAAATCGGAGAATAAGGTATGTGAGCAAGCGTACCATAATATAAGACATACAGGATGTCTACTAAAATTCCAAAATGAAATTTCGAAATACCTTTTCTTCACGAAATCATAAAATTTCCTAACATTTTCAAGAGCAAATTTGGGTGCGAATCAGGGCGAATTTTCATCCATGCGATAGAAACGTACTTTGCTTGCGATTTGGTAGCGTCTAAAGCCGACCATAGACATTTTTGGTGGTGAATTTTGACGTTTTATAGAACGAAATTTTCCAATCTGTACTTACATTTGTACAGTTAAAAAAAAATCGTGACCCAAAAGCTAAATTTCGTGACTTTCATGACCGTTTTCTGATTTCGTAACTTTTTCGTGACATTCGTGACCGACAGACACCCTGCACATAGGAAAAAAGCACTGTCTTTTGAGAGAAATGTGAGGTGCATTTTCGCGCAAGACGAAAGAACAATGTCTGTTGGCCACTACTGGAAGCTTGAGGACAAGTCTGCTGTGCATTTCATTGAGGTTCAGAACTGTAACAATCCACAATAACAGTTTTCCTCGACAAAGAGAAAAATGATGTTTCCTTTTCAGTATAAACCACCAGATCAACTTTCTGTGTGGTTTTGGAAACCATCCTGGACGTTAATCACTGTCCAATCATTGTCCTGGCAGTTCATGATTATCTTACTAGATCCATTTTTCATCAGACGTGACAATCCGATGCAGAAAATATCCCATGTTACTCCGTACAATCACAAAACTGCACGCCTTCAGATGGCAATCTTTGTTTAGCTGGTATCAGCTCAGGTACAGCCAGCACCCGGAGTTTAAATTTTTCACTTTACTGATTGCACGGAGTCGCCGAACAACGGTGGTACGGTGTATGCCTAACTCGTCGACAATGATACGAACACTTTCCCGTGGGCCTGCTTCCACGGTGTTTCTAAAGAGCTCATCTAAACACTGGTCGATCTCCATGGGGCATACTTTGTAATCTGTATCACTGGAACGTATTCTGACAAACCAACGGCAAATGGTGTGTTTATTCGCCATTCCTAGCCCAAATGGACGTTAATGATTTTATAGTTTGCTGTGCAGAATGTGGCACTTTTGAATTCGAAAAGAAAAATCATCCGCTAGTGTCCATGGTGCACTTCATACAACCCTGTTCAAACACACACTCTCTTTTGATTGTCTGGTACCCGACATATTTGCTGGACGTGTACTGAGTCTGTAACGTTAGATGTGTGACAATAGTCCATCCCTTATTGTGTTACTGAGATGAATTTCCCACTTGACGTAAAAACTGACATTCCATTCGCACCAATCTAATAAAAATGTTTTTTATTTGCCATCACTACCATTTCCCACTATTTTCACTATGCCATCTGCTGTACAAATCAATGGAAATAAAATATGTAATGCCCTTCCTGTTGGTCGAGCTGGCTATCGTATGTGCATTCGGTGCACAAGTCCGGGTAGGAAAACCTTAAAAATATGAACGCATTATGATGGTTAAGATTCTATTTCTAAATGTAGATCCACATCTCATATAGCCCTCGTGCTCAAAAGGGACCCTAAATTCCAACTAATCAATCAAATGATGTAATAACTTTTGAATTGCAACTGTTGTTCTATTTATAAATGTTAATGCAGATGTTAATGAAAGAAATTTCAACATTTAACAACTGTGGATTAGTTAACAAAGGTTATTGATTTCATCCTTCGACAATTCTGAACCTGCAAATAAATACAAAATGATTTTATATATTTTGCGATATGACAAGATACAAATATATGTGTCGAAATTGTACACAACAATTTTAACAATATGCTATCACCAGTAAGTTTTTTGTGTAATTACGCGCCAAATCCTGTCGTTATAGTTTATGAATTGTCATGTGACTTTATATATATTGCCATTAATCACTGCTCACATTGTACTGATAAGGAGTTAGTATGTTGCTGCTCCGCTATACGTCTGATGCCAGCTTCTACCCCTAGGAAGATAAACAAGGTTGCAGTAGACTTCGGTTGGTATTATCCTCCATTCCTCATGCAACATGGCAAGAAATGCTGTGGCTGCTATACGCTTTGTGGTCGACCCTTCAATAGACATTCCAACTCATTCCAGAAACATTCAATAGGCTTGAGGTCTGAGCTTTAGGTCGGTCAGTTGACACTTGCGTCTTTATTTCCTCAAACCATTGTGCGATTGCGTGCGCTTTATGGACGTTGCCACTGTCATGTTGAAACAGAAACGGCTACCGAACTGTTGCTAAAGGATAGGTAGCGCAGAGTTTTCTAGGATTGATTGATAGGCATCGGCATTTATTGTTCCAGGCATTAATACCAGAGGTTCCATTCCAAACCATATGAAACAGACCAATACCATGATATCTACAGCGCCAAATTTCACAGTGGGAACAAGAGATCAACTCATAAGTGCTAAACACGTCCATCGGATTATCACATGTAGCGTGATTTGTCATTCCACATAATGTTCTTCTACTCTTCCACTGTCTACTTGCGCCGTGTTTCGTACCGTTATGATCGCTACTGCTCATTGGCTCACCACGTGAAGTATTCTTAATAATGAAAGTTTCACACAATTGGGCAAAATTGATCTAGAATTCGTTGATTCTACTGTACCTTTTTCTAATAAAATTTGTAACAGAATCTTACTTGAAACTATCACGTGAAATTTATACATCATAGTAAGTTACAAATAGTTTGCGAAATACTCCAGAAATACATACTTCACTGGATATTACACCTATTATCTATAGTTTTTCGTTAGTTCACAACATTTGTGATATGGTTTAATTCTTGCCTGAATCCCAGAATATTACGGAATTATAATTTACAAGACAACTAACGCTTATCATCACTTTATCTTGGACTAGAATACTCACCGATTATTTCTTATTTTCAAATTCGCAATTATCTTACATATCTTAACTTCATCCTTCCATGATAATTATTTCTGCAGTTGTCTTTGTATATATATATATATATATATATATATATATTAGGTAGAGGGAGTATGAAGAATAAATATTGATAGCTTCAAAATGTTATCATACATATCCAGATTCATATGTACTTTTGTTCACCAATAGCTTTTTTTTTTTCTCAACACCGCCACAACAACTATGAACGTAAAGCGGAAAAAAGTCAAGGACTAATATAAAGGAAGCATGAAAAATATACTTTGGCCATTTGAGTAGGTCACGAAACTAGTCAATGTATTTCGTCAACATTTTATAGATTTCAACTTCAAGACAAAGATGTAGATAAAAGTACCGAAAGGTAACATTCTTATACGTAAGAAACGCTGCTGAAAATTTCTTAACCCAATCCACGAGTGCAGGTAGAATGACGCAATTGTACAGTTTTAAAGAACATATATCTGAATGTACAAATACAAATTTTCATATTAATAACGAAATTCTTATTGTTTTTCAGGCCCCCGAACTGATCTTGGGTGTTCAACCAGCGAATTTCACGAATATCGAGATCAGAATTGTCATCAAATTTCTGTTTCATCAAAGAAAATAACCGAAACAAATTCATGAGAAAATCGCTAAAACAGTATGGGACTCTCCTCCGTCATAGGCAGTGGCGAAGAAGCTGGTGGTATAGTTTAAACGTGGAAATTTCTCAACAGATAATGCTCCGTGTGCAGGAAGACCAAAAACAGTGATTGTCCCCGAAATCGTGGATGAAATTCATGACACTATTCGAGAAAATCACAGAATCTCCGCAAAACGTGTGGCACAAATTATGGGCCTTCCTCGGGAACGTGTTGCTAGCATAATTCATAATGACTTGGGCATACGCAAGCTTTCGGCAAAATGGGTTTCCATAAATCTATCAGCAGAACAAAAGCATAAAAGAAGGAGAGGATCAAGGGAAGTCATCTCCCATTTTGACCGCAATGCCGACCAATTTCTGTAACGAACAATAATTATGGACGAAACATTGTTGTACCATTACGATACTGAAACGAAACAAGAGTCAACGTAGTTGCGGCACTCAAGTTTCTCTCGCTCCAAAAAGTTCAAGAGAAAGAAGTCGGCTACGAAAGTATTAGCAATATTCTTTTGGAATATGGATGGAGTTGTACTCATAGACTACCTACCCGAGAGCTGCCTACCTGTTTGT
This sequence comes from Thermobia domestica, assembly GCF_964235325.1. Classification (NCBI taxonomy): domain Eukaryota; kingdom Metazoa; phylum Arthropoda; class Insecta; order Zygentoma; family Lepismatidae; genus Thermobia; species Thermobia domestica. The sequence continues at coordinate 238,299,960 of NC_137458.1, read as the reverse complement.
GTATTACTCTGCATTACTCACAAAACAAACACAAAATGAAAGTGCAACGCCCCGAAAAATAAATCTGTTCCTTCAGGACAATTCCCCTGTTCATCGAGCACTGTAAACACATCTGACATTGCATATATAGAATTTCAACGTTTAGATCCTCTCATTCCCCAGATCTAGCTCCATAAGAACTTAACCACACTTAACAAGACACCATTTTGGATCTAGTAAGGTGGTGATTAATACTATGGAACTATGGTGCGAGGAACAGTCTTCAGAGTTTATTTAACTGGTCTGCTAAAATCTATACATCGTGCAAAAAAGTGTATTCAACTTCGGGGGGAGCATGTAGAGTAACTGTAAAATTTTTCATCATTCCACATGCACTTCCTCTGGGTTGGGCTACGAACTTCTCAGCAGCCCCTTGTATTTACTTACAAGAACTCGAAGTATGGAATAAAAATTAAAATTTATCCAGAAACTAATATGAGACATTAGATATGAAGCCATCGCTAGACATTAAGCTATGTAGGATTCAACGATAGACAACTCAAATTAGATTATGCCTATATTTTACTTAAGGTTTATTCCTTAATCTGTGGCCTGTACACTGAACCAAAGAAGTATCTCCCCCCCTAAATGCTCTAATTCCATTACTTGGGGTCCAGGTCATTTGCAGTTGTGAGAACGCCTAGACAGACGCAACCCAACTTACACGTAACTTTTCTCGGCACTGACAGCAGTTGGTAGCCCTGATCCAGATGTTTATGCAGGTAAAATTGTAAAGTAGGTGACTAACGAAACAGTTCTCCATTCTAAGATGAATCTCTATGGTTCGAATCGTGTTTTCCAAAGAACACCATATATTAATCTCAATATTGCTGTGCATGTATTATTTCTTTATATACTGTATGTTTAGAGAAATAAAAATACTGACCACGCATGAATCAGTAAATACTTGAAAGTAGCTGAAAATATCAAATCTATAACAACTACAGGAAAATAAGTTTGTAAGTGATTGCCTCCATTGAGAGACCTTCACCAATTCTCCTCATTTCAACATCTTTTTCTTTCTGGAGGAGAGATCTTGCTTGGCACACGGAGTATGTATTGAAATTGAAACATTTGAAAAAGTTTTAACCTGGCTGGGATTCGAACCCGGGTCCACCGAATAGAAGTTCAATACGCTAACCACTTACCTACCGCGTCACTTCATCTTTCATCGAAACTATTAGCTAATTAAAATCGTTGCATGTAAGACTATACAAAATACTAATGATCGTATAATGAGACGTTCCTTCTGAGTGTCACAATAACTTATTCGATATTTCCTTCTTTAACGCAAAAACAAGTTGTATAGACGTTCCTCAATCAGGAACATATCACGAAACGTTCTTCAAGTTAAGGCTACGTCATCGTTTTCAGCAATGATCCCAATTTACAATACAATTCTTCTTTACCTTCTAGTTTCCAAAGAAGAAAAGAGGGTAGAAATTAATTTCACATTCTTCGAATTATATCAACACGTGTAGAAATAGTGTGTGCTATGTTTATCTAACATAACTATTAGTTTATTTTCTTATCTCTGTATGAGGAATTGATTGCAAAGTGTGAAACAAGAGAAGTGCCATTACAGCGACCCGCGTTCGAATCCCGTCGTGGGATTTATTTTTTTCTTTATTGGAAGGTATTGTTTACGTAATTGATACTGGAATTCTGTTATTCCTTTATAATAATAATAATAATAATAATAATAATAATAATAATAATAATAATAATAATAATAATAATAATAATAATTATTATTATTATTATTATTATTATTATTATTATTAATAGTAACGCGAAGTCTAGATTTGGCTACATATTTTATATTTTATGAATTTTCTGATTGGATTTCAAGTCTTTTTGTTGAATAATCAACACACTCCACTGTAGGGGGTTTGGGGGAGGGAAATATCATCCTGTTGCTTTTTATTTGTTTACCTACACGCTACACTAAGCTTGGATAGCACATTTCACCTTTCTATATCTACGGGAAGTACCCTAAAGGTTTTGATGACCATAAGAGAGTAAGTGAATAAGTGATGAGATCAATGAACTTTGCTTTTAACATCATTTAAAGTATCAGGTTGTCGGAAGTCATGTTGTATTTTAGTAAATTATAACAAATGATTTGTGGATATACTAGAGTTCTTCGGATCACGCAATAGCTATGTCATGAATAACTAAGATGTTGAGCGTTTTGTGTATTAATATTGCTCTTTGTTTGCTTTGGTTTTACAGATTTGACCGGAGATGGCGTGGGTCAATGAAACCTTGACACACGACCCACCACCCACCATGAACCAGTGACCCACCAAATCACATCGTCATCAACTCTGACACATGATCCACGGCCTCTTCTCTACCAACTAAAGAGTAATAAAACCAGGTTGTGAAATTTTAACTAATAGGAGTTTGAATTTCTTCGGTCAATTGCTCAAGCACCGCTCTGTTACAATAACGGTGGATCTGACATTACTATATAAAATGGTAAAGTGTTTGTCATGGGCAAAATTACAATGAATTTCAAATTATCAGGGTCTAATTATTATTATTATTATTTGAATTATCGATACTTTTCAGTGGAAAAACGGACGAAATTTTCAAGTCCCAATTCAAGGTAAGTAGACCAATGTACAGAAGCTTACTTATAAATTTTATGTCTATTTGTCTCACAACTTTATAGGTTGAAATAGAGCACAACTCTATTTGTACTCTTAGCGCTGCATATAATAAACAAGCTTCAGAAATTATTATAATAGAACCGCATGGTAAGCATATATGGATATCATGCGAAGCACTGTATTTTTTTGTATTTTAACTTGTGTCTCAACTAATATCGATCGTTTTCGATTATTTTTACAAACTAACCCACTATCAATTTACCATATATAGAAAGTGCCGCCCATAAAGGAGAATATTAAAAAATGCTAGGAGACGTTCTGTTCATTTTCAGTAAATAGTTAATATACTGAATTTCAGCTCCGTAAATTTGCTTGTCAGCTTGTGAGATATTCAATTTTCTTCGCAAAAATTCGGATCCCCACTATCCCTTAGGATATTATTATAATGAAAGCAATATAACATCCCAGTTTGGATTAAGGCCTAACTATATACCAAAAGTCATTTCATTTGACTGAAATTTGGCTGTAATGATTAGGCACACATAGTTACACTCAATTTTTTCATATAATAATTTATATACTACAGTGATTCAAAAATGTAGTTTTTCCAGTAATTAGTTCCACTAAAACTCACAGACTGTGTCTCGAAAGCCAAGTAGTAGTATAGTCCTATCGCTATTATTACAATTTCAAATATCAATATCCAAAAATGCTTTAAGTTCTATTTTCACTTACAGATACTCATCTCAGGTAAGTAAACAGAAACAAATGAAAAAAGCGAAATGGATGCCTTAAAAGTAAAACGTAGACAAATTGACCAGTGTTCAGAAGCACGTACAAGCGCAATGTGCTAGTATTTATAAATGATTTTGATGTAGGTTCAAACCCGGGCCAAGGATTTTTTTTATTTCTATATTTTATTTTTTAAATTTTCAAAATACTTTTTTCATTAAAATAAAATGAAAATAATGCTCAAAAAGTGATTACGTTACGTATGCAGTTTTGCTACACGAATCCACAGTATAAGTAGTAGTAAGAGTAGTAGTAGTAGGAGCGAGTTAGAAGCCCTACAGGGCTCGTTTTGTTTCACCTTGACTGCCATGATATAAATTTAACCTCAATTGCTTCTTCAATTTTTTTCTTCAATTCCAACAAAGTGATAATTTTCTTCTATTACTACTATAATACACAATACATATACCAGAAGGTTTGGATAATTGCAAGCTGCAACCAATCAGAAACGTGTTTTTAGTTTCTATGGCTGGGGTTGAGGGTGAAAAAATATACTGTTTAGAAGATAATGTCTACAATGCAGTGAGCAGAGTGGGTCATAATGGGTGGTGGTTCGGAGTGGTTCACGGTGGGTGATGGGCCACAGTGGGTTACGTGCTGTTGACCCACGACCCACTGACCCACTCAGAAAACTCGACCCACTCACCCACTCCAACTCTGGATTTGACAACACATAGAAGATGGAAGACCAAAAATTGCATGGTCACCATTTTTTATTGTTTCACTTCAGGCAAGGGAAGAACGCGCGAATAGTGGTTGTGATTTTTACTGTCCTCAATGTTTCTGTGTTTTTTGTCCCTGTTCTAAAACAATTACTTTAAAAAACTGTAAAAGTGAGTAAAACGCGTAAAAATAGGAAACAAGATACTGAGGAAGGTTCGTTAAATTAGTTAACTTTTTAAAAAAATAATCCAGTACCCTGAAACACCAGATTCCAATCAATATGAGTATCTGTCCAATGCCATGCCGTGCCGTGAAAAATCAGGGCCCCAGGCGAGAGCATACGGAAGCGCGTTCGTACATATGAGTTGTCAATTTAAAGTTGGCTTCTCTGGACTATTCTTTCTGCATAATACTTTACTATTTTATCATGACTGAAATCAGGAAGTTTCAGCATTATTACACTGGAATCGTAAAAGTGTGTAATTACTGAATTCACTGCACATCCAGGTCTTTCCTTTTCCCAGGATAGTGATGTCTTAGAATAGTGACTTAAGTGTTAGTTTATTAATGGTGTGGCGGGTTCGATTCCGGCTGTGGCAATTAAGGAAGTTTTTATAATTTGCAATATTGATACTTTTGATGTATACTAACATGAAAATATTCAGTTTCTCTGGATCTAAGATTTGAGACGACTTCCTTCACAGGAAATGCCAACAACACAAAATTACGTCATCGTATCAACCTTCATTCGTAACTTTCTGGGAACGTAACGTGTTTGGACAAGTATTGATGAATACATAAGGGCTAAACACGTTCTTACTGCTGTAGTAAGGGCCAAAAATGAGTTCCAAGGAATTGTTCTTAGTTGGGCACAAATTGCAAATAGTGATCGAACTTACAACTCTAGTCACGAGAATGATCCCTTTAAGATGTCGCCTCACCTTTTACCTAGAAGAAGGGTGAAACAAAATGCATTACTGTTATCAGCTAACCAATATTTATATCCCATTTCTTGTTGTCATAAAATGATAATTCTATCTGTAAATCCATAAACGTAATAATATTATTGCGTTCATGTGTAAACCTAAGAAAACATCTGACATACTGTACATATTTTCTGTTCCTATGAATATCTTCGACAATGTTACTTTTCTTTCCTTCTGTAATAATAATAATAATAATAATAATAATAATAATAATAAAGAAATAACATAATTACAATACCAATTATATAAACATTACCTTCCCATACAGAAAAATTAATAATTCTCACGACGGGATTTGAACCCAGGTAGCTGCAATGAGAGTTTCCTGCTTTCACAATTTTTTAAAACAAATCGCCCCAACCGGAGTATTCTTCGCCACTGGCACCTCATGTCCTTTCGACGTATTCCAAACACTACAGGGACACAAACACAGAAATACTGAGGACAGTTAAAATTCCGACCTTGCTCTTCAGAGGAATTCGAACCCCTAGTGGATTGCGCCTCTTGATTAGAAGCCGAACACCCGAGATCACTCGGCTAGTGCCACTGGCTCAATTTGCCCCAAATTCCTCATATGAATATAAGAAAATAAACTACTATTAATGGAACATATAGAACTGTCTATTTCTACGCGTGTTGATACAATTCAAAGAATGTAAAAATAATTTCTGTCGTCTTTTCTTCTTTAGAAATCTGAAGTTATGGTAAAGAAGAAATGTAAATCGGGACCATCCCTGAAACCGATGACGAAGCCTTAACTTGAAGAACGTTTCGTGATACTTTCGTCATTGAGGAACGTCTATATAACTTGTTTTTGAATTAAACAAGGAAATCTCGACTAACTCATTAAGACACTAACACAAGCATTAGTATATTTTTTTGTATTTTTCCATGAAACGATTTTAACTAGGCATTAGTTTGGGTAGAAGATGAAGTGGTGCGGTAGATGAGTAGTTAGCGCATTGAACTTCTATTCGGTAGTCGCGGGTTCGAATCCCGGCTAGGCTGAAACTTTTTTAAGTGTTTCTGTTTCAATTTCAATTTCAGTGCATACTCAGTGTGACAAGCAAGATCTTCTCTTCCCTAGAAAGAAAAAGATGTTGAAATGAGGAGAATTAGATAAGGTCTATCAATGGAGACAGTTATTTACAAACTTATTTCCAGCAGTTGTTTTAGATTTGATATTTTCGTCTACTTTCAAGCATTTTCTGATTCATGTGAGATCAGTATTTTTATTTCTCTAAACATACAGTATATAATGAAATAATACATTACATACACAGCAATATTGAGACTAACATAGGATGTTCATTGGACAGCACGCTCTGAACCACAGAGATTCATCTCAGAATGGAGAACTGTTTCATTAGTCACCTACTTTACAATTTTACCTGCATAAACACCTGACTCAGTGCTACCAACTGCTGTCAATGCCGAGAAAAGTTTCGTGTAAGTTGGGTTGCATCTATCCAGGCGTTCTCACAACTGCAAATGACCAGGACCCCAAGTAATGGAATTAGATCACTTAGGGAGGAGATACTTTTGTGGTTCAGTGTACCTATTTCAAACGTACTTTTTATGTAAAATAATAAACACTTCTGACAAGTGTATATACACTTATTTATTAATAACTAAATGACAGTGTAACGGTTTCGACAACTTAACATTGTCTTTATCAGACACTAACTGAAAGAGGTATCTTCAGAGCACAGACATTTATACTAAAAGTGAAAGTACTCAAATTCACTGTTTGCATGGGAATCCACAGTATCCAAATACAACTGATTATAAATACAGCAATATAAAAATATATATAGACATAAAAAATAAAATATAACAATATATATAACTATATAAATATTAAACTATATATAATATTAAATATATGGATATACATAACAGATAAATCTGTTTAGTCTTGTTCTACAATTTGTTCCAATAATTTATTCCATAGCTCATGTATTAGCAGTCCACTTGTCCAGTTCATTAATTTTTTTATTTTTCTCTTTCTTTATCCTTTGTGCTTCCTTCCATTTCCTTATTATTGGTCTATTCTCCCTTTCTAGACCCTGTACACCTTCCCAATTTATATCACGGCTCGTTTCTTTAACATGTTTTATATGGCATTATTTTCTCTCTTGTCTCACATCATCCCTATGTTGTTTTATTCTCTTTAAGTTTTTTCCCTGTTTCTCCTATGTATATCATATCACAATCCTTACACTTCAATCACAATCCTTCCTTCGAGGTCATAGGAGAAAAGAAGATCAAAGGTGAGGTATTCAAGGAATAGGTTGAAAACGGAAGAAGAAAAGGTTTTAAAAAGTGGGTGAAAGAAAAAGGAAGGATTCCAAAGATGAAAGGATTCCCGAAGATTCACAAGGAAGAGATTAAGCTAAGGCCAGTATTGGACTGTAGGGGAAACTATCTGGAACCATTAGAAGAATAATTAAGAAAAATAGCAGAAGAGATACGGGTAGGTCAAGAGAGTCACCGGGTAAAGAGTACGGAGGAAGTGAAAAGAATGTTAAAGCGTACAGGGAATAAAAAGGAGAAAACAACTACGTTTAGGCAGTGTTCCGAGTATGAAGAGGGATTACGTAGTGAAAGGGAAAGAAATAAGAGACTGGAAGAAAGAGAAAATATGAAAGCCTTGAGAGTAATATGGGACAACAGTTTTTGTACAATAGGGGACAAACTAGTCAAATTGAGGAAGGACTGAGTATAGGTTCAAGATTAAATCCAGTGTTGTCACAACTGGTGATGAACAGATTGGAGCAGAAAGTGATAGAAGGTGGAAACAACCTAATATTGTTTTACAGATACGTTGATGACTGTTTGGGGGTATGGAGAGGAACAAAGAGACAACTGGAAAAATTCGTAAAGAAGATTGAAGGAATAAGACTGGAAATGGTATTGGAGAAGAACAATATTATAAACTTCCTGGATATGACTATACAGAGAATTGACAAGAGTATTGACAACAAGATGGTATAGGAAAAAATGTGCGGCAGGAGTTTACTGTCACGAAAGGAGTGATGTGGATTACAGTACCAAAAGAAACTTCATAAGGAATATGGAGAGGAGAATATAAGAAATAGATACTGAAAAAGAGAAAAAGGAGGATATAGAGAAGTTCCATAACCTACTAGAGCAGAACGGGTACAACAAAGAGAAGTTAAGGAAGAACAGAATATAAGATGAAAGAAGGAAAGGAAGGAGAAAGGAGAGAAAGGAAGAGGAGGAGAACAAATGGCACGAGATAGAGAGCATTGGGGAAAAGACAAAGTACTAAAGAACTTACTAAGAAGAGGTGGGGTAAAGACGTACAGAAAAGGAGGACGAAGAATTTTGGAAGTGATTAAGGAACTGAAAAGTAGAAAGAAGAAAATATGTGAGAGAGATGAAGGTGCAGTGTATAAAGTGAAATGTAAAGATTGTGATATGATATACATAGGGGAAACAGGGAAACACTTACGGAGAGAATAAAACAACATAGGGATGATGTGAAACTTAAGAGAGAAAATAATGTCATATACAAACATGTTAAAGAAACTGTGCATGATATAGATTGGGAAGGTGTACAGGGGCTAGAAAGGGAGAATATACCAATAATAAGGAAATGGAAGGAAGCACAAAGGATAAAGAAAGAGAAAAGTGAAAAATTAATGAAATGGACAAGTGGACTGCTGATACATGAGCTATGGGATAAATTATTGGAACAAATTGAAGAAAAAGAACAAGACTAAACAGATTTATATGTAATTTATATCAATATATTTAATACTATACATAGTTTAATATTTATATAGTTACATATATATATTGTTATATTTTATTTTTTATGTCTATATATATATATATATATATATATATATATATATATATATATATATATTTATATTGCTGTATTTATGATCAGTTGTATTTAGTATAAGGTTAGTTTTAAATCATATAGGTATCACAGGAAGACTAAGAGAAAGTTTTAAGGCAATTGGTCAAGTATAAACAACAGGTGTGTTACAGATGTTTGGAGAAGATGAACACAGGTGGGAGGGAAATTAAGTCAGAGCAGGTGGCCAACAGATGACGCACGGAGAAGTACGACTCAGGTGGCTTCCCATGCAAACAATGAATTTGAGTACTTTCACTTTTAGTATAAATGTCTATGCTCTGAAGATACCTCTTTCAGTTAGTGTCTGATGAAGACGACGTTCAGTTGTCGAAACCGTTACACTGTATTTTAGTTTTTAATAAATAAGTGTATATACTCTGGTCAGAAGTGTTTATTATTCCATTTAGTGAGTTCCAGAGTCGTGATGGATAAGAGTTGTACTTTTTACCTTGAATTTTTATTTTTCCATTTGTTTTTAAGATGAACATGGAATACTACTGAGAACTTACGAAATAGTGGAAAACACACTGATATTTGAATCATCTCTGAAAGCACATGCAAGATTAAACCTAAATACTGAGAATTACCAACCACACTAATAAGGGACAAAAAATTAATAGCTGAAAAAAAGTCTTTGTTATATATACACAAACACATACACTAAATAACATATATCCAAAATGGTACACAATCAGTGTTCTAGCTAAACACTTTTTCAGACAGGGAGAGAAAGAAGCTAAAAGAAAAGAAAAACTAAACAGGAAAAAAAATACCTGTGAAGTGTTGCACATCTGGAGGTTTCACAGCTACTTTCCCCTATTTAATTTTTCTTTCTTTTCTTACTTCTCCTCCTCTCTATCTGATGATGTACTTGGCGAAAATACAAATAGTGTACATTTCTTTTTAATGTATGATTATTTTTCAGTCTTGTGGTAAGTAATTTAGTTTCCATTCCTGGGAAACACATACATATATTGGAATATAGGAATGTCGAGAAGGGAGTAGAAAATATAATCACACATACTAGAGAAGTACACAAGTAAGTACTTTCGTTCAACTGTTTAATCAGCTAGGAGGGGAAGAAGTAGACACATTTAAAAAGAAGTTTAGAGGCATCCAGGTGGTCGCTATGATTCCAACGCTCTTATAGTGTACTGTGTGATTATGTACAATAGAACTACCATTGTACTTCGGAAATCATAATCTTTAATGTATCATAGGATTACGCTGCGATTTTGATTGCCATCATGCCTGTCGTTTCACTGAATACATAGTCACCTCACATTAATTTGTATGGCTTCATGTTAAATTAATTATTTTGACATTATGTCCTGTAAAATAAACGTAGAAAGGCTGAAAACAACAAAAGTGAATCACTTTCAAAACTTCTATACCAATCTTCACAAACTTAAAAGAAAGCGGTAGTTATTCTGTGACGGATATTATAATATGTTCAGGGTGGAAAATTCTGAATTAGTCCAAATCAAACTATGAAGGATTTAATGCATGGTCATCAAATATCCGTTACAAAATCACTATTTCTATCTTTTAAGTTTATGAAAATTGTTAAAAAGCGTTAAAAGTTGTACATTTTTCTTCCAGAAGACTGTCTTCTCATGTTTTATTTCACAGAGTATAATGTCGAAATAATTAATTTAACAGTAAGCCATGTAAATTGATGTGAAGTGACCACATACTCAGAGATACAGACAGACATGATGGCGATCACAATCACAGCGCTGATAGAAATGATACATGAAGAATAAAAATCTCCAAGGTATAAAGGTAGGTCTAATGTACTTAGTGGGATGTACTCTATTGCTTCAATCAGTAAGTGCGGTGATTATATTTTCAGTAACTTGTGTTAAGTAATTAATTATATTTGGTCTAGGAATTAATTCGTGCGGTTTTACAAAAGATGGCGTAACTAGCTTATTGTCCCATAGTTTCGTTGATCCAAACATGCGTTGAAAACTACTGTCATTGAGCATCTTGTTTAGTATATGTCAGTTGCTTGAAGCGGAAACAACAACATTTTTTCTTCAACTGAAAATGGCGCATTTTGTGCCTGATAAAGTGTTTTTGCGGGGAGTTATTCTTCATTGCTTTAACATGAAGAAAAGTGCTACCGCAAGTCATCATATTTTAGTGGAAGTGTTTGGTGACCATGCTCTGAACATGTCAGAAGTGGTTTGCACGGTTTAAAGGTGGTGATTTCAGCTTGGAAGACCAAAAGCAATTTGGACAGCCAAAAGAATTTGAAGATGAAGAATTGAGAGCATTGCTTGATCAGGATTCGTGTCAAACGCAGGACGAACTTGCAGAAGCATTTGGAGTTGAGCAAACAACAGTTTCCAAACGTCTCAAAGCCATAGGAATGATTCAAAAGATGTCTTATTGGGTTTCACATGAATTGAAAAGAAAGACGTTGAAAGAAGAAAAACCGTTTGCGAATTGCTGCTTCAAAGACAGAAAAGGAAGGTATTTTTGCATCGAATTGTAACTGGTGATGAGAAGTGGAATCATTACGAGAATCCTAAACGAAAAAAGGCCTGGGTGAAGCAAGGTGAACCAGGTCCTTCACAACCGAAACGAGATATTCATTGTGCAAAGGTTATGCTGTATATATGGTGGGATTTGAAACGTGTGGTGTACTATGAACTTCTGAAACTTGGTGAAACTATGAATGGAGAACGTTATCGACAACAATTAATGCGTTTGAAGCAAGCTCTGGCCTGAAAACGACCAGAATGGAATAACAGGCATAATAAACTTATTTATCAAGATGATAACGCTCGACCACATGTCGCAAAACCGGTCAAAACCTATTTGGAAAATGTCGGATGGAAAGTGTTACTCCACCCGCGATATTCACCAGACACTGCTCCGTCTGACTACTACTTGATCGATTGCATGAATAACGATTTGATTGGACAGCGATTCACTTCTTCAGAAAATATCGATAAATGGATCTTTGATTAGATTGCGTCAAAAGATGAGGAATTCTTTCGACACGGAATCCGTAAATTGCCTGAAAGATGGGGGAAAGTAGTGGCTAGCGATGGACAATATTTTTGTTAACGTATTCATTTACTTTGTTTTTGAAATAAAGCTTCAATTTTTATTAAAAACCGCACGAATTAATTCCTAGACCAAATATATATAATTATAATTATCAGAATAATGGAAGCACCTATGCAGTATAATACGTAGTAGTATAATACTCAATTATGTGACGAATACTAGTTGTTACAGGTTCAATTTTGTCAGATAATCCAGCACTATTTTAATAAGTTGCATCTTACTAAGATGTTACCATTACTATGATATATACAAGGTGGACCATTTATCCTGAAACACCCTCGTAACTTCTAAACAAAGAGTTTGCTATGCTGCTTAAATTACGTATTTGTGAAAAATGATTAAAATGAACGTAGTATTTCTTTGCTTCTCCAACATTACAGTAGTACTTTTTATTCATTGTAATTACACGCTCTGGAGTTAGATAATTATACGAAAAGTTTCAAACTTAACTAATATTTATCTAATCTCCGATTCCTGCTGTATTATATCATATTCCTCCTATTGGCTTGAGATATCAGTTTGCTGTAAACGGTATTATAATTTATGCGTCTATTTGAAACTATGTAAGTCCTTAAATATGATCTTTATCTAAGTACTTCTATGAAATAAAACTCTTTTAAAAAACTAGAATTGTCAATTTCTTGAAGCTTTGTTTCTATATATTCGAAACGTGTCATGATCATAGTATTAGATGCTGTGGTACTGTCTTATTTGTGTTATTACTAGAGCTCCGATATTTACGAAATAAAAACCTTAAAAATAGGCAGACAATTAAGTACTAAAAATCTCGATAATATGCACCAAATCAGGCATTAAAATTTTTAAGAGAAGAATAAACAACTTAAGTAAGAAAAATCTATTTTATAGGCACACAAATTATCTTAATACGAGTACCTCTGCCTGAAGAGGAGCCTCTGAATAACAGAATTACCTGAAATACGTTAATACTCTATTAATTGAAATGAAACGAATGAAATGTAATCTTTCACTTTAACGTCCGACGATTATGCCCTTTAGGCTAAAGGAGACAGATGATTAAGGCAAGTGAGAGACGATGGAAGAATTTGTGGAATAAGAATGTGAGAAGAAACCGGAGTACCTCAAGCACACCCAGGGATACTATGTTATCCACCACACACTTACTTGGCTGAAGATCGAATCAGAGACCTCACGCACCAGAGGTAAGCGCTCTACTATTGAGTTACCATACCCCCTCTCTATTAATTGATTCTAGAACTGGTTTGTTCAAAAACTTTATTGCAGTTCTTGCATTAATTGCCAGTACACACTAGAAGTCATTAACGAGAAACAGTCTGATTGCACATAACTACATGATATTTTTTCGAGTTACCCATAGTTACACATTGTTCAAAACTGAAAGTGATCTTTCTACTTCCACCGACGTCATCGATATATATTTGAAAAAGCCCGCGATTCAAAAATCTGAATTCGTGATGGAGCTATTAAAAATATTTTCTTCGTATTGGATATTAAATTCACGTCCGAAAATAAACTACGGATTTGTTCTACAATTCTGTGAAGTATATGAGATATTCACGTGATATCAAGCATACGAGGAAACAAGACTTGAAAAATCGTCGCAGTTTTTTTTTCCCCCATATATGGCACTCCATCCTTCAATAACAGAAGAATGTCTTCATGTTTGACTCCAAATGGCCATATTAAATTCTAAGCATTGGTAAACGCTTGAGGAATTGTAGCACCATTGTCTTCTAATTTTTCACATGCACATGAATACAGGGTGAGTCAAAAGTCCTTGGACACCTGCATAAGTTTGAAAATCGACGGGAAAAGTAAAAAGTGATGATGCGAACAGAGGTTTCATGAGGAACCGCAACTTTTGGAGTGTATGTCATTCATGGCTGCCATCTTGAAATCCGCCATTTTGGATTCAAGTCAATTTTTTTAAATGGGAAGGGGGTGTATGACACATCAAATAACACTACCCTGAGCTTAGGAATTTAATGGTGTAATTTGTTTTTTTTTCTATCTTGTACAGTTTAGAAGTTATTAATGTTCAAAGGCGGGAAATTACCTTGATACTGACCCAGTTCTCTTTGTTCCAGGTGATCTAAAATGGGTCTCACACGTGAACAGAAGATCCAAATCATCCTTATATCAGGGGATCGCAGGTACCGAACAATAGCAGCTGACTACAACAGACGGCACCCAGACTGAGAACAGGTATCGCACAGCACGGTGGCTAACGTGATCACCAAATTCCGGGAGACGGGCTCTGTTCAAGATAGGGCACGTAGTGGGCGACCAGACTGCCACCAATGAGCAAACTGCAACGGCGGTTGTTGCGTCGTTTGTAAAAAGTCCTAAACGAAGTACCCGTCGTGTGTCCCTAGCATGTGTAATAAGCCAATCCTCCGTTGTCCGGATATTGCACGCCAATCAGTGGCATCCTTACAAGCTGCACATGCAACATAAACTGAACGAGGATGACCCCGATCGATGTGGGCTACTGAAAAACACGAACTTTATCCTGCGTTTGTGAAGGGCATACTGTTCAGCGACGAGGCGTATTTCCCTTTGAACGAGGAGGTTAATCGAAATAATTGTCGGTACTGGTGTGACGCAAATCCGAACTGGGTTGATCCAAGTCGAGAACATAGTCCTGCGAAGGGGATGGTGTGGTGTGGCATATGGGACACCCGCATCATTGGGCCATTTTTCATTTACAACACCTTAACTGCACCACAGTATCTGATGCTGCTGCAGGACCTTGTGTTCCCTGCCACACTGAACGCTGACGGCATTTTCCCCATCTTATTTTCAGCACGATGGAGCCCCTCTACACTATGGACTTGGTGTCCGTGAATGGTTGGATGAACAACTGCCAGGGAAGTGGATTGGTCGCCGTGGTCCCGTGGAGTGGCCACCCAGATCCCCTGACTTAACGCCCCTTGATTTTTATCTATGGGGACATCTTTAGCAGATAGTGTATGCTGAGACAATCCGTGATTTGAGACACCTGGAGGAACGCATCCAACAAGCCTGTGACCAAATTTCAGGAGACATTCTCCTCCGTGTGCAGTCAGAGTGGTTGCGACGACTACAGTTGTGCATTGCACGGGATGGACAACACGTAGAACATGCGTTGCAGCATTCAGTATCAAGGTCATTTCCCACCTTTGAACATTAATAACTTCTAAACTGTACACGATAGAAAAAAAAAAAAAACAAATTACACCACTAAATTTCTGAGCTCAAGCTAGTGTTATTTGATGTGTCATACACCCCCCCCTTTCCATTTAAAACTGACTTGAATCCAAAATGGCGGATTTCAAGATGGCGGCCATGAATGACTTAAACTCCAAAAGTTGCGGCCCCTCATCAAACCTCTGTTCCCATCATCACTTTTTACTTTTCCCGTCGATTTTCAAACTTATGCAGGTGTCCAAGAACTTTTGACTCACCCTGTATATATTTGAAGTTTCATTAACATTCATTGGCCCAACCGCAAATTAGCCATGTGCCTTCCCACGACATCAATTGTCTTATCAATAGCAATCTAAAGTTTCTTCCCTAATTTTTTGGATGTCATTTGTGTAGCATTAAAGTAATATTTCCACAGTATTGACTCATTTGGCACTTGTTCTTTTGTGTACTTGGACAAGAAATTTCTCAAAGACGGATTTTCCTATTTCAAAAAAGAAATACCAGTGTCCATATATGTCTTACACAACTCCAGTGAAAACTGCTACTGACGATCAGAGCTTACATATGAAGAAATGAGAGACGATCTTGGCTAATCTATTTTTGTCTTTCTATCCACAGCAGACTTACGTCTGGTTGTTACTAAATATTGCAAAATGAGACACTTTTTACGCAATTCACTGACATATCACAAAACTTACAAAACAATGTTGATTCACCAACGGAAAACGCGTCCGAACTAAATGCTTTACGAAATTGTTCCGCTCACAAGGGAAGTTCTGGAGAAAGCACTTGCCTGCAGAGAAACTAAGGATGCCATTTGAAAGACCAATTCATGTTAATTACAACAAGCTAATAAAATTCCTGTACGGTTAAGAACTTTTCCACAGCACGACTGAGCCTTCTACCTTATTATGCAGTTTTGATGGTTTGAATTTGCTACTGCTTGATCACTGGGATCCATTCACAGACAAATTGTCCATTCAAAGTTGGATGACGGATGACAAAGACATAATGGTTGAGAATATACCAAAGAACTGCACCGATTTGTACAACCATTTGATGTGTTTGGATTAAGACTAATCAAAGATTATGGCAGGAGATTTCTACATAGTATGAAACTTCTTCATCCGGACGTTATGATGTACCAACGTAAAAATCAAATAAAATTCGTATCCATGCTAATGAATCAGTTCCGATCATCGCGATACATTGGATTGTTTCAGTTTGCGTTCCACAAGGCAGGTTACCGAACAAATCATATACCTTTTGGATCACCTGTCGAATCTTCTTTTCGTTTTGGTTATGCGAACTGTTCCCTTGACGGATGCAACGCAATTGCACATATAAAATGTTCATGGGGCAAGGAAGTCTTTTGCCTGCGTCATTTCTTCATAGAACAGAAGAACAGTGATCAATTTTCATCTCTAACCTATCGTTATTGTGAACAGTATAATGACTAATTTTAACTAACAAATCCGTTGGTTATTGTAAAACAGTTTTTTCTGTTACCTCCGACAGATTTCAATTCGTATGTCAATATTCGTTGCTAGCAATGTTGTATTTAACGCGTTTAAATTTGCACATACTCATTTTTTCATATAAACTTCCAACTTGAATCTCTCTACCAGTTCTCAACCGTACAGGAATTTTATTAGCTTGTTGTAATCAGCATGAATTGGTCCTTCAAATGGCATGCTTAGTCTCTCTGCAGACAAGTGCTTTCTCCCGAACTTCCCTTGTCAGTCCTCAATAACGATGCAACACACCGCTAGAACAGAACACAAAACAAAAACTAACAAGGAATTGAAGCCTTAGATTTCGGTCAACGAAGTAAATACGTGGTGGTGATAGTAGTGCTTTTACCTGATCCTGACATCATGTGATAACGAAATTTATCACGTGATGTACAGCAACTAGCTTCCACTTCATTTCTAGGAATTACACGAAAACCTGTAGAATCATTTTTCTTGAAAAAAGCTGAAAAGCTATAAAAATGAAGTAGGGATACTGCAAGAAAACACAAGGAAAGGCGCTTATAGATATGAAAGCATAAAGACATAAAATAAACGAACTAAAATTTGTTATATATAGAGATAAGAACCAAACTAATTAAGTTTCTTTTATAATATCACTAATATTAAAATTACGCATTGTGCCTAAAATGCAGGATCTAGTTATTATTATTGCACACACTTCCAAAAATGTGGGTGTGTATGATTCTGTAACGTCACTGTTTACAAACTGAGTAATAAACTTGGTATTGTAAATTTTTGTTTAACATGTAGAGTTGAAATACGTAATAATCTGACATAGAGCTATTTGAAGGAAACACTACTTTACGTTGGGCTGGAATCACTCTTTACTTGATGATGTTGCAGAGATTATCAAATAATACCCTCCTGTCTATGTATAGGTCGTACAAAACATCAGAGATTTATATCTACAATATTATTTTACAAGTTACGAGTGCTTTCAAGATAACTGCTCCACTCAATCTCTCTATCCATTTATCATCTACATATAAATCTATATCTACCTATATACCTAGGTATATAGATCCTTATCAATTTCATGGAAACACCTGGAGCTGGAAATGCTTCCGATGTTTGGGTTCGCAACGGTCAGGCGAAGACCGAAGAACCGGACTGTCGGCGCTACTGTGTTAAAACAAACACGTACCTGAGTTACGTACCAGGAGAGCAAACTCTGTACTACGTGAGGAGCAGCAGAAAGGCAATGTGCAGTGAACTGAGTAGATGACGATAGAGTAAAACGCACGGCCTCTCTGATTCCTGAAGAGGGCAAATTGTCGGCGCTTGTTTATATGACGAAATTGGCAAGTGTCTTGGGTATGAGAATAGTGTCTAAGGTGATGATAGCCTATAAAACCCATGGCAAAACCACATCGACGAAGAACAGTGAAAACGAAGAAAATATTCAATGACAGATTCCGCCGAGCGCTAAAGTGAAACTATTACTGAAAATTGTCATGCGGTTGCGGTGCAAATGATGAAGGAACTCAACTAGCACCTCCAACACCCTGTGTCAACAATCACAGTCTTTCGCGAGTTACATGACATGGATATACGGGTACGGGTTGGACGAGCGAATCCTGGGATAAGGGGCTACAACTCTTTAGCACAATCCCAATGGTGACGCTAACATGCAACATGGATTCTGATGAATGAAAACATGTAATATGAACGGATGAGTCGTGATGTTCCTTATTTTAAACCGTCTTTATGCTACAATGAAGCATATGACTCAAAATATCTCCACCCAACCGTAAAACATGGCGGCAGCTCTGTTATGCTGTGGGCTGCAATATCGTGGTTTTCATCGGATCTTGTACTGATGCTTACCTGTCGCGTCATTATTAGTGCTTATCGCCATTTTAGGCGAGCATGTGCATCCTGTAGACCAGATGTTGTTTCTGGACAATGATGTCATTCCAGGATGATAATTCACCCGTTCATACAGGTGGAGTTTTTGTGGCGTGGCTTGAAGCAATTGGGACGAAGTTCCAACATATCCTCTGGGCTGCCACAATCCTTGGACCTGAACATAATTGAACATCTGTGGTCCTTTTTGGAGACAAGAATCCGACGTAGATTTCCTCTTCCGCCTTCATCCTCTTTCAAGGAATTGAGTGATGCACTGCATGCGGATTGATATAATATTCCACTTGGTACAATTCACGACCTCTATGACTCTATTTCACGTCACATCAGAATTGTCCTGAGGGTGAAAGTTGGTTCACCAACACTATATTAATATAAGTTGTACTTTTTTCAGATGTTTTCATTAAATTGATAAGAAACTATATACAATTTACCTGATGTTCAAAAATTCTCTCCGCAGTGGACGTCCATATCTATTATTGTTACAAAGATATTTAAAATGTGTATGTGTTCTATGATTGTTCTTCACCTTCACAGGCAAATTGTTACCCTTACACTCCACCTGGACTCCCTGTTGTCAATTTCACAATCATTCACTTTCATTAATCATACGTCTCCTAGCTTAACGGACTGTTATGCCCTAGGAGACGTGAATTACGTGAGCGTGGCCGGCAAATACAAAAGCGGTACTTATTGTTCTCAGGAGGAAAAGTAGATGAGATTGAAGACAAATTGTTGCGTAGTCCTTCAAAATCATTGTGAGGTCTACGAAAGGAAACCAATATTAATGTAGGGACTTCGTATTGCAGACAACCGTAGGAACATGTCGAATGATTGCTCCGATGAGCATGCTTTCATTTGTCGGCAAAGATATGGTGTACTAAAACCTCTTATGCCTTACGTGAGGAGCCCTTACATTAAAACACGAAATTTTCGGACGCCAGGTCGATATAATTTTAGCAATAAACAGTTACCCTTTACTTTGTTTGCCTTCAAATTGGAAAGAAAGAAAAAAAAACTCTCTGATCTGCTTAATAGATTCAGAACTGAAATCTCCTGCCTTGCACTACATGCAGAAAAAACTGGTGTATGGGGAACTATGTATCACACCCAACCATCATTGGCCCCATATTTTCCCATGACACTATTAACTCCGACAGACAGTATTTCGAATTTTTTCCGTTCACAGAACAACTTAGTGAACACGAACTACCTCTTTCCTACTTCTAGCATGATGATTAACAGCACAGACATCAAGAGGGACGAGGTAGGTACTGTATGAAGATTTCGGCGATAATCTGTATGAAGATTTCGGCGATAATCTGTATGAAGATTTTAAAGGTAATCTAGACACAAAGACCACCTCAAATACTTGCAGTACGATAGGCCAATATCATAGCTTACATACTGTCTATCGATCAAGCAACTATACAACAAGGGTCTGCAAATATGTGTCAGAGAACAGACTTGCGCCCCGACATCATTTTCAACATTTACTGTAGCTAAGGTGTATTATGGTATATCTTTTCCTGTATGTTTGTATACATGTGTTCCACGTTATAGGACTTTTTGTTGTCCACTACGGAAACATTTTTCAAACACACTACATAAATGCGTGAGAATCAATGAAGGAATGAACATACTTTGAGTGATGTTCTTTATTCTTTCCTGCATTTCGGCCGGAAGTCATCTTCAACTGGGCTTGTCTATCCGAATCATTTTGCTTCGTCTTCGCCAATGCTCTTTTGTACGAAAGCGTACACAGCCAACATAACAACTTCCCGTCAACCTTTAAGACAGAAAAAAAGTAAGATTAGCATTTTATAGAAAGGAAAGTATTAAGTAGTATTGTCGCTTCACACTGATAGAAAAAGAAATCGAATATTCATTAGTAGATGAAAAACTTATTAAAGCAGTTTGCTCAAACATTTGTAGTTAATCAGATTACGTTTCCTCGTCTACTTGAATACCTGTCAACTGTCAGTGTACATACTGTATACTGATAGAAAATGAAAAATTAACACCAAGAAGGAAGCTATATACGAACATTATATTAGCGTGGGATATTGTTACAATGTTTCCCGTACCACATTGTACGTCAAATTGGTTGTAAACGTTAGTCAAATGTCACAACGGTGTCGATGTGTTCAGTTCGTGCAGTTCCCACACTTGAAAGAAGGTGTATCATTATTATGCGGAAGTCCAGGTAATCGTTACACAGAGTCGTGCAACACATTGTATGCAAAACGTGGGATGTGTATTAAAGTTGGCATCAATGATCTGAGCAAGTTGTACACGTATGCACGCCTGGACATCTACATTATATGAGCTTCTCTGAAATAACACAGCAATTGTATTACAGGTTAGAAGTAATGGCGCACTCGATGTATTAACTAGGGTCATTTATAACCACTTGTTGGACACAGGGCTACGGACACAAGGACCGTATGTCAGACTTCCTTTAGGCTCTACTAATCTGCTGCCCGCTTCCAACTCAAGATCGTGAAGGCAAAATTTGCATCACTGTGTTTAGTGATCACAGCCAATCATACTTCGACATTAATGATGATCGTTTGCGAGTGTAGTATTGATTGGGTCAACATCTTCCACAATATATGGCGGCTTCACACGAGATCAATGCCAATTATCACGGTATGGGGAGCCAACAATGATGCTCTCCTGTTGTATGAGGTGCAGCACACATTCAGATTATCATCCATGTTATATTTTTTGTACACCAGAGAAATGCATTATTTCAACAAGATAATGCTCACCCACATACCACTCGTGTTACCCAAAGCGTTTTCTAAATCACGCATGATCTTACCGTGGCCTCCACGATCATCAGACCTGCTCCCATTAACCATACGTAGATTCGATTGGTTGGTGTCTTGTCCAGTCTGTGGCCCTGGCGACACCAGGTGGAAGAAGAATGGAATGCAATTTCGCCAAACGACACCCAGCACTTATCCTCATGGGAGAGTGCAAACCTGTGCTGAAATGAAATGAAATCTTCAATTTTTACGACCCTCGGTTATGCCGGCTAGGCTAAAGCACACAGTGACGATGAGAAATGAATGAAATAGTGGAAGATGAAAGTGGGAGGAAACGGGAGAACTCCGAGAAAACTGACACGCACGGTGTTTGTCCAAAACAAAGCTCACTTGGCGCGAAAGACACCATGCACTAGAGGTGAACTCTCTACTACTGAGCCACAGCGGCTCATACCTTTATTGAAGCTCGAGGAGAGTACACAACGTACTGACAAGATGTGGGACATATTTCCTATAAATTTCGAGCATAGTAAAGGTTTTTGTGCATATGATATATTTGTATAAAATTTTTATTAAATGGAACCACGATTTCTGAGTGTAAAATTTTCATTTCCTACTAGTACATACAAGGTAAATATCTGTATCTTTAACTATTGCAGCAGATCACAGATACAAAACCAGTAAACAAAATTATATATGGTATGATAACGTCAAAATACCTAATTTAGTATGTTGTTGGAATATTGCAGTACGATTGTCGCTGTCCCGCACTAGGTACACAAATTTTCATATAATTATATAAAAGCTGAAAGTAACAGGTTAAAAACTCACTAAATGGAAGTAGTGACACACTTTGAAGTAGGAGTTTAGTCATCAGAGACGGCGAAAACATAGTAGAGAATAACAGTAGCAAAAGGAGTTAACATCGAGGAGAATGAGTAGAACTGAGTAATCGTAGAACAATACAAGATTAAATATTCGGACCGGAATGAGTTCATCCCCAATCCCTGAAATAAGATCTAGTTGACGGAAGAGAGTAAAAACTACCTGCAAATCGTGTCTTTTAAATATTTATTTACAATGACTATTTTTTTAAATATAAAGGTAACCAACAAAGCTCTGTCGCTTTTTCACCCACCATCTTCGAACATCGATATGTCTCACCTAAGACGCACCCGGAAGATAAAAAAAAATCCCCATCAGCATCGACCACCTTTTGCCAACGTTCTGGAAGACCATGAATTCCATCGCGGTAGAACTTAGTGAGCTGTGAACCGAAAAAGGTATCAAATGCATTTTGCACCTCTGCCAGGGATCTGAACAGGTGTTCTCTAAGATGATTGTCCAAGGAATGGAATAGGTGATAATCGGGCGGTGCAATGTCCGGGGAGTATGGCGGATGTCATAGTGTTTCCCATTCAAAGCGTAGAATGGTGTCCCTGGTCATCTAGCCACGTGGGGCTTAGCGTTGCTCTGAACAGAAGGATTCCTTTGCGATTAAGAAGTGCTCCACCGTTTTGAGTTTTTCTTGAACACGGCTCGACTGCTAACAGTACACAGTTACAATGATGCTCTAACCGGCTAGTTGCAGTTCCCGATGTACGATGCAGAGAGCAGTTCACCAAATACACAGGAGGATCTTCTGGTGCAGTGCTGGTTTCGGCTGTTTCGGAGCCGGTTCATGGGATGCTAACCAATGATGATGGCGCCGTGAAGCTTTGTACAGGACCCACTTCTCATTACATGTCAATACCCTGTCTAGAAATGGCTCCTTCCTCAGACGAGACAGCAAAGAACAGGTGTCTGCTCGCGTCACCTTCTGTTCTGGAGTCAAATCATGTGTGACCCATCGAACAACTTGTAGTGCTTACCAAGTTGATGAAGGTGCTGCCGAATGGTTTCTCCACTTACACTGAATTATAGTCCCAATTTCTCATATGTCTGGCCACTGTTCGCCTCAATTGCTGCCCGAAGAGCTTCATTTTGTATATGTGCTGGTCTTCCGGCACGTAGTGTGTCTTTGAGTGTTTCGTCACCGTCCTTAAACCTGTTAAACCACCGCTGCCTGTTCGTGTAGTCAGAACACCCTCACCAAAGGCCTGGCAAATATTCCGCCCCGCTGCAGCAGCGTTTAAACCCCAGTTTGAACTCTCAGCATACTGACGCTCTGTGGAGGTCCCATGTTCATTCTGTTCTAACGCAAGTTCACGGTGTAACTGAACTTCCACAACCAGGTAGTATGTTGAATATACCCACACCAACAACTGACCTTCGCCTTATCTCTAGTCGCATTCAACTCATGGTTTGAGGGCCAATTGAACACAGACCTCCACAAAAAGCGATAGAACTTCCCTGATTACCTTTATAAACGCACAAAGCGATGATGGAATAGCACAGAAAATTCTGTCTGAACACTGGATTACACCACTTGTATGTAGCTGCTATATACGAATGGAGCTACAAGTGATTCAATTTATGTTTTATCCAAAAGATGTTTGTTCTATATAATGTATTGTTTAGTACTAAAATATGTTCTCGTTCATTGTATGGGAAGAAAGGGGGCTATTAATTTTTTAAAGGTCTGTTTATCAGAAGGTGCCACGCTGACTCAGTCACAGATCGCTCAGCTCTGGCACCTGGGATCCGTGGTTCGATCCCAGCTCGCTCCAAGTGGGCTCTGTGATGGATAAACACCGTGTGCGTGGGTTTCCTCGGAGTTCTACTGTTTCCTTCCACTTTACTCATTCCACCATCTCGTTCATTATCATCTTGGTTGGAATGTTAAACTAAAAGAAAAGTTTGTCAGAAATCGTAGTTTCTTACGCCAAACCACATGATCGTCAAACTACCTCTTATTGGCTAGTTTTATTATCAGACAGAGTTCTTCAGCCCTCAGATTGATTGTGGAAAGGTAGTGATCTACCTATCACTTTAATACAGTTAAGAATACAAAATATTTTACAACGGGGCGTTATTCTTTGTCTAAAATAAAAGCTAGTTGTTGCACTAGAGCTTGTTTTAAGAACTGCCCAAAAGTATTTATAGAATTAAGAATGTATTTATTCTCTGTTTATTGAATTTTGTTGTGGCAATCAATCTGCCTATATTGGAGTATAATCAATATTCACTCGATATAAGGAAGTCTACTCATTACGTACACTAGTTGTTGCGCCCAAATATTCGGCCCTCCACACACTATAGTTTAAAATCAGGCTTAATCAAAGAATCTAATTCCTTATTTGTCCTAATAATAAATGGAAAAACACATTCATGTTCAATTTCATTTTCAAATAATTATACTGAAACAATAAAGTTTAAGTTGCAATTAAATTGTCATAATATATTACTATAGAAATACACACGTATTAATGGTCAAATCTAAATATGGTTACGGGCCTTATTCCATTTAGACATAAATAAATTGCTGCTAAACATTCTTCAAGCAATAATGTAAAATCAGCATATTTTCGACCTCCAGGCAATCTTTTATATTGATGTACCATTATGTACTGGTATTCGTAAGGAAACAATGAAAAATCCCCATGTGACACGTACTTGTGTGACACGTGACAACAGACCTCTATGTTCTATTGATAAAGATAACAAAAGATGGAGTGGGACAAAATAGGCATGTTTTCCAGGTCATGTGTACACACTTCATAAATAATGAAATTACGCACATACCTTACTCTACATGAGAAAGTTTACCATGTCAGTTTCATTAGCCTATATGAAATTACTTATGCGTTTACTTAGCATTGGATCAACTTCCTTGCAAATAGTGTCCACACATAAAAGTTTGGCGCTCAATAAATACCCACTTGTAGCCCTTCTCACCGAACGGCAGTTTCTGAGATACTTTTTCAAATTACTGTGGAAAATAAACCAATAGGCTTAAACAATCAAAAACAACATAAACAGGGAAAGATGTATTTTTCGAAATTTATAATAGCGAAACACTAGCGTCACTGTCAGTAGTAGTTCGTAGAAACTTCTCCAGTAGCCCTCGTAATTAGTACCAACGACTGCCGATTTCACTCCTTGATCACAGAACAGTCCAGTTCCGCCTAATTTGTTCAACACATTGTGTCGGATTTCTACGTAGTACACTGCGCGCACTCCTTACTTCTTTCAATGTAATATATGTATATATACTATCCTTTAGTTAGCTAGGGACTTCGTCCCCAAACCCTCACATTTGCTCGGTCTACGGCCTTGCACTTCTCATATTCCTAACATACTAATACCTATCTAATCTTAAAGGGTTTCGAAATAGGGTCATCTTATTATAATAATTACAGCCCCCATCCTTTTTTCTTCCATTCTAATGAAAAAAAAAAAAAAAACCGCTGAAACATGCCTTTAATTAACATCGTTTCTCTTAAGGGATTTCGAGATACGGCCATGTTATTTTAACAATTATAATGTCCACCCTTTTTTCTTCCCTTCTACGAGAAACATCGAAAAACACTGAAACATGTCTTTAAGTATATTAAACGCCTAGCCACCAATTTCCATGCCTCAACCATAAGGGATTTCGAGATATGGCCATCTTATTTTAAAAATTGTAACCCAGTCTCTTTTTATTTGCTGCCTATTTTTTTCACCCTTCTAGGACAAATATCAAAAAACGGTGGAATAAGTGTCTAATTATTTTAAATGAGAAGTTCAAATACCGAATTTCATGTCTCTAATTGTCTAGGATATTATTCTCTTCCAGATTTGCATCTGTTCAGGCTTGATTCAAAAATTCCCCTAAAAAGGTTAAAATACTATACACGTACACACTAAAATGCCTATACACAGAAATAACTAACAGTCCAGAAGTGCATTCGTGATTTTCATAAATCTCAATGCAATCATCGATCTCACCGTCAAGATCTATTTACTAATAATAGTCAATTCCTGGGCCTTGTATCTATTATTTTCGAGATTGCTCCAATACTACCTCAATAACAGGCACAATTCCGGAACCATTTGACAATCAAAAGCTTTTTTCAATTTACTATATTTTTCTTCTTTTTACTCGCCATTTCCTAACAATATCCTTCTTTAAATCGCACACTCATGTGTGCTATACACAGTTTCAATTCCATCTCTGCAATGATTTGATTTCAACCATTCCCCATTAAGATAACTCTATTTTCTTTCACAATCCGGTATCTCCTTTGTGTACATTTGAACAGATCCCAGGATGTGGACATTTTAACATAATACCCGCCACCCCATTTCCCAGTCAAATTTTCAAAAATTCATCCTTAGTGGAACTTTATATAACAAATTCTATGCCCTAGCCAAGTTTCAAGTTTCTAGATTAAATAGTTTGGCCTGGGCGTTGAACAATCTGTCAGTCAGTTAGGACTACTTATTTATATAAAGAGATTCAAAGCTTAATACCAACTTTCATGTCTCTAATCTTAAGGGATTTTGAGACATGGCCATCTTATCACAACAATTATTATAACTCCATTCTTCTTCTTTCCTTGTAGGCGAAATATCAAACATCGCTGAAACACCGAAGTCCAAATACCGAAATACCGAAGTCTTTAATTATTTGGAATTAAAAGTTGATATACCAAATTTCATGTCTGTAACTTTAAACGATTTCGAGTATTGCCATCTTATTGTAACAATTGCTACTCCAACACGTTTTTCTTCTCGCCTTTTTCTCCTTGTAAAGGAATAATAAAAAAAATGCTGACCTGAAACACGTCTTTAATTATCTCAAATAAGAAACCTATACCTTGACAAGCTTCGAGATGGCGGTCTAGAAAGTCTAGAGATGGCGCTTCTATTCGAGACGTTACAGTTTAGGAGTGCGGTCATTGTGCTACGAGTGTTGAACAGGACAAGTGGCAATGCTCGATTAAAATATGATGCATTATTCAAACTGCGAATAGGCCGACATGCTATTCACATACGGCCGTGCAGATGGCAATGGGCGTGAAGCAGCATGATTCTATCAGGAGCGTTTTCTTAACAGACGCCAACCATCATACAGAATGTTCAAAGCAATTTATCGGCGGGTGTGTGAAACAGAAACCGTAGTAACTGTTAATGTAGGTGCTGGGCGACCCCGTCATGTAAGAACACCTGTTATGGATGAATGTGTGTTAGAAACTGTGGACAATAACCCAGGAACGAGAACGAAGGAACTAAGCCGTGAAATGTATGATAGTCACATAACTGTGTGGCGTGGGTTACATGAAAATACCTTATACCCATACTACCTGCAAAGGGTCCAAGGACTGACAGAAGCGGATTTCCAACTATGTGACTCACTCTGCCAGTGGTCTATCCAACAGACCACTACTGTCATTCTGTTCGTACTGTTTACTGACGAGGTCACGTTAGGAAGGGATGATATAGTCAACATGTATAACACACACGTTGGCAGATGCAGATTCCTATGGTACGCAACAGCAATTTGGACTCAATGTATGGTATGGTATTCTCCATGATCAATTGATCGGCCCATATTTGCTACACTGAACATTGAATGGAACACAGTACTTAAACTTCTGCAGGATACACTGCCCGAATTACTAGAAAATGTTCCCCTAGTGATTTCCCGCAACATGCATGATGGGGCTCCCGCGCATTTCAATGTGAATGTCCGCCGCTTGTTGTACAACTTCCCAAGATGTTAGATTGGGTGTGGCGGACCGGTGCATTGGCATGCCACTGGATTTTTATCTGTGGGGACCCACTGAAAGTGTGGTATATGCTACTCATATCAACGACTTGGAACAGTGTATTCATAACGTCTGTGCAACTGTTCGCCAATCCATGAACCGGCGTTATCATGCATACATTGCTCATTTCTGTGCCACGAATCACCTCGTTTATTACATTTATTAAGTTACACCCTGTATATATGACTCATATACTTGCCTTTTTTTTTCTTTTTTTCTTTTTTCTTTTTTTGAAGCAGTCATACTATTTGAAACGAAAAATGCAACTTTTATAACCAAAAGTAATGAAATTACATGACTCATCCATTGTCACGTCTGGGGAAATTTTTTCACAGAATTATAGTGAATCTTTTCCAGGCCAACGTTCTAGTCTTTGGGTTTTTCTTTCTTTTCAGCACGTAGCCACCGTTTTTTTTTTTTTTTTTTTTTAAATGGAAGAATATGATTTCGCGTGTTAAAAACATACCAAATAAGGAAACTAAGCTGAAAACTAACGCTTTTTTATCATTAATATATGACCTATTCAATTTAAAATTATGCTTTTTTAATATTATTTTCTTCTAAATGTATAGCCTATTTTTAAATTTCTACATACGAGGTGCGTTCAAGTTTTAAGGTATTCTGTTTTTCTTCAAATACTGTAAGCAGGTGGAAAGATGAAGATGCAGTTCATCTTAAAATACATGAACACTCTGTGAATTTATGATATTAAAGGCAGCATCACGTAGCTCGAAGTTCTTACCACCGCTAGAGTGAGCAGCATTTTCGATACTACAAGTGGTAACGTTCAATGTGCAAATATAGCGTGGGATCATCCGTTTTCTCCATCTAAGTGGTGTGGCACCGATCGACATTCATCGAAAAATATGCGTTCGTGGGTCCAGAAATTTAAAGGACGAACGTCGTGAGAAACAAACCCAAGTAATTTCGACCATGGACAAGCCGGACCACCAACATGATTGCACGAGGGGCGGGGGGGGGGGAGGAGGATTGTTATGGAGGACCGCAAATTAGGTGTGCGTGATACGGCCATTTCGACTTATCATTTTCATGGAATACATACTAAGACCATTCTACATTAAGACCTGACAATGCGAAAAGTTTCTTCAAGGTGCATTACCCGAATTCTATTTAGAACAGAATTCTGCGAGTAGCATATGTCAATTAATGTTAACACGTAGTAACGTCATGAATGGTACTTTCTCTTCGTCAACTGTCGCCATCGATGTGACAGGTGTACAGATTTTCAATGTCGAAACGAAACGGCAGTCCTCACAATGGGAGCATATTGACTCCAGCTACCAAGGGAATTTCGGGTTATCACCAGTACTTAAAAATTATGGCGGTTAAGTTTTGGGACAGAGGAGTAATCCTAACTAACTGTGTTCTAGATGTGGGTGCACTACACGATTATTATTTGAAAATTAATCCCATTTCAACATTGCAAGCAAAAAGAAGGCTGGTTATGTGCTTTTCTATTAAGATAATGTTCCTGTTTATCGGATTCTTCTAACATAAGATTTTCTTCGTAACAACTTTGGAGTGGTGTCTCATGATTTCCTACTCACCAGACTTCGCTTCTAGCGATTTTCAGTTGTTTCTGACAATGGAAGATACTCTCTGTAGATGTTAATTTTCTAGTACGTCCGTTCTCGCATCAGCAATTTTCTAGTGATCAAAACACTCCTGGGGACCATAAAACCATGGCGTCAACGTTGCGAAAGTTGCACGTCTTTAGGGAGATTATGTTCGGAAGTGACGTAAGGTTCAACTTTATGAAGTAAGTAGTTTATGAAATAAAAAGTGAGATATCTTAGAACTGGCACCACACCTCGAATCTGTTTAAAATAGTACTATACAAATAAGAATGTTTTTGTCGTCTTTAATTTGCATCATAAATAGCTGATCTCTTTTTATGAGATTGCTACATTTTTGAACACTGACCTAAAAAGTGATGTTGGAGCTGAAGACTTGATGTAGTTCCTTGAACTTCTACCACTGTCGGCAAACCATAATATGCCCAGTGAAAATTATTACTGGAGCATCAGTGAAGACAAGAATACACAAATAATATCTGCAATAGAGTTACGCAGTAAATTTAGAAAAACTCTTTTTTAACAACATATGTTTTACGCAATGAAGAACAACGACCTGATACCAAGGGACAAACTTGGAAAGACGGCCTATATAAGATAGGGTAGAAGGAGGGAACTGGGCGGAAAACTTTTTAAAAATTTGTTTTGCATTTCAGTATATTTGTATGGAATTTAATTACACGCAAACTTTGGATGGGTAGATGTTGATCAGGAAAAAAAAAAAAAAAAAAAAAAAGCTTAGATGAATTTCGACAGGTTGTAATAATGACCCCCCCCCCCCAAATGATTTGATTGAGAAATGACATTTGAAACAGAGTTTTAAAATTTTGTTAAAATTTGTACCATGACGTGGGGGTAAATTGGTGGAATGCCATAAGTGAATATATATATATATATATATACATATATTTTTTTTTTTTGCTTAGAATTCATTAAATGCTATGCTATCTTTCTTTTTTGTGGTGTACACTTTTGTTTCATAGTGCATTGTGCTTATTAAGCTATTTTATTCAACTTAGGCCTCCAGTGGCCGTTGCGTATGCCAATAGTACTGATGCTGTAAATAGCACCTGTTTATCAATCCAGAGTTCCAACACTTGTTCTATTATGATCGTTTATAGTTATTTAGCGTTAATCTTATTACTTTCTCCTATGTTTATTTGAATAACAGGACCTGTTCTCTTGGTTTTTTTCGGCAAAAGATTTGACAGCTTATAGTTTTCACGTGTGTAATACATTTTGGATTAATTCACAGGACAATATACTATGCTATAAACAATACCTGGAAGGCGTGAAAAGGAATTCAAATATCTTTGAGATTTAGAAATAAGTTACTTCTTATTTTGCATAAACAAAGGTATAATTTTTTCTAGGCCACATAAAACTATTAGTTTTGAAGTGGAATACAAGTTATGCACACCAAATGAAAGCTTGAGTTGTCTTCATTTACACCCAATCACCCCCACGGGTTTATGTGCACCAGCAATGGTTTTAATCATTTTGCATCCAATTACCCTCTTGGGGGTAACTAAAGATGTCGAAAGTTTACCATATCACAGTAGGTGCAGAAGAACCTGCAAGATACAATGAGTTCTTAAAAACTAGAAAAAAAAAAAAAAAAAAAAAAAAAAAACCATGTGAGGGAAAAAAAGTTGAAAAAACAAATCTCCCAATTCCTCCTTCTACCCTATACTGAATAAGAATTTGAAACAAGTGATGTATTCAAGGAAACGCATAGTATAGACTTATATATATAGTGCCCTGTTACTAGCACCATTCTTGTTAGACGCTTATTGAAAGGTAAACCTATCAGATTTGGGAATAAACTATGGATGATATATGCTGGTAGTGGATTTCCATCGCATTGGAAATATATTTAGATGAGGTAAGTGATGATAAAATTCAACGGCTTTGGACTTGTGCTTTACGTGGTGCAATTACTTTCAGATACTAAATGTTATTTTGTGTATTCCAATATTTTTATTTATTTACTTAACTTCGTACAAGTTTTTGTAAATGCAGTTATAAATGTTAGTGCTACAGGAAAAATTAAACAAAATAAGCTGCGTAACTGAAGTCAGCCTTCACCGGGTTAGTTCAAGAAAAAGGAACGAGGAGCCCACGGATTTCCTTGCAATGAACAAGTATATAAGAATATATCTCCATGTGGATTAAAATTCATACATATTGCATTAAATTTGACACACACAACCCTGTTACAACTTAACGTGAGTGAAAAGTAGAGCTAAACATGATACTTCTTTCCAAAAGCTCAAATTTTCTTCTGAATTTCTACAATGTATCAAATTAGTATCACGTATTACAGAAGGTCGTTTCAGATATATGGTAACAAATTCGACCTCTTTGTAGTAGCACGTGTGAAAACACCTGAGAAGTTATTGCTAGTAGTTAGAAAGTGTTGACTCGCAAGAAGGACAGTTGTTATATATATATATATATATATATATATATATATATATATATATATATATGTGTGTGTGTGTGTATGTGTGAGTGAGAGAGAGAGAGAGAGATAATATGGCTCCGAAAATCACGGCCTTTTCGGAGAGCTACGTTTCTGTCCTTCCAGACATCAGACATAGCTATAGTCAACAGTGCATGAGAGAAGATTTTCATGTGTCAAAGAAAGCGATCACTGCTGAATCGGAATAAAACAGATACCTTTGGTTTTCTGAGCCCTTCAATAATTATATATATATATATATAATCGAAGGACCGGGTGTATATACAATCTGGTGCAAATTTGTGCGTTCCTCGGTGAGATGTGAAAATTCATCACCTCAAACGATAGCAAGGGCAGTACAATACCGCCAGACCGTAAGTCACGTAACTGTGTAAGTTTTACATCTGTTAAAGAAACAGTGCTCGAGTTTATATGCTCCGTTTTACGTAAAATGGAAAGAAAGACACAACCGAATGCTGTACGAACGTCATATTGCACGAAACATGTAGAAGTTTCTACGAGGATGTGTGTATCTATCAGAATGTGATGAAAAGTCCTTTTGGCCATCTTCTATCGTCTCCATGATTCGAGAGGACTTTCTGATTGGGTATGTGAATGTCCCTGGCCTTATGGTTGTTGGTTACTACTATAATGGCGAACTTACACTACGCAGAAATCAAATCACCTTACTACCAGACGAGCAGTTTTAAGTCACTATACTGTCATGATATTACATCCCTATATGGTAGCGACCCACCTCGCGCTCTCTCAACAGGACAGTTCCCAGCCATATGGCGAAGTCAACGGTGAGGTACATGGAACACATGGCATATGAAACGGTAATTCATGGCATTCCTTTTGAAGATTTCCCCGCGAAACCCTCTGATGTATCCCCATGAATTTTTAAGGTTTCACGTTTTTGAAACGATGGTTGGGCCAGTGACAAACACGTACACAGGAATGACATCGCTAAGTTTGTCAAAAGGAATGGTACAGAGCTGATCAAACTGCGCTATCATATTTATTTGTTTGCGTTATAAAGGAATTGTCTTTTGATTTTATATAGGAAGAAAATGGCAACATTGAAATGCTGTCTTCACTAACAATAAAGAAAGAGGCAACCATTAGTGATAACTATAGATTCGCAAGAGGAAGAAAGTGCAAAGCATCAGAAAGGAGGAAATAACTTAAATCTCAAAGGTCTTTCACGTAAAAATTAATTGAATTTCCAATTTCTTCTAATACATAGTTGCATTAAAACGCGTCCGATAGGATATATATTTTCGTGATTGTGATATTCGTTTTATATAGGAAGCTAACAGCTGCTTTGAGATATGCATGATGTAATTTATTCTTAATTTATTATTTTATTATTAAAAAATCCATTATATTGAGTCCAGTGTTAGCGCCATTTTGGTCCTGTCTGATCGAGTATGAATGAACTGTGTGAGAATGAAAGTAATCATATACCATTACTCAACATTAAATTCCGTCCTTTTTCCTAGAGGGATCAAAGAATAACTCGCGGTAATAAAGCCAGCATGTTTTCTTATAATTTTGGTTCTTGGAACAGGTTTTGGTGTCAGAATGTCTGTGTTAGCTTGTACGATATTTGTCATTAAAGTTTAGCTGGAAGTGGAATTAAAAGAGCAGGTACATTGAACATAATATTTTTCCTTTCATTCTGTTGCTTAGATAATTCAAACGGAAGGATCTCGAAAGTAAGCATAGGGGCCGCGGTGGCTCAGTGGTAGAGCGTTCACTTCTGGTGCTTGGGGTTCCGGGTTCAAACCCCTTTTCCTGCCAAGTGAACTTTGTGGTGGACAAACACCGTGTGCGTGGGTTTTCTCGGGGTTCTCCCGTTTCCTTCCACTTTCTTCATTCCACCATTTCATTCATTATTCATCATCACCGTCTCGTTTAGCCTAACCGGCATAATCGTGGGACGTAAAACTTAAAGATTTTTCGAAAGAAACAAAATCTTTTTTTTTTTTTTAATTTTATTTTATATACACTATTAATGGACGTAGGCAAGAAGTTATGCAGTGGTTAACAAGCGAACTTTCCTCTTCAGTAACAGTGTTGTCTGGAGTAGAACAGATTACAGGAAGTTGTCGGTTTTAATATGTTTGTGTATCTCAAGATAAACATGAAGTAACGCAACCTGATCATGTTTCATGTAATCATTCTTTGGGATATTAAACATAGTTTCCTTAACATATATTCCATATAAGCTTTCTCGGTGGATAATAAAATTACTATTGAACTGCACATTATAGGTAGCCTATTGATAGATAGGAGGCCTATTATAATAGGTACCAGTAGCGTCGGACAATTAATTCCAAAATTAAGTAACACTAAAAAACAGACAATAATTTTGATTTTTAAAAAAAAATCAGAAGTTTCTGATATTTATGAAACATTTTTCATCGACATCATGAATTTCTTCAGTTCTGGATAGTAATAGAAAAGATAACCCATTACGATAGAAACCATATGCCATATAGGGGGCAACTTGAAGTGTAATACAATGCCTGAAACTGATGCGAAAATATTAGATTGGGATCATGCTGACCCAGAGATTCAGGAGTTAGTAAATGACCTTAAGTTACATTTTCCTGGTGTTATTGCAATGCATATAGAGGGTCTGAAAAATTATAACTATAAAACATATCTTAAAGACCGTAAGCCCATCAGACAAAATCCATTTTCTATACTAAAGCAAAAACTGAAAATTAATTACTTTTAGAATTACGATTACCATTTAAATCAGAAATAACTTTCAGAAGGTATTATTGAAGAAACATATTCTGAATATGGAAGTAGTTGCTTTTTGATAAGAAATAAAGACAGCTCACTTAGATGGTAATTACACGAAGCTGATTCTATGATACTTAGTGATGTTTTTCAAACTCGAAATGTGGAAGAGTTCTTTGCTACACTAGCACGACGCCTCTTGTCGAATCGATTTATCCAAGGCGTTTTATAAACTGTCCATTAGCAAAGAATAGAGCAATAGCAACAACAGTAATACCCAAAGAATGTTATAGGTACATTAGAGTGTCTATGGGAATTAAAGCTGAGAGTAATTTGTTAGCTAGAGAAGTGATAGACATTAGAATACATGGAAAATGAGTGGTTAAGATTTTTTTTATGATATAGTGTGCATTCGTCAAACGGAAGACGAACATACAAGGATCTTGCAAAAAGTCTTGCAAATACTGAAAGAAAACAAGTTGACCACGGATCTGTCGAGAAATCTTATTTTTTTAAAGGGATCAGTACCTTGGGCTTCTAGTTGATGGAACCAACATAGAAATCGATTCATCTCATATCTGAGCTATTAAGTGCAAGGAACTCTTTCAGGGCCATTTGTTTGTCCACTCACTATACCACACAAGGACTTTTCAGCCTACTATGAAAACATCCGAACGAGAATCATCATTTAGACTGTTTAACCAAGGAATTCCCATCCTTTGAAACGGAACCAGCGAAGGACAAAAACTGCCTTTCCCGCTATTCGAAAGCACAAAATGGTCTTCTATATAGATGAGAAATTGGGAAAGCTATCCAACCGCTTTTCTTGTGAACTATCCATTGACCTATACAGATTGCATTGCGGAATTAAAAGAAAAAGAAAGTAAACCTGGTCCCCGTTACCCTCTGTCGGTATCCTAATATGGTGGTAACATAATAATGTTTCCAACTGGCATTCGATATCTATACAACAGGAAAATTTTCTGTCTTCATTTATATGCTGCAGAAAGAATATGCAAGATTAATATATGGATTATACAGGGTACATACAAGATACTTTACATGAACAATGATATATACACGATAGAACCTTATACCTTTGAAACCAGTGCTGGTTAGTTATTTTATATCTATTTAGTAATAAATGTACAAGCAAACATATTTGTTATTATATAATATATATATATAGTCCGTCACAAAAAACTAGTACCACTCAGAGCAACCACATGGGTTTCATTATATTTACTATTTAAATAAGCCATTCCGTGACATACTGGCATCTACTTGGTGTTTCCAACAACCTTTAAGTTTGGGGAAGATGATAGCAGTATTTTGCATTACAGTAGTTCAGATGCTCTCTGTCTCTGTACTCAATATGGGCGTGGTTGTGACTTAAAATACGTGTTTTGCTTGATTTCCTGGAGCGGTGTACAGTAAAAATTTTAATGAAAATTATGTATTATTGAATGTTTGTTTTGTTTAAGTTCTGAACGGAAGTGCTTCACGTACATTATAAGACGCTGAAGAATCTCATTATTCCCTAGGAACTCGAAATACGAGAAGTGTGACACAAGCCTTTGTAAACAAAGACGAATTCTGACACTGCGAAGCGAGGGTTACTCAAATAGATAAACTGCCAAAATTTTAGGTATACATCGTACTATCTGTAAGCAAGGAGAGCATGGTATGTCTTCTGAATGAGAACGGTGTGGCAGAAAATGAAAACAGCTGCAAAATTGGATTCAGATGTTTTCCGCTGGACTGTATGAGGCAAATCTTCCAGGGGCATGAAATGCAGCGGCTATTTATTCTAATGCAGATTAAACATAAGCCTGAAGACTGTTGTCAGAGAACTGAATGAAAAAGGGTCACATAAGAAAACTAAAGAAGAACCCACTTTTAACTGACAAACATGTAAATGCTAGAAGAGAGTTCGTGCGTAGACACGGTGCATGGTGTGACGAACAGTGGTGGCACGTAATTTTCTTGGACGAGAAGTTTATGATAGTTGGAAATGATAGTGGAATGAAATTTTGGATGAGGAAAGGAGAAAATGTGAAGCCAAAGTACGTTTCCAAAAGAAGGAAATTTGATGAAAGCGTCATGTTATACGGATGCTTTACTTCAAATGAAGTAGGATGAATTAAAATCTGGAATAAACAAGTTAATGCGGCATATTAGATTGATATTCCGTGGCATATTATATCACAAAAAGGACTTGGGAAGATATATCAGTCTAGGAGACAACTCACTGAGGAACTGGTTCGAATCTGGCACCTCGAACTGGATATTACATTAAGTGAAACAGTTTTGAATATCATATCCCGTTGGTTTGCAGCATTAGGAGCTGTCCGTAGCGGTGTAACAAAAGACTGAGGTGTCATAATGATTGTGGTGTAAACAATTTATTTTTTATTTACTTTAAATAATTTATCTACCGTTTAGCGATAAACCTTGCACAATGTGTGTGATAATAAAAAATATGAATTAAATTTAATTTCTCGGTTAAAAGTTCCCTTGATGTATGATTGACGAAAACTCAACGTTTTCGTGTAATGTTCATATATGTACTACAGTAGCACAACATAAACATTAGAGAACTATTAAAAAATCAGTTGAACAGTGTGTGACCAACGAGATGTATAAAATTGGGCTGAAATTAACAATATAACAGTTTTTTCAAAGCGGTGCTATTTTTGACAGACTATATATATATATATATATATATATATATATATATATACAGTGAAACCTGTCAACTTGGCCACCTCTCTAAGTTGGCCACCTGCTTATCTTGGCCTAGTTCGTCTTGAACCTGCATTTTCCCATAAGACATTCGTTACTTACTATTACCTGACCAGGATATTAGTGCGGTTTTTCGAGGAGGGCGCTGGTGTTGTGTTTACATCAGTTTATAGGTAAGCACGGTGGGACAGGGGAGCGGAGAGCGTCACTCTGCAGTGTATCCAACGATTTCTAAAAGTTGCAGTTTACATGCTATAAGTAACCTAATCTGTTTCGCTTAATAAAGAACGCCATAAATTATATAGTTGTTATTCAATGCAGGAATGGTTATTTCTGCAGTAATGCAAATGTATTATGGATAATGACATATGCATGGAAATTTACAATTTAAGAACAACGTAGCACGTGAGTGAGTTTCTACTATGTATAAAACAGATTGTATAAAAATTAATTACGTTTTATTTGATTTCGTTATAAGACAGGAACATGTAAAACGCAGGAACAATGATGTCAATGACTAAAAGATAAATTAAGGGTTGATGGTTTAGAGCAGCGTTTCCCAACCGGTGTGCCGCGAGGAAATCGAAACAAAATTATTAATTCTATTACAATCAAATTGCAGGACATTGAGTCTCACATTATATTTATGAGGAAAAATGTATATCTGTGTTTCACATTACTATGAACCTCTACTATGAATCTACAATTTTAAGCTTTATACTCTGTTAATATTCTGTACATTTTTAATGTTAGAAAATTATTTATTATCATTGTTATCGCCATTATTGCTTCTTTATTGATGCAGATTATTTCGTAACTTGAAATTTTAAAATATCATTCAATCCTTTCGAGAAAGCAAACATGGATACAAATTACCTGCATTTGTGTTTTAAAAGTAGAAGAGATTTGTTTCTTTGTTCTTTAATGATCTTCCTTCTTAATGAAAGTTTGGATACAGTTTTCGAAAAAGAAAGCGTATTTTTAAAAACCTGAGTGCTATACTTCATTGTAATTGTTTTCTATTTTTAAATTAGAATGAAAAATAAGCAGAATAATTTACCACTGAGGAAAACAAGTAATCGAGCTTTCTTCTCTGTGAAAAGGATATCAGTAATCACAGAAAAAAATACCACGGTATTTTATATTTACAAATAATAATAATAATAATAATAATAATAATAATAATAATATCTATATGAGTGTGCCGCGAGAATTCAAGTTACACTTGTAGTGTGCCGCAAGTTGAAAAAGGTTGGGAAACGCTGGTTTAGAGACTTGCGCATTACCTTGTAACTGTAAGTTTAAATGAAGTTAAGGCTCGCGATGCTTTAGTTTGTTTTAAATGTATGCTTATCGGTTGACAAATAAATTATTTTCTCGAGTTTTAGTCAAGGAAGAATTCCGATACGTTTTTAGTCGAGAACTGTGGAAATCCTCTCCGTTGCTCTATTGGCTAGCACATGTGCCTTTGTTGTACGTGGTTCTAAATTGAAATCCCAGTGAGAGCTAAAAAATTAATTTTACCACTTTTCACTTTCATTAATCATCTGTCTCCTCTAGCATAAAGAGCATAATCATGGGACGTTAAACTAAAGAAATTTCATTTCATTTTTTCGATGAATGTGAACCCTTTAGGGGGAAAAGGAGGTGAAGAAGAAATTTTTCCTTCATTTTTTAAAAGGCTATGGGATTTGATAGCTTGCCTTTCGGGCAAAATCTGATTACTGTTGCATTTTTCTTTTAGGATTATCAAAATTCAGCCTTTTGATAAATGTGGAATAAAAGTATTGATAAAACATCAACGTATGGGTAATGTAAACGTAAGTATCACTGCTTCAACATATAATAAACTCACAACTTTTATTTACGAGTACAGAAATTCCCCTTGAACTCCCTCTGAATTTCTTTCAGACTCTGTGTCTCAGGTGACAAAGGGTTAAGGGCCATATGCATAGTCGACCACGTAGGGGTCCCCTAGACGAACCGTACCTG
The DNA here is from genome assembly GCF_964235325.1 of Thermobia domestica. Lineage (NCBI taxonomy): Eukaryota > Metazoa > Arthropoda > Insecta > Zygentoma > Lepismatidae > Thermobia > Thermobia domestica. The sequence continues at coordinate 238,260,271 of NC_137458.1, read as the reverse complement.
TGGGCTTCCTCAACCTTCCCCTTGACTGTGCAATGCATAAAGCTTCCAAAGTGATCCCTCAGGTACGGTTAACACTGAGAGCTGATTGGTCTAGTACACCTCGAGCGAGGCTAAAATTTTGTCAAAAAAAAGTTGAAGGTAGAACTCCGAAACTCAATTCTACTATGATAAAGAATTAACATCGAAGCAGCAACTGCATGGATACAACGTATGCTATATAAAAAAAATGAAATAAATGTTCTGAACTTTGTTCTTGCCAAGGCGGAAAAATAATGGTGTAGATTAGGAATACAGTGCTTTTTTTTTTTTTTTTTTTTTTTTTTTTTTTAAATTTTCAGATAAAGTCTGTTAACTTGAAAATTGTTATAAAGTGATATAGAAAAGCGGCAAAATATCGGTGTAGATTAGCAATACATTTCTTTTTTAATTTTCAGGTAAAGTCTGTTAACTCGCAAAAAGAAATATGGATATGTAGCTAGAAAACGTGTGAGGCTGTAGCTTTACAATAGAGATCCCAGTAGAAATAAATTACATATACACTGTAAGTTTTTAGGACAAAATCAGCCCATAGTATTTTTGTGAATGTATTTTCTAAACAATTTGCCAGTAAAAGTTAACCTTAGGAGGGCATAAAAGTTATGTCTATAAATACAGTATTTTTGGGGGGATATTCCATGCAAATAGCGTAAAACTTCTTATTTACTTATTCCTAGAGTGTTATCATCTAATTGCGTACAATTGTATAAGACATACATACATACAGTGAAAGCCAGACGTCTCAAAACCACGCACCAAACTTTGCAAGCTGCTTATTACAAGCTTTTTTTGCATCTACTACGGTTTAATGCCAAGGTGAAGCTGGAGGGCTACAGTCGAGGTCCGTCTGTAGGGAACGGGCGAGTTTGTGATGGTGTGTACACGAATTAGGGGTTCACTCGAGCAGACACTTTTACGAAATAGAAAATTTATAGGTAAAATACGATGTGAAGCCCTACATTTTTCGTGAAGGAATGAAAGAGTAAATATAAGTAATTACCATCAATGGCAGCATACTGAAATGATTTAAGTGATAATGAAAGTATTGTATGTGTAAGTGTGCTCTTCCACTATCCTTGTATATACGTATACCCCCATCTCTGACGCGCCTGCTCCCTATGGATGCACCCGCTCACTATCACTCTGAGCCGCCTGATGCGCTCCTACCATAACTCAGTTAGGTAACATTCGTGCTTTTAGCCACATAGCACAAATTGATTCGTATCTTATGTACTGTAGTTTTTATGTTATACGCCCACACTGTATTTATGCTGAGCCCTACTGAAGTTAATCTGCAAGTAGTAATGGAGCTCTTCATATAGACATACTTTGCTAAAAGAAATACAAAGCTCTAACCTAACCTGAAAATGTAAGAAATGTGTCAAAATTTGATAGAACTGTTTACTCGAATAATGATCAAATTAGTATAAAAAATATGCATCTATCTGTAGTAGGTGGTCACTAGAACCTAGTTTTCCATTATAATTGCATAATTATGAGCCATACTTCTTAACACTGTTTCCATAATCACGTGAACCGATGCATACTTTGAGCAATTACAGCGCGTCGATAAACAGGAGTTCGATGATTTCCACTTGTCTTTCCTTATATGCATATCACCAACACTAATGTGCCTGCTTCCGCGGACAAAATCATGCGTGATCCCTCAAATTGTGCCCAACTTGGAATCGGAATAAATGCAAACTTATCCTGTGTTGGGCATGGTTTTTCGCACTTATTTATTTATAATATATAACTTTGCAAGCATATTATAAATGTGTACGCAGCTGGTGGTCAGGTAAGAAACCAAGAATGCAGAAGACGTTAGATCATTAGTGAAAAAAAGGGATGTTAGCGCTCCTCAACTTTACCTATGCAGAGAAATGTAGGAAAAGGAAACAGGGAGAAGGATGTAAAACACATTAGAATAACATTTTCACGATGCAATATGTGTAACTATTGAGTCAATTTTTCCCATCAGTGATGATTCCTATTTTTTGGCGATTTCAATATGTTGCGGATGAAATGTATTAGTAACGAAAATACTGAGAATTCACATTGAGCACGATAGGCTATGTGGTCCTGAGGGAATGTCATGGTTCTCGGGGAGAAATTTCTTCCCCCCCCCCCCCCGGCCGATCCTTGAAATCACCACTGGACCCCTAGAATCAATTCTGAAGCTATTCTACAATCTAATCTAAAATCTACTTCAGTACCAATACTGTAACAACAAGTATCTCTCGCTTATTTTATTTAAGGTAAAAGTTGTTTGTCCATTCTTTGACCTTGTATTCAATATTTGTAGGAGCGGAAGCAAAATATCCTGCAATCTTCTTTCAGGAATTGGTATATATTTTTAAATTGGTTGCCATCAATATGTCATTTATTATCGCTTAATCAGCTCAACGAATTCGGTAAACTCATTAACATACTCAAATATTTTGTCAGCACGGAGCATATGCATTTTATACAACAACAGAAACTGCTACGGGCTAGCAAAGGGTGCGTTGAAGCACCCCTAGCCATCCTCTTGACTTACGGGAAGGTTGCGGGCTTGTTTGACCCTGCGGGAGAACTCTGCAACGCAAATTATCACGTGTCCCGTACGTAGCCCCTAAGTAACCCGCAGAATAACTATGCATACGGCCCTAATTCTACTATCTGTTTTCATACACAATATAATTTTAAAACTTGGGAGCTTACTGTTTCCTTTGTGTCTGTAATACATAATCATTTCTCGATTGATTTCAGAGGACTGAGTTTAGTCCGTAAGCACAAGTTGCATATAGTCAAATATATCAGATGTACGGTCTTGTTTAACAAAACCTGCCCCTCCCCTCCTCCATCTGAAAAGCCCTATATTGTTGTCCACATATGAAATTCAAAGACAAAGGCAATCATCTTTAAACAGCTGCATTTTTATTTGAAGTCTAAGTATTAAAATGTGCAACGTATGGTTGCAAGTGTTTTTTTTTCTAATACTGAAAACTTAGGTACCTAACATTGGCACTCACCTTCTTCTTCATGAATTGATGTTAAGAAGCGGCTACGTGATTTCCGACCAATTGTTTCATCACCGGTATTTTGAGCAATGAGATAACAGTGAAAGAAAAACTTATGCAAGTGCTTTTGTTATTCAAATACATATCTATTCACTCTAATCAGTTTCAGAAGTAGTACTAATTTTATAACAACATAATACCTGTAATATTACCTGAAAATATATTTTGTATTTCTTTTTTAATACGTAATTTATTTTTTTCTGAATTTCACTGGAGTTCAACTCCTTGGAAGGACAAGGAACCTTCAATTGTCAGGTACCCCACTTTAAACTTTAATCGTTCCACTATCGCCTCCGATGCTACACTGGGTATATTTATTTTAAATAAAGTTTTCAAAATTTGGCAGAAATACTGGATTTTTTTAAATGACCAAACCATGCTAAATAATGACAGGTTAGACATCAGAGAAATTTATCTTTATCTACCATCTCAATCAGGGGTGGATCCAAGTCTCATTCGGAGGCGGTTACGAGTGTGACGGTGAACGATTATCAGTTTCTCTCTGACCGGACTTCTGGAGCACATCCGAAAATGATCTCAATGCAAAACAATTTTGTTTCTCAAGACACTGCTTAAACAATTGATCGGAGATCACATGGTCCAACTTGGTCGCAATTTCGAAGACGTCTTATTTCAAAACTACTCAAAAGAACTTGCTTTAAACAACGAAAGCGCAGTTGTCGAAGTATAACTTTGATTCTCAAAGATGGATTTCGAGGTTTTGTTAATAGGAGAAATAGAAATTCCTTACACTCCAATGCTACGAAGTTCTTAGTGTTTCTTTGTAGAATAGTGAGGTTAGTTTATTTGCAAGTTATTGCTACATCAATATGGGTGTGTGTGTACTTTTTTGTAGTCCCTTAAAGTGTTCTGGAAATAACTTCTATAACTTTTGAAACCGTGTTTGTCTTAACTTGAACATATACTTGAAGTGGTTTATTACGAACAGGACAAAAATAACTGTGATAGATTAATTACAAGCAATCCGGTTAGAAACACTGTTGTTTGTATTTTAGTTCCAAAACCTGCCGCCCGCACTCGTTCGCTGGTCAGGTAATACTCTATAAGTTGGCCACCTGTCTATCTTGGAAGTTGGCCACACTGAAGCAATGTTTACCCTATAATGATAATGATAAATTTACCTGCGTATCTTGGCCACGAAAAAGACAGTTTTGTTATTTTTCTTAACTCTTTCCAATTCCCATACGAGAGGCAGATGTTCTGTATTTGTGACTGGACACAAAGAACCATAGATTCGCACGATTTGTTCTTGGAGGTCAATGGCCAGAACACTCCCCCCATAAAAGGGTGGTTAAGGAAGATGTGAATAAGAAAAAGCACGTACAGGAATTCAGGAAACGGTTGTACGTATTTGTTTACCCTGTCTGTTTTGGTAAAACCATTAGCTATATCGGTTCCTTTCATCAGTGGGAAGCTTTAGTAATTCCGGAAAATTCTCAAGGTTAAAGCTCAATTGTCATTTATTGGCACCTGACTGCATGTCAAAAGGTAGCGGAGGTTTTGAGATATGAATTCCCTCAAGATTTTCTCAAAACATCTTTTGCTCCGAGGGAAATACTTCATTAAACAAGAGGTAGTTAACTACAATATTAGAATGTGCATATCTGCCAAAAAGAATAAAGCAAATATGTCTAGATGAACCACCATTCAGTAACAACTGAAGTCATATAAATTGCATATGAATTTCTCAATTTATTTGGTCTAGGAATTAATTCGTGCGGGTGGACAAGAGATGGCGCAACGAACGGAGCGTCCCACAGTTTCGTGTATCCACACATGTGTTGCAAACCCCTGTCATCGCGTATCGTTCGTAGTATAGGGCAGTAGATTAAAGCGTCAACAACACCAGTTTGTAGTTAAGTGAACATGGCGCAATTTGTGCCTGATAAAGTGTTTTTGCGGGGTGTCCTTCTGCATTACTTTAACATGCAGAAAAGTGCGACTGAAAGTCATCGTATTTTGGTGGAAGTGTATGGTGACCATGCTCTAGCTGAGCGAACGTGTCAGAAGTGGTTTGCACGGTTTAGAAGTGGTGATTTCGGCTTGGCAGACCAAGAGCGAGCTGGACAGCCAAAAAAATTTCAAGACGAAGAATTGACAGCATTGCTCGAGCAGGATTCGTGTCAAACGCAGGAACAACTTGCAGCAGCATTAGGCGTTGATCAAACAACAGTCTCCAAACGCTTGAAAGCCATGGGAATGATTCAAAAGATGTCACATTGGGTTCCACATGAATTGAAAGACAGAGACGTTGAAAGACGAAAAACCATTTGCGAATTGCTGCTTCAACGACAGAGCAGAAAGGGGTTTCTGCATCGAATTATTACGGGTGATGAGAAGTGGATCCATTACGAGAACCCTAAACGAAAAAAGGCCTGGGTGAAACCAGGTGAACCAGGTCTATCACAACCAAAACGAGATATTCACTGTGCAAAGGTTATGCTGTGCATATGGTGGGATATGAAAGGCGTGGTGTACTATGAGCTGCTGCAACCGGGTGAAACTATGAATGGAGAACGTTATCGACAACAATTAATGCGTTTGAAGCAAGCTCTGGCCAGAACACGACCAGAATGGGAGAACAGACATGATAAACTTATTGTTCAACATGATAACGCTCGCCCACATGTCGCAAAACCGGTCAAAACCTATTTAGAAAATGTCGGATGGGAAGTTTTACCCCACCCGCCGTATTCACCAGACGTTGCTCCTTCGGACTACTACTTGTTCGATTGCATGAACAACGATTTGATTGGACAGCGGTTTACTTCTTCAGAAGATATCGAAACATGGGTCTCTGACTGGATCGCTTCCAAGGATGAGGACTTCTTTCGCCACGGAATCCGTACATTGCCTGACAGATGGGTGAAAGTGGTGGCTAGCGATGGACAATATTTTTCTTAAGGTATTTATGTATTTTGTGTTTGTACTACAGCTTCAATGTGTGCGTACCAACCGCACGAATTAATTCCTAGACCAAATATAACTAAGTTTTTCTTGTTTTTAATCTGAATAACTCAGTGTGCTATAATATCAATTACAAATAAACTGCGTATATAATTTCTATTTCATGGTTGTTTGTGTTATTGTGTTTTCAATCCGAATAATCCAATGTACCAGACTAGTTTTCAGGAAGAGAAAGGTATGCATATATATTAAACATACTATCAAGAGCGCCGATCCTGGGGGGACCGGCCCCCCCAAAGCTCATGTGGCCCCTATTTTATTTATGAGTATACAATATTTGGTATAATTTGAGTGCAATTTGTCTTAAAATCTTCATATATATAACTTCTGCATCTGAATTCCCCCCCCCCAAGTCTACAGAGAAATCGGCGCCCTTGCATACTATAGTAATATTTTCTAGTACTGTATATTTTATGATTACTCTATATACATTATTTATAAGTAGCTGTCGTGCCACTGCTTATTAAAATTTTACAATCAAGTAATACTAGAAATCCTATGCTAAAAATACACAAATCACATTTATTTTCTGTAAGTTGGCCACCTGTATAAGTTGGCCACTTTTCGATGGAACCGATGGTGGCCAACATAGACAGGTTTCACTGTATATAACAGCAAGTGGCCCTGAAGGAGTCCCTTGCATAATTTCCTTTCTTAAAAAAAATCTGGTCAGTCTTACTTTGTCTACCTCTTTTCTGAAAGTTCTTAGTCTCTGTCTGTTCATTTCTCTAGGTGAACAACTAGAGAAATCACTGATATTTACTCACATGTTAACACTCACACTAAATACTCTTTTCACTAAAAAAAAACTGTATATAGAATTCCAGGGTTAATGTAGCTCAACTGTTTATAGTCTCGTAAAAAGATAATAACACACTAAATACACCTTTTGCTGAAATGATAAATTAAAAAACAAAATATTTGATAAGTAATCAAGTTTTCAGGCCGGAACTGTTCAAAATTAATTCACATTGATTTGATAATGAACAATACATCAATGTAACTTCATTGCACTACACTCGCGAGAGTCCGTTACTCCACTTCGTCAATCAGAACCTTAACTTCCGTTTCTCTGACTCTCCCTGGATTTCCTGACCCAGTTGGAGATGTTTCCCCGGCGTTTTGGAAATGATTCTAAATCTAAGTCTTAGCCGTCTGTTATTAATTCGAGGTAGTCGAAATCTTCCTCCAACTCCTGAGATGTGCTGGTGAACACTTTTGACTTTTCATCCTGTCTGTCTGTATGGACGTTCGGCTGCAGACCTCTAAGTTGTTGTAATGTGTAATCCTGGGTCTCGAGCTGCTGTCTTTTGATTGGAGTTATGGCCATTCTGGAGTGCACGTGTTTCTCTTCCAGCATTATGCTTAAACGAATCCACATGGCATAAAAGCTGTAATGCCATGGGATTTTATGGATTGGGGCGTGCGTCCACATAAACAGAGCGCGTGCTTTTGGGTCGTTTGAACACCGGCTCCATTTCAGTAGTAATTCCAAAGTCAGCTGGCTGAATGAAAAGAACGATAGCTAATACCAGTCCGTTGCAAAGGCAGAAACTGACTAAAATTTCTATATTACTAAATCAGCCGGTTGGCGAACTTTTCCCCCTCCTCTCGATTTGTCTTCCGTGTTAGCTTCTTTATATGAGAAGGGTTCAACTCGGCAATATGCTTTGCAAAAGAAGGGGAATGATTGGTTTAAGAATATCCGAGTTCGTTTTTACTTCTCTCCCATGCCGCAAGTTCTTAACAATATATGTATTCGTCGTTACCTGCTTTTGAATGAACCACGGTCCCAAGTAGAGATCCACGGTCCCGAAAGTGAGGCCACTTTCTGTGTCAGGTCGGGGATGCGAATGACCCCATCCAAACTTGTTCACCAGTTTTGAAAGCATTTGACCTCCTTCCCTTGTCATAGATCTTGCACGCAGCATGATGCATTTCTTGTGCTGTTAGCTCTTTTAAAGGCATTTTCAATACATACAATGTACTTTGAGATCCTCCACGTACCTCGAATATACATGCTCGACTTGCGGTTAGATTTCTAATTCTTCATTCTCTGTTTTTAACATGCGGAGGTGAGGGATTTTCCTACCAAGTTGGAGAAAAAGGGGAGTGTATCCTGCGCCTATACACTAGAGCTGATTAAATGCGCATACTCTAGAGTTTAAAGCAAATTCTGTAAGTTATGTCTTGTGCTCAGTTTTCGTGATTATTAAATATGCTTATGAGCGCTTTAGCGCATTTAATCAGCTTTTCACTCTTGTTTGCTTTATCTCCATAATCACTTATGTGCGGTATTTTGCGATCAGATTATTCTGAGGGAATCTTTCCATAGTTTTGAAGTAAATATACTGTGATTGTCAGTCGTTATGGTCTGAAAGAAACCGAACTCTGCAAAGTTGATTATGCAATTGACCACTATCTTCGTTGTTAATTTTCTAATCGGAATCAGATTGACCAATCTGAAAAATAAATGAAAATGAAATCTTTGAGTTTTACGTCCCACGGTTATGCCGGTTAGGCTAAAGGAGACGGTGATGATGAATAATGAATGAAATGGTGGAATGAAGACAGTGGGAAGAAACGGGAGAACCCCGAGGAAACCCACGCACGCGGTGTCTGTCCACCACAAAGTTCACTTGGCGGGGGCTGGGATCGAACCCGGGACCCCAAGCACCAGAGGTGAACGCTCCACCACTGAGCCACCGCGGCCCCTTGACCAATCTGGTGAACCCACTGATCATAACAAAACAAAATCGATACCCTCCCACTCTGCTAGCCTGAACAGGTCCAAATGTATTGATGTTGAGTAGCTTATTCGGCTGGTCAAATGACGTACTTGCCATTTGTCCGTATTTTGAGTTTATATTCTCCTTGAATATCGTACATGGAACGCAGCTCCGATAATTTCTAAATGTCTCTCCTCATGCCATTCCAAAGTAATCTTTACGGATTCTACCAAGGATTTCCTTGAAGGACGGGTGCCCTGATTCCTTTCCAATACGCGCTGCATAACAGACAGAAGGGCGTAGCTGCTGCGGGACCCATACCATTTCCATTTCTTCCCGTTCATAGGAAATAATGCGTACGAGAATACCATTCTCATTTAACCGAGAAATTCTACTCAGTCTTTTTATCTTTTCATTCGTCTTCTTGGCTCCAGATAGTATCTTGTCCTGCTGGAAGCAAATAAGCTTTTTTAAAAACGGATCATGTTTCTGGTAATGTAGCCACTGAGCTACGTCGCTCAAGCTCACTAGAACGCCGTCGTTCCCATCCTCCTGGGTTCCGTCCGAGTCTATCAGCATACAAGAAAGGCAGTTGAGAAAGCATTTCTCCCTGATCTGTAATGCTAACATGGACTATCGATTAACAGCTTGGTTTCACACATCTCTTAGTGTGTTTCAAGTCTATCTTGTATGTTTGATGGCTTTGTTGTTCTGTATAAGTAAGACACCAGTTGATGGTATATCCTGGATGTCTACTACCTCTTGATCTTCCGTGGCTACCCTCAAATAACAGCTGTCTTGGGCCTCTAGTGGCAAATATTTCTCCGCCTATAAACTCTGGGCTCTCAGTGTAACCAGATTCAATTCTGGAAAGTAAATCAACCGCTTGCTGCTTCCGAGAATTAAAATGCAGCACCACATTGAAACGTGTTATTCGATTGACTCACCGCAGTACCATTGGGAGTATCTTCGTTCATTTAATCAATGAGAATACAGCTCGGTGGTCGGTGTATAAGCGTATCACCGGTGCTTGTACCAGATAAACCTCGAACTTCTCTAAAGATGTAAGGTTAGACAGAAGTTCAACTACGAAGATGTAACGATAGACAGAGGTTCAAGGTAAGTAGACGAATAACAGGATTGTACTTCCAAGAGCTTTCGAGCTCTGTAGGCTACCACTGTCATTCTTTGTCATCTTTTTGACAAAGAGTATTGCCCGAGGTTATCATTGGTGTCATCGACAAACAAATAGAAAGGGTGGTTTAATTTTTGGAGGAGTAACTGTGGGTCTTCAGCTAATACTTTCTTCAGTTTCTGTAGGGCCTCTTCGTGCACAACCTCTCACTTGAAAGGTACGTTTTTTTTTTCAATAATTTAGTCAGGAGCCAGTATAGATGCTGTTTTTAATATGAAAGTGAAAAATTCAAAGAATTCAATTAATCTCCTCAACTGTTTAACATTCTTAGGACCTTCCTTATCTCCAAATTCCCTACTGTGTTCCTTAATGACAAATTTCTAACGCGTGTGATTTTAGGTCGCGTCAGACACTAACCCATAATAGAATTCGGACCCTCGTTTTAAGTTTCATATCGCACCGGTGCTGAAAAAATATGTTGAACTTAAACAATCAATCAAATCGAAGTCACTTCAGGTAGTACTGCTAACGGTAATTACTTCAATATTACTATAGTGCGTCCAGTAAGAGAACGTCTCTGACAGCTCGCAGTGACATTGCCACTACTCGTGTGTCAAGTTTTTTTTTCGGAGCAACTGTAGTGGCAATTTAATTAATGGTATAAGACAGAGTGATTGTGGTTGGTAACACTGGTATCAAAGTAGGGGCTGCAATGTCCCACCGCATGTGGTAAGAAACGCTAGAGACCATCTCTTGTTGGCCGTGCTATAACGTCAAATGATGATACATACATAAACAAAACTAAATTTTACGTCAGAATAGCCTACGTCGTATCGAATGTTTGAGCACTATTGTTATTTCAGTCTCGGCATCTAAAATTACAATTAGAAGTTACAGAATATCAAAATATGTAGATTATCAAGACTTAATGACAACAGAAACACCAGCGGAAAATCTAACATATACAGCGAATGACAATTTTGTTTGTATTCACTATGACAAATTATAGCTGGACGTTGTTCTGGACATCAGTAGCAAAAGTAATATCTTCGTCAAGCACCAAAAAGATCATTAAAGTTATCAAGTAATGATACAGTGTAGGTGCCCTTAAAAATATTCTAAGGAAATTCTCTCCATTTAAGTTAACAACAACTAGACGTTCTTATAGCATACCCAAACGTTTGTGCAATGAGATTTCACACTTAATATTTAACTAAAATTATCTCCAGTGACCCCATCAAAAATTGTCTTTTTTTAAGAAAACAAACTTGAACAAAAGTAGTGCGTATTAATTTTTCCAATACACATGCCATTAAATAACTATAACATTGGAAGTGTGCCAAAATTATTTGAAGTGTGCATTGTCGCAGCTTCCCTCCACTAGATGTCTCATCTCGCTATAGTTGATCGACGAATAGCAACAAGTCAGTACGATGTCTTGGTATAAGCGGAATAGCGGGACTTAAGTAAGAAGTTAACAAGATTTTATTTCTTTTAAATCAGGATGTCTCCAACGTACACCTTGGGTGCGACAGTCGAAAGAAAATCCTGCTGATGCAGTAAATAAGCTGTTCGATTTCTTGAGATAATCAAGTTTCAACATTAAATTATGTAAATTAAAAATAGTCATGTAATTATATTCTAGATTGGGCAATTTGATATGGAATGATTCTAATGAGAGGATATTACATTATGATATATATATGTTATGTAAGGTGTTCACGTCTCTCACGGAAGTACTCGACAATGTAACTTATGATTATACCCTAGAAGAAAATGAAAAAAGAACACCCGAAACCATGGGCCCACTACAAGAAATTTCATATACACACTTCATCTAGGTTCACCACTTTAGATGATCATACATAAAAGATCCTACACAGAGATAGAATACAGAGGATTGTTCCATTTACATACAAGCAAGTGAGGTTGACGGATTTATATCGCCACTGCCATTTGAGGAATGACGTGCCTAGTGTCATGAGCCAGTGGCCACCTACCAACACCATGAAAGCGCACCTTCAGAAAAGTTCCTGCAATTGTACACGAGTTAGGTATACACCATACCACTATCGTTAGACGGCTCTGTGCAATCGAAAAGGTGAACAAATAGAATTCATGGATGCCACCAGAATCGACATAAGCGAACAATAATCTTCGAAGTGTATAATTCTATGAGTGTATGGAATAACAGGAAAGGTTTCCTAAATCGAATTGTAACTTCTAATTAAAAAGCATCAGGACAGTGGTTGGATCGTGATACAGTTTCTAAAACCAACCTTCCACCCGCTGATGTTGCTAGTATAGTGATCTATGGTGTCAATGATTCATCATGTCTTCTTCCTCTGTCAAAGCGAAACCATAATTGGACAGTGTTATGCATCAATTGACCAAACGCCAAAACACGGTTCTGAGACACTGAAGGAAATAAAAACATGTTCCCATTACGATCCAGTACTTGACGCTTGGTCGAATAGCTTTTCCTGAACGTTTAAACAAATAGTAGGATTTCAAACAATTTTTTTTACATCATTTACACTGTTTACTACTCAATGACGTAAAAATCTCGAAAATCGCAAAATGGCGCTTGGTCAATTGATGTACAACACAGTCCAACTGCGAATCGCTACAGTACTAAAGTACATGAATTGGATCCGCAAGCATCGAGCAATGGTCAACAGACATGGTGTCCTCATATTGGACGCCCACATTTTGACTAACCATGAGTTTCAATACAAAAACTTTCCTCATCCATCGTATTCTCCAGATGTCTCGCTCACCGATTACCAGTTTTTCTGGCATGTTGATCATTTCTTGGCGGAGACCTTCCATGACGAATGAGCGGTGCGAGTTGATCTTTGTATGGCATACTCCCAAATTCTTTTGTCATAGAATTTTATTTTAGTGGTGGGAAAAATGTATGGCTGCAGTCAGAGACTATCTTGACAAACCAGGTTTTGTAGTTTTTCCCTTTTTGCCTTTTAAAGTGCTACACGGCAGTCCGAAGTTTCAATTCACCACTGAATATTATATGAAACATAAGTAGTTACACCCCGCAAACTCAGGATTCACAGGTGTAGTCAACTAGTGACATGACACACCTACCTGGTCTGAGGACTTCTGGAACAATGATTTGGGGTTTACTTCTTTCAACAGATGGAACTGTAAGTTCTTAGTATAATAAGTCCGCTTGTTTTTTACTCAGAGTAGAATTGTGTCCTATTTCGAAAGCGAAAGCAAAATCATCTGAAGACAAGCAGATATCTCACTGTCTCTCTCATATCTAAACGAGTGCAAAATGCAGCAAATACGTATCTACCACCACACTGTTTACTTCTCCACAATATTATTACCAGATGTGTATCTGAATTTATAGTAATAACTTGTTTATCAGATATTTTCACTATCGAGTACAGTCGCACTCTGCATTTTAGCCGAGTATAACTACATCTGCTTATCCTCTTACAGCAAGCACTATGTCAGGAAACTGTTTAAGTCCTTACTGTCAGATGTTGAAACAAATATTGTCCAATATTTAGGATATATATACCAAAGGCTACGGGATATGACAATTCTCGGTTTTGGCTGCGAAAACAAACATTTGCTTTTCTAAACGTCAGCGGCTGCTGTACACTTCAAAGCAGTTCCCTTTGAAGCGACACACTTTGCTAGAAACCAGCCATTGCTACGCAGCATGTCTGTCGCGGGGGCACTACGTGTTCAGAATGCCATCAAATCTGTCTTTTTAAAACGATTTTGTTTTCTTTCATTTCTGAAAGAACCAAAAATTACATGGTGCTACGTCAGGAAAATCAGGGGGTGGCTGTAGTTTCCGAATGGGTTTCTCGGCTATTTTGGGAACACTTAACATGAAGTGTATCCTGTTATTCACTTTTCATCAACTGTGAAAAGTATGCATTATTTCGTGTGCTACTACATGAAAACTGTGTTAACTGTCATCAACCCAGCCGACCGCAACTTCTCAGAGCACACTCAAGTGCGAATGCCAAAGTGACTAACTACTATAAGGTTACGCCGCGCGCATTCCCAGAATTAAATGGTCATACCTAACAGACAATGTTCGAAGTGGAAAAAGAAAAAAAGCAGAGGCGGTATGTTTTATTTCGATTTTGACTCGACATACCAGCTATCTAAATGTTGAAATACAGTGAGGGTATGTTGCCCAAAAGAGTGCATTTCTATTTACATAATGACTACAACCATTGAAGAGTTTCTCTGTAGTTACGGGGGGGGGGAGGGACATGGAGACACTTTGATCCCCCGCCAACAACTCTGAAAAAATAAAAAAAATTCCCCTTACGTTGCATTATAGAGAACTATTTCTCTTAATGCTCAAATCTCAATTTAATAATCAGTACAAGGTATACCGAAAAGATAGGATTGGAAAGGGAGGGGGAGGCGTATTGATTGCTATAAGGCGAGAGATAATATCCAGTGAAGTGAAAATAGCAAATAATTTGGAGCTTTTAATCATAAAATTTGTAGTTAAAGGAAAAATTTATTTTCTTGTAACGATATACTTCGTGCCTGATTCTAGATTAGATGATTATTATGATTTCTATAGAATATTTGAGGAATATAAAATTATGAAAAATTTAGCAAATGATAATATTTTTATAGTAGGAGATTTTAATTTACCGAAAATTAGGGGTCCAGATACGAACTTACTGGAGAAAGGTTCGTTATATAAAGCGTTGGCTGACTTTTTAAATCTCTACGATTTAAAGCTAATAAATAATGTTAAAAATAGTGAGGGAAAGACCCTTGATTTAATTTTAACAAATATAAAACTTTTTATTGAAGTAAATAAAGAGGAGGCTCTTGTAAAACCTGATCCGGCTTTACTTGTAGATATAAAACTTAAATCAAAAGTAAGTGGTAGCCTTAGTGAACCAATAATTGCATACAACTTTCGAAAAGCAAATTTTTATGAAATGTATAATAGAATCCAAACAGAAGATTGGAGTAACTTAGAAAAAATAGATGATGTAGAGGAGGCAGTTGATTATTTTTACAATAGAATACGGTCAATATTTGATATAACAATCCCTAAGAGTTGTTTTAATAAGGAAAAGAAATATCCACGTTGGTTCTCGAAAGAAATTATTGAATTAGTAAAATTGAAAGAATATTATAGGAAGCATAAGAAAAACTCAGTATATAACACAATGATGTATAAAAATGTAAGATCAGAACTGAAACAAATGATCAAAGGAGCGTATAAAAAATATGTAAATGAGTCAGAATTAAAAATTAGAAATGATATAAGTGCATTCTGGTCATATATAAAAGACAGGAAAGTGACGAAAGTAGCACCCAATGTTATGACTCTAGATAACAGGGAATATTGTACTAATAAAGATATTGTTAATGGTTTTGCAACTCATTTTAAAGCTGTATATCTGGGAGTTCCATCAACTTATAGAGTGAATGACAGAAACAATTATTCTCAATTATATAGTACACTAAAGTTAGATCCTGTAAATGTGACAGAATATCAAAACGCTATCCGTAATTTAAAACCTAAGAGAACATGTGGAATAGATGGAATACCACCTTATATTATTAAGGGTTGCTCGGAGGTTTTAATGCGTCCTTTATGTTATATATATAATTTGGTGATTAAAAAACAGATGTTTCCAAATACCTGGAAGGTATCTCGTATTAGTCCAATCTTTAAGAGTGGAGAAAAAAATAAAATTGAAAATTACCGACCGATATCAATAATTTGTGCTCCAGCCAAGGTATTAGAATATATACTCTATATACGTATTTTTAATCACGTTAAGTCTTTTATTTATCAGAACCAACATGGATTTTTTACAGGTAGATCAACTGTTACAAATCTGATTAATTTTGTTGAAGATATACAGGATGCATTGCATAAACAAAATAGAGTGGATACTATATACTTTGACTTCTCAAAGGCATTTGACAAAATTAATCATGATATTTTATTGAATAAATTGTCAAATTTTGGTTTGAGTTTGTTGTTTTTAAAATTAGTGGCATCGTATCTTGAATATAAAAAACAATATGTTTCATACAACGGTCATCAGTCTTCTTTTTATCAAATGAGTTCTGGCATACCGCAAGGCTCTAACTTAGGACCTTTATTTTTTCTAATATATGTAAATGATTTACCGTCTAAAATTAAACATTCGAACTGTATAATGTACGCGGATGATTTAAAATTGTATAAAGAAATAAAAAATAAGAATGATGAATATATGTTACAATCCGATATTACGGAAGTCTACAATTGGAGTGTTGAAAATATGTTGTATCTAAATTTACAAAAATGTCAATTTATGATAATAACTAAAAAGCGGAGCTATATTGATTGTAAATATTACTTAAATGGTGTTGAGTTGCAAAGGAAATATGAGGTTAAAGACTTAGGTGTATATTTTAATAATAGCTTGTCATTTAAAAGTCATATTGATAATATAACGAATGATGCTTATCGAATGTTAGGTTTTATTATAAGAAGTACAAAAAATATCCATGATTTATCAGTTATTGAAATATTATATAATTCAATGGTTCGAAGCAAATTGGAGTATGCATCAATAGTATGGTCACCAAGTTGTAAATCACAAAAAAATGAAATTGAAGCAATACAAAAGAAATTTTTAAGATACTTATATTTCAAAAAATATTCTGTTTCATCCTATCAGAGAAAAATTTCGTATATGTGGTTATTAAAGGAATTTCACTATGTCAAATTAACAAACAGAAAGATTGTAGCACAGCAAATGTTCCTATATAAAATTATCAATGGATTAATTGATGATAGTACGTTTTTGGAAAGAATATGCTTTAACGTTACCCCATGTAAATTAAGAAATAGGAATCTTTTGGTAAATAAAATACCCAAAACAGGGGATATAAAAATTCACCATTATTTGCAATGTGTGAAGCATACAACAAATTAGTAAAAATATGTGATTTGGATTTTAGTTGTAAAGTAAAAAATTATTGTAATTTGGTGGAAACTTATGTAAATTTGGAGTATATGTAAACCCCTGTCTGTAAATTGCAGCACATAATAGTATTAGGTAATGGTAATAGGTCGCAAAACATGAATACTTATGTATGTTGGCATTCTTGTGTTTGTATTTTTCATTTTTGTGTTTCTTTATATTTTTTGTATTTTTTTATTCTAGTGTTTGTTTTAAATTGATAACATAGATGTAATATTTTATGTAAGACTCCTGTAATTGGGATTCTCAGCGGATCAGTTGGAGTCAGCGGATTTAAATAAATAAAATAAAATAAATAAAAAACCGAGATTTTATATTAACAATTTCCTGCGGAAATACTGCCGGTCTCACACCCGACTGAGCGGTATTCCAAACCCCTGGAAGATTTGCCCATGCTCAAAACACGACATTTATATGCATTAAGACAAGAAGACACACACAAAATAAGAAATAGACAATTCAATATGGCACATTAAACTATAAACTAAATTAACTTCTTTGAAGACACTTCATTTTAAAAACAAAAAGTAGGAAAAAGATAACAAAAATTTCGGTGTAGTCAACTTTGAAGTTGTTCGCACATAAGAAATAAATTATTTTTGCGTCCAAAGCTATTCGTCAATTACTGTGTATAAAAATGGATTTATTAAAGGTATTTAGCATCTACTCTCCAGTGACAGTATGTCTTGATCACTAAAAAAACAGAGGCGGTATGGCATACCACCACCTACAGCCTTACTTCGACAAATGCTAACAGAACTACAGCGAACATGGCAAAAATAGAAAAGAAATAGCAGCTCGACTAACAAAACACCTCATATATTAATTGATATGGGTATCAGCAATAAACATGGAAAAATTTTGAACGGAAATATGTTTATAAAAATCTGAATGATTTATATTTAAGTAAGGCTTTTAATTTCGCAGGTATAATCTCACTCGGAAAAAGTTACATTATAAAAATCGTTTCCTTGTTATTGTCACGTTCCGATTTACTGAATGAACACAAGTATAATTATAAATGTACTGAATGAAATTAATAATAAGAATTTTAGGAATGATACAAAAAATGGATCAAAGGATTCCGATCTTGGCCAAGAATTTTATAATTGATCAAAAAATGGATCACAAGATTGCGATCTTGGCCAATAATTAGATTTTGGATCAGGGGTGACAAAAGTTTGGAACGGACCCTAAATCGAGTTTTCGTATATTTACCGAATAAGCATATCATACTGAGTTAAGTGATAGTTTGTGTTTGGCTACACTATTTGTAGTTCTCGAGATATAAGGCGTATAAGGAAATGTTTGATTGATTAAATTGTATGGAATTTTTTTGGATCAGGGCCACAAACTTTTTAAACTGCCCGTAAATCGAATTTTCATAATTTGTACAGAATAAGCACATCATACTAAGTAAATTGTTAGTTTTGGTTTGGCTTCATTATATGTAGTTCCCAAAATATGGGGCGTGCAAGAAGATGTTTGTATGAAATATATTGAATTGTGTGGATCAGGGGCTCAAAATTTTTGAACAGTCCCTAAATCGAGTTTTCGTATTTTTTACGGAATGAGCACATCATACTGAGTAAATTGTTAGTTTTGGTTTGTCTACACTATACGTAGTTCTCAAAATATGGAGTTTCACCTCCGGTGCTTGTGGTCCCTGGTTCGATTACAGCTCGCGCCGTGTGGACTTGTGGTGGACAAACACCGTACTCGTGGGTTTTCTCGGGGTTCTCCCGTTTCCTCCTACTTTCTTCATTCCACCATTTCATTCATTTCTCATAATCACCGTCTCCTTTAGCCTAACCGGCATAACCATGGGACGTAAAACTTAAAGATTTCACTTTATTTTCAAAATATGGAGTGTACAAGAAAATGTTCGATTGAATGAAACATATTGAACTTTCTGGATCAGGGGCCATAAAATTTTTGAACGGTCCCAAAATCAAGTTTTCATATTTTTTTACGGAATAAGCACATTATACTGAGTAAATTGTTAGTTTTGGTTTTTCTACACTATATGTTTTTCTCAAAATATAGAGCGTACAAGAAAATGTTCGATTGCATGAAACACGTTGAATTTTGTGGATCAGGGGCCATAAAATTTTTGAACGCTCCCTAAATCAAGTTTTCATATTTTTTACGGAATAAGCACATTATACTGAGTAAATTGTAGTTTTTGATTTGGCTACACTATACGTAGTTCTCAAAATATGGGGCGTACAAGAAAATGTTTGGTTGTATGAAATATATTGAATTTTGTGAATCACGGGCCACAAAATTTTTGAACGGTCCATAAATCGAGTTTTCGTATTTTTACGGCATGAACATATCATACTGAGTAAATGGTTAGTTTTGGTTTGGCTACATTATATATAGTTCTTGAGATATAAGGCCTGCAAGAAAATATTTGCCTGAAATATATTGGATCTTTTGATCCAAAAAGATAACTAAATTTACCATTCGACTATAGAGAAATTAGGCTGCTGCTATTAGAAATACGTCATATCTCGCACATACCAACTTAAAATACACGAACCAACTTTCAACCAGACGAAGCAACACTGCTATACAATAAGTACAATTAGACTTCCTCAAATGTAAACTTTTCCTGCATCGTAGCGCTCAACACGGACATTCATCCCATTTAGAGAGATATCCTTTTCATTACCAATGTTTTACGGAGTTATAAGAAAAGCACACTGCAGCACTTTAGTACAACTGAGGTTGCAACACATTTACATTAGGTGTTTCGGCTAAATTTGTTCTTTAGACGATTTAAGCAATATTTAAGAGTTTAAGTGCTTAAATGACACGTCCGTCTCGAAAGGGTTAGTATGCACCCAGCTTAATGCTCCCAGAGTTTTTTTTTTTTTTTAATTGAAACTGAATACACAAGTGTCTACTGTTAGGTGAAGATTTGTGCGCTTCAGTTTCCATAGACTTTCGAACTTAGATTCCAAAAGAAGGTTTATTATTATTATTATTATTATTATTATTATTATTATTATTATTATTATTATTATTATTATTATTATTATTATTATTATTATTATTATTATTATGACAATTTGGCAAGCTTTTAGATATGAATCTTAAACACAATCTTGTAAACAATCTTGCAGACAGAAACAGATGTCTGTATTCACGGCCACATATACTTGCATTTTTGTCATAAAGAATTAAAACAGCACAGAAAAGGAAATATTCTTTTGTTTCCACATGTTAATGAACTAGTCTCTTGAGAAATGAGGGCTTACTCTCTTAACGTCAATGTACATGGGTTTGAACTCTGGCGCAGGATTAGAGGTACGTAAGAATCTAGGTTCAACTTTTTTGGACTTAGTCTCTGGAAGGCAGTTCCACTTTTTATAACCAGAAGTGTACATGTCCAACTGATTATGGATTATTGACCAGACACATTCTTTGACTATGTGCAAGGTCTCAGCTATCGTTTGAAGTGAAATTCGTTTGTTACGCAAAATCAGTTCATGAACCTGATCCGTTTTTCCAGAGTTACACTGGCACTGGCCTCCCACAGCTTTCATATTGATGTTGATGTTTTTCCGTGTGTTATTTATAAATGTCTGACACGGCTTCTGTCCAACACATATCGATTATGTTCCAGATGTGTTCCAAAATATCTCATTCATAACTTTGTTCTCAAAGTGTCTGAAAAGAAGAAATGGTTTGAATACGTCCTACTGGAACACTGTCTCGTAAATTGACGCTTTTTATATATGCACAGTACAATTTTTCTGGATATATTTTGACTCATTTTCTCCACCAAGTATGTTATAAAAGTGTTTAGATACTGTTTTATTTTTTTACAATGTATAAAAAGAACTAAGTGGTTCTATGTATACACTGCTAGATTAAGAAGGCTCAGCAGCTCAGCACCTACAAGAAATTACAGGCAGTGAATAAATTTAATCATGAAACTCACTGATGAAACTAAGACGCATTGACGTCTTTGCTTCCCTTCTACATCTATCGAGATGCTTGCGAGCTTTCTATGAGTAATTTCCCCCACTGGGGAACCGTTACTAGTAAGTTTTTATAAGAGGTATCATTCTGTCCCGCAGGAAGTGCGTGATCCAGAATCGATTCCCTAAAACTAGAAAGACCGAAAGGTACGAAATAGCTAAGAACCCTTAAAACTTACCTTGCTACAGAATACACGAATGAAAACAAGTGCTCACACATTTTGCTTATCGCCGTCTGTACTAAAATATGTAATTTGTATAGATTCAAACAATTACAACACTTTATGTGAGTATCTCCGTTACAGTCCCGATTGGCTTTCCCCTCACTACGTTGTGACCAATCATGTCACTCACACAGACCTAGTTAAATACGATGCCAGACTACTCAAGACTTGGTGTGGGTACAAAACCCCGCGGGATGAAATCTCGCCATAACGACTTTATATACAGAGTTTGTCCGGAAAGTAACGAGCCTAGGGGCTGGGTCGGGACTGTAGGGTGGGTGGGGAACCGTTGCTACGCCGATCCGGGTCAGGTAGGACGTCTCAACAACGGCGTTGTGAGAGGGCGCATGGTCATGATGCAGTTTCCATTACCCTTGGAGCTCCTTTCGGACTTCGGTGACCTTGCCGTTCAGTCTCTGAAGCATTTCCTTGTGATATTGAGCAGTGACAGTCTGGCCAGCGGAAACAAACTCGTGGTGCACGACTCCTTTTGCATAAAAAATGACCATGGACTTGACTTTGGATTTGCTCATTCGAGCTTTCTTTTGGCGCAGTGACGATGGCGTGTGTTTCGGAGCTTTGCGTTTTGGAGTCCGGATCGTGTTCAAAAATCCATGACTCATCATCAGTGATTACGTTGTCCAGGAAATTGGGATTATCCTCACAAAGTTCTTTCAGTTCCTGACACGTTTCTACGCGATTCACTTTTTGCACGTAACTAAAAACTTTCGACACAAGTTTTGTACAAATTTTCCGCATGCCTAATTCTTCCGATACAATCTTGTGGACAACAGTTTTCGGCAGGTTTAATTGTTCCGCCATCATACGAACACTAATACGACCATCTGTGTTGAGCAATTCAAGCACACGGGGGTTATTTTCCTCCGTTCGCTATGTTGAGGGGTATCCGCAACGGGCCTCGTCGTTGACGTTTTCCCGACCTTCTCGGAACGCTTTGTGTCACTTCTTTGTCTATGAATAGGACATGTAGTCATCCCCAAAGGCTTTCTTCAGCATGTCGTAAGATTCCTTTGGCGCTTTGTTCAGCTTCACACAAAATTTCAACGCGTAATGTTGCTCTAACGTTTTCTCCATCGTAAGTGTGACAAGGTCACTGCACATTGGTTCACGCCGCAGCACTTCCTAACTTGTCGAGAGCACAAAGGCGACTAACCTCGGTAACATTGCAAAGCTTAAGGTCCCTCCCACTCTTTTCCACCGGTAGCACCGCTCGGCGCTGTACAGTCGCTTCACAGTCAAGTGGGGCTCGTTACTTCCCGGACAAATCCTGTACTAGTGGCTATAATTCTGGAAACGTTTCGAAAATTATACATTTTCTCTTACAAAGCATTACTTTAATTATTCTTTCATGTTCTGTGACTTCATTTACTTTTTACCTTATTGTTTTGTATTTCCACTTTACTTCAGATCTGCTTTTATATATATATATATATATATATATATATATATATATATATATACCCATATTTAAATATATTGAATCTCTAACCTAATAAAAAAAACATTATGCGCTCTAATCAGCAGCAGTTTTTCCGAAAGTATTTTGTAGCTGATTAGAAGTTTCAGTGCACCTTTCTTTTTTTTTTTTTTAATAATAAGGACGTGGATATTTTTTAACTTTTATGACTGTGTAACAATGCCTTCAAGCAAGCCAAAACGTATGGATTGGCCACCAGCAAAACGACCTACAACTGTTACCCTTCGTGAAGAAGGTTATACCTATCAAGAAATAGCAACTAGGTTGGGTGATGGTGCAACGAAATCAAGCATGATGAAAGTGTGTAAGCGTTATCATGACACAGGACAACAAATTCGGCTAAAAGAACTGACAGAAATTGAAAAGTTTCTGAATATGAGGTACGCAGAATTTGTCGTTTGTAGTTGCAAGATCGTCAGCTCAGCAAAAGATAGATATTAATAACATTATTAAATCATCAGGTTTGAAAATATCTGACCGAACCGTTCGAAGAAAGTTGTGTGAAAATGGATTGCGTGCGAGAACCCCAAGAAAGAAAAAAAAAATGTCTCAACTAAAAATAAAGACAAAAACGTATTGAATGGGCTTTAGCACACAGAGATCGGACTAACGAACAGTGGAGTAAGATTATTTGGATTGACGACACAAGAATCAGCACCTTTGGAAGTGATGGTGTAAAGTTTGTTCGTAGGCGACCTGGCGAAGACTTTTTACAATTTACTAGTCACAATGAAGTACCCTGTGAGTGTTATGCTGTGGGCTTGCATGAGTACATATGGGGTCGAGGGTCGGGTTGTAATAAAAGACGATATTAACGCGGCAAAATATCAAGATAATGTGCTGGAAGACAACCTTCTGCCAACTATCAGAGAATTCTTTGGTGGTGATCCTCGAAAATGCATCTTTCAGCAGCATACGGGAACCCTTTCATACTGAAAAAAAAAAAGAGCATGAAATGGTTCCGTGATCATCAAATTACAATTCTATCATGGTCTGCAAACAATCCTGATCCCAATCCGATCGAAAATCTTTGGTCAAGGCTCAAAATATGGTGTCACGTTGTATCTCAAGTAATTAGAAGGAGTTAGAAGCTATTATTCAAGCTTAGTTTAATCACGCCAGAAGATTTTTCTCGAATCGAGAACTCAATGTCTCGAAGAATAGAAACTGTTCTTAAAACACGGGATATCCCACCAAATATTGGAACAGAATGTCACAATTCTTAATTCCTTTTCCTTTAATACATACATTAAAACTGTTTTTTATTCAAACTTTATGTTATACATAACTATCATTAAATATCACTGTTAATTTTAATGTACCCACAGAAGATAAAAACGAAAAACGTTAGAAGAATTTTTAGTTTATTTAAAAAAAATCTGGCATGTTTTTCTTACATTTCCGGAATTATGGCCACTAGTATATTATATATATATATATATATATATATATATATATATATATATATGGGAAGGTAGTACACAGTGGATCGGAAGACGTTATTCATTTATTTACTGCACAAATTCGCCTAGCGCATGTCGTTTGTTCTGTTTTCCCATTACGCATTTGCGAGCGAAATGTCAAGAACAACTGATGCTTCTCTCGCGTGCTAAAGTGAGAAATTTGTTTCCTTTGTGCTAAAGTAAAAAATAGAGTAATAGAAGTGAATGCTGTGACGCTGTCAGTTATTTTGTTATGTTTAATATTGCGAACAGGGGAAGTAGGTAAGAATGTATTTGTAGTGTAGCATAGTTTATTTTGTTTTTCTTCTTCAATAGTTCCTTGTAGTAAGCAACTGTTTGCGTTAACACCAACAGGTACACAGTAGACTGATACACTCTGTATTTCATTGTGTTTATAGTAGTTCAATATATTTGGCATACTCATTTAAAAACACGTAATAGTATTGGCATCTCACGGAGCTTCTGCTTTCATGTTACAGGTTGCAGAATAATGGTTCGACCACGAGGAAAGATATGTAAAATAGCCAACGTTAAAGACATTTCGATGAAAAGCAGTGCAATTAGTGGTGGAGCAGGGATATTCTAATAGAAGTGTTGCTAAATTGAAGAACGTTGGTTACACAACCTTGAACAGATACGTGTCAAATTATAAGAAAGCTCCATGTGATAGTGTTAAAATGGAACAGAATTATTCTGTGCGACAAATATTTACATTGGAGCTGGAGCATTTACTTGCGGAATATACAAAAACGTGCAGTAAAATGTGTTACGGCTTGTTTACCGCGGTTGTGAGACGTTTGGCGTATGAACTTGCTAAGAAAAACAATATATCGATACCTGCATCCTGGGAAAAAGCAAAAATTGCAGGCCTGAAGTGCATGAAGGGGTTTCTTTATCGTAGTAAAGATCTTAGTTTTTCTAAAGCCAGAAGCTTGTAGTCTTTTAAGATTGACGTCATTCAACAAACACAATGTTGAGACATTCTTTAGTAATTTACATAACTTATATATGAAATATTCCGAATTATGTAATCCTTCACGTATTTTCAACTTAAACGAGACAGGAACTACAACTTTCAGACACGCAAGAAAGTAATAGCAGAGAAAGGATCCAAGCAAATGAATCACTGTACGAGTAGCGAAAAGGGTGTCCTCGTTACAACGTGTGTGACTGTGAGCGCATCTGGTACATTTTTACCACCAGTTATGGTATTTTAGACAACATATGATCAAAGGAGCATCACCTAACACACTCAGTTTGGCAACTCCGTCAGGATGGATGAATGAAGAATTGTTCCTCGAAGTCCTAAAACATTTTGTAAAATATAGCTACTCAACACCAGCAAAACCTTCTTTGCTTATATTATATAACCATGGAAGCCACATAAGCATTGCTGCAAAAGACATAGCAAAAGAAGCTGGGGTACATATCTTGACTCTTCCACCACATTCTACCAATAAAATGCAAACACTGGATGTGTCTGTCTTCGGACCATTGAAAGCACATAACAATGCAGCTGTGGATACCTGGTTGTTACAAAATCCAGGAGTATCCATAGCAATATATGAAGTAGCTCAATGCTTGGGAGTAGCATTTACACGCGCAGTGACTCCAACTAACATTATAAGAGGATTCAGAAAGACAGAAATATTTCCTTACGATCAAAATGTATTTACGGACACCGATTTTCTTTCCTCCGCTGTGCGTAGCCAAGAGCAGACAAAAGACAAAACCAATGCACCTTCCTCAAGCAACAATCCTCCAACTCAAGAAGTAGAAAATGTAGATGCAGATCAGAGAAAAAATACTTTGCAGAAAGAAGAACGTAACGGTATTTTAGTGTCACCTGAAGAATTTCGTGGATACCCAAAGCTTTAACACGAGAAAAGAAACGTCGTAGAACGAAAGGCAGAAGCCGTATCTTAACAGAAACTCCGGAAAGAGCTAAACTTTTTGAAGAGAGAGCCAGTAAATGTAAGAAGTCTAAGCTCAGGAGTAGTCCAAAACAGAAAGCAAGAAAAGTAAGACGTGCTATCCTGAAGAAAGGAGAAGAAAGTAGTAGTTCAACAGACAGTGATGATTTTCAGCCAATCGTGTTAGAAGATGCGTCAGATGACGCTCTTACTTTAGAGACTGAAACTACTACTAATGACGATTTGGAACAAAGCCAAAGATAACCTCAACCTGGTGATTATGTTCTTGTAAGATTTCTTTAACGGATACATTACGTTGGTCAAATCACGTAAGGGAAGGACGATGAAGGAGATTTTGAGATTTCGTTTCTAAGGAGAAGTGAGAAGATGCATGGAAGTTTCGTCCAACCAAATAATCCAGATATTTCACCCATACACAATAGTTGCTTAGTAAGGGGGCTTACAAAATCTCTTATTGTGAAAAATAAAAGACTGTGTGGTTATGTCAGGTTTCAGGTAGAGTTCCAAGGAATTGATCTCCGCTAAGCTTTTGAAATTTCAGGTGGTGTTAATGCAGACTTACAAGGTAAATTCGCGAAGTGTCCCCTCGGGATTCATCTAAAATTGATTTAAATGCAAAGTTCTCAGCGGCACAAAGTGTATTGTACTAATTTTAGCGGCCCATACGGGTAATTTGCATATTTATGGGCCTTCATATATCTGGAATTCATACACTACTAGACCGCTTGGTCACATGATTGCTTTTAGTTTCTTTAGATGTAACTGAACATGAATGTGGGCATATGCAAAACAAACTGGATCAAGTACTGCTTCTCTGACATGTGTTATCCACACCGGCCGCCATTTTGAATTCAACTTTCGGTTTTTCAAATGGGAATAAGTGCATGTGATACATCAAATTCGTATTAAAAAAATTCGGAAATTCATTTGTCTAGTGTGTTTTACGGTAGCTTGTACCATTTGCAAAATATTGCATGTTAAATGTGAGGTACTTCGCAAATTCAACCATTAAAAAGTTGTGCCGGGCCCGTATGTATATGTTATCTTTTACGTGATTTATTGTTGACGAAATGTTTTCTGACGTACATACATACAGACACACATATGTAAATAGGATATGGCAGATCTTCACCAAAATCTGGTCGTATCTAGATATACATTAGGCATTTTGTTCGTAATACAATACTTCCTTGTTATAGTATAACATGGAAGTAATAACAATCACTCACAGAAATGTTGTAAGATTATGACAAGACACCAATGTTGTAGAGAGGTTCTTTATACCTACAGTACTTTTCCAGTCAGAAATTGTTTTGATTTGTAAACATCAAAAACGTAAGCGTAACTGATATTACTCTGCAATGTCTATTTGCGAAGTGCCTAGAGGAATTTAACATGTAATATCTCACAAATGGTACAAGCTACAGTAAAACTCACTATACCAATGAATTTCCGAGAAAAGTTTATATGAATTTGATGTATCACATGCAACTATTCCCATTTGAAAAACCGAAAGTTGAATCCAATATGGCGGCTGGTGTGAATAACACATGTCAGAAAAGCAGTACTTGATCCAATTTGTTTTGCATATGTCCACATTCATGTTCAATTACATCTAAAGAAAATAAAAGCAATTTTGTGACCGAGCGTTATAGTAGTGTATGATTGAATTCCGAGTATATGCAAATTACCATATGGGCCGCTAAAATTAGTACAATACATATTGAGCCATAGAGAACGTTGCATTTAAATCAGTTTTACATGAATCCCGAGGGGACACTTCGCGAATGTACCTTGTTAGGCCTATATTTTTTACACATCATAGTGAAACTAATAATTTGCATAATCAGGCTAATCAATCATAATCAGAGAATGAAAGTTATGTTCTCCATTTTTTTATATAACAAATCGTTTATGTTATTGTGAACAATTAGTTGAACTACTAACTTTAAGTATCCAGAACTAATAATTATTTGGAGAAGATATCAGTTTAATTGTCTAAAAAGTTTGTTTTACAACAAAAAATTTACGTTATTTATTTTGATATTCAATTCTTGAAATTAATAAGTATGCTATTAAGATACTTGTAACAATCATATTCTCACTTTCATTTAGAATTTGATCACTTATTTGTATTTTGAGCAATAGTACAGGTTTTGATGATATTGCTTACATGTTTATGTATATTTGTAAATTTTTCAGATGATGAGGCACTTTATCATATGTTTGTATTCATTCCTTTCAATACGTTTCCTTTGATACACTGTTTATTTATATATGATCCACGGTGTACGATGGTGGTACACAGTGAAACAATTCACAAGCGGTAACTGTAACTGTGCGATACAGAGCAGCGCTACAAATGAAGAAATTACTTAAGAATGTAGTGGAGATATGTGCCCAGGTTCTACAGTAAACAACTTCCAATAATACTTATATTTAAAGGATTTATGCTGAAAGTTTCAAAAAATGATCCACTGTGTACTAGCTTCCCCTATATATATATATATATATATATATAAAAGAAAGTTCTGTCGCTTTTTCACACACAACCTCCGAACATCGATATCTCACCTGAGATGTACTGGAAGATCAAAAATAGTCCCCATCAACATCGACGATCATTGCCAACGTTCTGGAAGGCCATGGATTCCATCGCGGTACAACTTCTCATCCAGATAGCGTTTCCCATCCAAGGCATAGAATGGTGTCCCGGGTCACCCTAGCCACGTAGGAGGACCCCTTTGCGATTCAGAAGTGCTGGCTCCAGAGTTTTGAGTTTTCCTTGAACACGGCTCCACTGCTGATAGTACACAGTTGCATTGATGCTCTGACCAGCTGGTAGCAGTTCCCGGTGCACGAGCAGTCCACCAAATACACAGGACGACCTTCTGGTCCAGTGCTGGTTTCGGCTCTTTTGGAACCGGTTAATGGAATGCTAACCAATGATAACGGTGCCGTGGAGCTTCGTACAGGACCCACTTCTCATCACATGTCATCACCCTGTGGCATGGTTCCTTCCTCAGACAAGACAGCAAAGAACAGGTGTCTGCTCGCGTCACCTTCTGTCTCGAAGTCAAATCATGTGCTACCCATCGACCCAACTTGTAATGCTTCCCAAAGTGATTTGTCTTCCGCCACGTGGTGCGTCTTCGACTATTTCTTCACCATCCTTAAGCTTGTTAAACCACCATTGCACTGTCCGCATAGTCACGACATCCTCCCACAGGTCGACTGCACTGCAGCGGCGTTTGACCTAAGTTTGAACTCGTACAGCATACACGCCCTTATGACGCTGTGTGGAGACCCCATGTTTACTTTGTCCTTAGGCAAGTTCACGGTGTAACTGAACTGTCACAACCAGGTACATATAATCACATTAAAATAATGGTAGAATATTATTTCCAACGCACGTCTGAATAAAACTTATAAATGATTTATTATTTTACGAAGAGGAAAAATAAAGATAACTTGGCAATTACTTTCCTGCATACACTAATATTACACTACCGTCGAGAAAAAATTCTCAGCTCATATTCATCAAATAATTTAACTAGCAGAGGCAGCCAAATGGAGAGGGTTATGATTCAAATTAGGGTTCTTAAGGTAAATGTATCCCATCAGAACTTTAACTATCAGCTGTTCGAGAGCCATTTGTCATAAACTTATTTGTGCATTATTTTTGGTGCACCCGGCTCAGACAATTTAATCCTTTTTATTTCAAAAGTCTGCTACCTTTCAACAAATAGTGTAAATAATCGTTGTACGTTCTCGCAACGGATGTATATCAGCAACGAGCAGACGAAGCAACCAGTGGCCTTGGCAATCAACGGCAGCCAATCACAATCGTACTTGTGCTTACGTCACTATGGTAGGTGGGACTCACATGAGCAGCGAGAACAAGGAGAAAACGCGAGAGGTAGCCATCATTAGGCGCCAAGAAAGTTAAAAGGAAGAGATTCACCTTCTCATCGCTACTAAACAATTCACATAAAATGTAATATTGAGCACATCCGTTTGTATTTTAACAATCTAAAAACATCAACATCTTTTGTTGTTATAATATTACCTTTTACTTGTAAAGACATGTAAGTGTAGCGTTAATATTAAATATAATCTCCAATTTGTGCGTATCATTGGCGTTATTCTGACTCGAGAATTGCTGCCTCATGTTCGTTCGCTTTGTTGTGCATGGTACGGAATATATATTAATGCTAGCAAATTATTGTTGTAAGTTGTTTTTCAGATTAAATGATGCTGAAATTTTGTCCTATTCGTAAGTTAAGGTTGTTGTTTGATTTTTTTTTTTCCTATGTGTAGTTGCCGGTGAAAGAAGCTATTCTTTTGTAATAACTTGTTTCGTCGTTAACGCTCGGGTGAAAAGTTCGATTAATGACTATCTACAGTAATGTTTGCTCTATTTGAATTACCATCCTATGGAGTAAACATCCCAGAGATTTTAAGAGGGTTCAAAAGAAAGATAGGTAAAACTAATAAGCAACTAAGGGCTGTATAAAAAAGTAGAATACAAGAACAATATGTTAATCAAGGCAACACCCATGTTTGAGGAGAAAACGTTGAAGGTCAGAGCCATTAAGTGAGTTTAGAAGCACGTGTTGGTGTTTAGCAGTATCATCTCAGGTAAGTTTGGTGGGTTCATCATGTACACAGAAGGAGCTTATCGTTCACAGTTAAAATCCGTTAAGGGAAACAATAAGGAGGTAAAAGAAAGAGAGGTATCCATGTTCGGTGTAAACATTTATAATGTAACAACCACACAATTTTCAAGTACAATAAAAGTAAATAATATTCGAGTTTCATGCAAGGTACTGCATATTACTATTTAGCACTTCTGTATCATCCCCATTCGTTGTGGTGTAAATCGATAAACGGGGAAAAGTTTTGCCAAATTCAGAATTTCCCTATTTAAATAACATGATTACGCAATTTCCGGATAACGTTTTTCAATATTATTTTATTTTGACGCAATATGGCGTATACTCTCTTGCGAGTTCTTCTTAAAGGTCTGAAATCTGTACAGAATCAAAGGGTAAAATTACGCCACTCCATCCGAATTTAAGAAAAATATCCATAATTTTCATTAAAAAATATATATATTTATATATATTCGATTTTAATGCAATATGGCACATACTTTCTTTGATGCTGTCGAAACAATCCCACTACATGGCCTTAAAATATTTCGGGAATTAGGGAGTGAATTTTCCGTCCAGTTTTTACAAGTACTCCCTATTGAGCATTCTGCACCGAATAAACTGAGATTTCGGCTAGGTGAAGCTGGTTAATGAAGTTTTAGCCCATGAGAATTTGAGCGACCTTTCGACTGAGAAATTGTGCTCCCATACCTTCACAGTCAATACAAACGTTCTTCCAAAATTTCCAATCAACCTTATTTTCATAGCCAATTTATATCACAAAATACAACTAAAATTGACTGTGCTACATAAGTATATGGCAATAATATCTGTCCACACATTAATATTCAACATCAGCTTATAATTGTCCATGAGACTACCGAACAGATTTTGTTGTGGCCAGACTTGGTGCCCGTGATATCAGAATACACTACCATCAGTCCATAAAATGCTTTGCCAGAAACATAGATCTTGATCACGTTGATCTAAAATTAATTCACAACAGTGATAGTGACCTCCACAATTCACGACGCCCAATAATTCTGCCTGTAAAACACTAGGAGACTTATCTCTTTATCTCACTCTAGATTAGAGGTCCTAATATGTCAAAACAAGTGCGTGTGTGTGTATGGCGTCTATATAGATTTGCTTACAGTAAATGCTTTCTATGTTTCTCTACGCTGGGTCCAATCTAGGTAACAAAACATTTTCGTATTTGTGTGATGTGCAGTCTACTGTTTTGTATACATTCTGGCTGCAAGATGTGCTGCAAGATACATAACACAGTATTTCTCCATATAATACGCTACAATCGAACCTAAATCGTATCTATGCAATTTCTGCAAAAACAAAGATGTTTCCAGTATTGAAATGCTGCTAACTGAACACAAATTGTAGTATTAATACTCATAATTAATATTTTACCAAACGTACAATTACAAATTAAGAAGAGATGAAAACTTTCAACCACGAATGATAAACACAAAATAACGAAGTCTTCTCTTAGAGTGACTAAAGTTTAAGTTCAATGTTACTAGAAAATTCTTATTGACTACGGTGATTCGATTACTGGAGAAAACTTCTCACCAACTAGTGAAAAATTATCCGAATATTTAAATACCCAACTGGTAAGTACAGTGGCCGTTGTAACAACCATAACAACGCCATGAATGTT
Source organism: Thermobia domestica (assembly GCF_964235325.1). Taxonomy (NCBI): domain Eukaryota; kingdom Metazoa; phylum Arthropoda; class Insecta; order Zygentoma; family Lepismatidae; genus Thermobia; species Thermobia domestica. The sequence goes on along the minus strand of NC_137458.1, from coordinate 238,227,873 downwards.
AACCTAGTTTCACTTTCTGTACACACGGTTGGTGAATCAGAAGTGACGTTCAGTGAGATTGAACGGACCAAAACGTTTGAGTTACAGATTGATTGAAGCACAGGGGTTTATATTACACTTTAAGCTGTAGATTCATGTCACATTGATCTCCTTGCTAGAAAGTATACAAAGAATTATGGAAGTATAGGGACAGAATTACAAAAAAGGGTGGTGCCATCGTTAATGAAATTTTGATCATCAAAATTGTTCATGGGCTATGTTGGTTTAATAGCGAGTGAACAAAGGAACTACTTTCTTCTTACTCTCCAAAGAAACTGAAAAATCACAGACAGCCACACTCACAATGTATCACATCACATTTTCAATCAATTGTAATCTTACGAAATTACCCAAGCTACATTACATTATACTAGTTTCCAAAGCAATTTACTTTAACATGGTATACAGAGTGATCAGAAAGTCACGCAGCTCATGATGCAAATGTTTAATTTTTTTTCTTTCTTTTGTTGCAGGTGGTGTTAACTGAAACAAGGCAGTTGTAGTACAGCCCACAACAATATAGTGTACAAAGAGGGGGAAAGAATTTTTACTGTGGAGAGTACATAAGAAGTTTGAGTTGCGAAACCACCGCGGCACGCTATGTAAAGGCATATCCTCGGAAGACATGTCCGACTAAATCGATCATTAAACGTCTGTCGATAAACTGAAGAAAACTGGGAACGTGTCTGATATCTCTCGAAGTGGCAAACCGACAATTCTCACCGAGGACATATTGACGGATGCAGCAGTAAAAAATGATCTGCAGAAGATATTACGCATGTTGTCTAGTCGGAGTGGTTGTCTTATGATAAAGTATATATTGCTGTAAGGAAACCGTTACAAAAAGTTTCCATACAAAATCAGAGTTTTGCAGGAGTCTGTGCCAAGTAATTCACTCCAGTGTGTTGAGTATTGTTAGAGCTTCATGAAACTAATTTAACGCCTGATAGGCAGGAGTTAAGACGACCCGTATAGATCAAAGCTTTGATTTTACCTCGACGGACACGTGAGTTCACTTCGTGTTCTTGGTTGGTGGTAATCCGCAAGTACTGAATAATTCTTCCCTTTACGCCGAAAAGATCGCCGTATGATATGTCAAGTCTCGAATGAGAATTTTCATTCTCTTCTTACGCAGGACGAACAACAGTGAATGTTAACTTCAGCTGGTCAGGCAATTTTTTATTACTTTGATTAGGAAAAGGAAAGGATATGATTTCAACATAACAATACACCCTACCATACGCTCCCAGGACGCATCATTTTCAAGCTACTGTGACCACCCTGGTCTCTAGACCTCACTTGCTCAGATTCATTCTTATGGGAATATCTTAAGTCAACAACTTACTCAATTCATCCGCATACTTTAGAAGAATTGCAGTTCAACATTCAACGAGCCGTGAACAGCATTTCAGGTGCAACGCTTCGGAGCGTTCAGAAACATGATCAGAAGAGAACACATATATGAAGCAGTAAATGGCCATTTTCAATATCTTTTGTAATACCTCCATATGTTGTGTGGCTCTTTGATCACCCTGTATTTACTCACTTAAGAATGATTACATTACTGTTTATTTACCTACGGTACTTTGAATTATTTATTAATATTTCAACAATTTTGAATTTTGCATAACATACTTACAGCCCTTTTGCAGCTTGAGAACAGTGAAGAACGTTTTGTTTACGATGGTAATAAAGATACACACACATTGAATTAGCTGTTAAACGCACATTTGTGTGCATTGCTTTCTATTTTAATACTAACCTTCTTATCCTCATCTTTCCTATCAAATGCACACTTCTGCTTGCACTGCTCACACGTAACTGGAGGTCCATATTTTTTCTCGGAGTTTGTACATCTTTGGCATTTATTGCCGATGAATGCTGCTATAACATTACAATATTCACACGCTGACGGTTTTCCGTACGCCTTCACGTTCTGTTCACATTTTTTGCATATAGTACTCGTGCTTCCCTTACTGTAAAGGACAATAATCAAAATGACAGCACGATCAATTCATAATGTAGTTATTCGTTCCAGTATGAACCTTCCACCAACAACACGTACCATTTTCCAACGGTTTTAGATTTTTTTAAATCACATTTTATTCAACTTACTTACAAGAGTCAATGTAACTTGTAAAAGTCACAACAGCACTTGAAGAAGAAAATCTCATGAGAAAAAGTTAAAAGCTGTGAATATTCTACATGATTTTAAGAAAATGTCTGTATTTCTAATTCAGTGTTATTTTGTAATTTTAGGATTATATTACAAGTTGTATTTACTTATTATTATCATGAAAAACATTACAATAAAATCAAAGCAAAACACTAATGTGATCGGAAATATCCAGTTTTACTATTATCTTTGAAAGAAAATTATTTTTTCAGTGTACTTTATGGGACAGAAAAATTTATAGTGGAATAAATAAGCAAATAAAATTAAACACTAAATTCATTTTAAAGCGGGATGTTTTTATCTTTAAATTATAAGTACTCATAAAAGCAGAGATCATTCAAAGAAAATAAATAATAATTAATGTAAAAGACAAAGGACAGAAAATACGAAAAGTAAATAATTAACAGCACTGAGATTTCGTTTATCACAATGTGCCTACGTATAAATAAAGGTGAAAATCTAACCTTATTGAAAATTATTTCCTTACGTTTGTTGGTGGAAACTTAAAAATAAAATAACTGTTAATTTCAAAACATCTAGTACGCCTTAAATGAACATTAGGTGTATCTATCTATTTAAAATTAAATCTGTTTATTTGGATTTTCAAAAATTCGAGTAAAATAAACAGAAAAAAAAATTCATAACAAAAATGTTACTCAACATATATCCTCCACACAATAAATAGTATCCGCAAACAAGATATTTGTGCTTCATGTGAGACATAATATTAAAAATGGAAGTATGCTGAATCTCTGATTCACAACTAAGCACTCAAATTTAAATTCCAATTTGACAACTGCAGTCCTTGAAACGAAAAGAAAAAGTTCTTTATTCATATCAGATGCATTAATGCATTGCGTTTTACGCATATTCAAAAACTAGTACAATTTTCAAAGATAAATCCTATTTACACATTCTTCACATTTTTATGAAGATTAGCGAAATATTGTTGAAATTACGATATTTATACGATATAATATTACGCCACGTAAAAAAATTAAATCATATGAACATTATTAAAACGCATAAATGAAGTTGAAAGGCGAGTGCGAATATCGTTTAAAATTGATCGATTTCTTGAGTGATATCGATGTACGAAAACTAACTTGGATTAGTTTATGTCAAGTGTTGAATGAACCATGAAACATCACAAATATTACACAAACTAAAAATTTGGTTACTGATTTTGTTTTTGTTTTGAAGAGGAGCTTAACCACTATCTAACGCTTACTAATGTTTCAAAACGAATGACTATTTAGACTACGATTCCTTAAGTATATGAAGCTTCTAAAAGAAATGAATTGAAAATGTTTATAATCATTTATAATTTATAGTTTTAATGTAACCCGAATAAATAAGCAATGAATATTCTGCTTAACGAAGATAGAGTCTGGTACACTTTATTATTATTATTATTATTATTATTATTATTATTATTATTATTATTATTATTATTAACAGCCACTAACCTTTTCTATGTACCCAGAACAAACCTGAATAAATATTTTAGTCTACCAGCGCGTCGGGGAAGTTCCATAAAAACCCTTATGTTATATCTGAGCATTCTCTGCGGAAGTAATTTTACAAATATATTTCGCGTATTCTCAAAGTTCCAGGCAAAGGACTACAACTGAGAAATTTGTAAAATATTGAATAAACAAACAAATTCAAAAGTTTACTATGAAAAGGAGGCAAATCAACAGAGAAATGAAAATTACATTACCAAGATCCTATAATATGGAGTAAAGGGGAGCGCTCATATTGTGTAAGGCAAGATCATGGGTGGGTAATGACAGTAGTGGCTTACAATCCGTATTAGGTTAGACTGACATTGTATAGAATTCAATGCAAAACTTGTTTCTGTGGCGATTTTTTAGTTTCTTAAACCACATAATTAAATACAAAACAAAAATCTATGTCCACGAGAATGCTTGTCCAGACGTGACAATTTCAATTTCCAAGTCAATGCGAAATGAAGAACGAGTTGCTTGAAACGAAAAGACATGTTACGGCTGTTGTCTTTTTATGTTTCAAATGTGTTACGTTTGATAAATGTCTACAGGCCTCCAATGTGTGGTTGAAACTACTCTAAAAATTACCTTTTTTTTTTTTAACAATTATTCAAACACCTTCTTTTCTGTCGCTGTTTGAGTTATACAAACGTATGTTAACGTGGTGCTTGTACAATGTAAGACGGACACAACGTAAGGGTGTTTTTATTATTAAGCTACATATGAATACAATCCCCTTCAAAGTGGGTGCTACGGGAAACAATACACCATCGGAACTGTCGCTTTCCCTCTTCGTATCCATGGTAGAACTAGTCAGATCTAAAATGGAGGAGAGAGCTGTGGAATTACTGAAATAACCTTTTAAACCAAAAACTAAGCAATGGAGAGCTGAGTGACAGGAATCACTGTCATGATGAAAAATCAGAATGTTACTGGTGTTTCATCCGTTTTTGAAGTGGGTCTTACTGTTCACATGGTTATTTAACCGTTTGTTTACTCAATTAAAATAGTTACATTGTTTACGGGTGGGATGTAAATGTACCCCACCACAGAAATTGTATTTTTCGAGAGAAGTAAACAATATTTATATACAGACTTTTGCTCACACAGAACCAGAACTAGAACCATCAGGGTAAATGAACATCCTAAAAATGTATCAAACAAAACATTTTAGAGAAATAAACATGATCAGCCATCTAGAGATAATTCAGAAAAAAATTTTTTTGCTTTACTTACCAACTGGGACGTATATACACTTTTCACTCTAAGTAACTTCAAATTTCTACAAGACAACTTAACGAATAGGGTTGCTTTCTTGTAGATGCGTTTAATACAAAGGTGTTAAAAAAAATAAAGGTGAATTTGTCTCTAAAACCCAGAGTTATTTGTGTAGCTTTTTCTTTTTATGTTGCACATATCAAGGTGAGACAATTACAGCCTTCTACGTCAACCTGTCTGGTATCTAGAGTAATTTAAAGATGGCGCATCGACTTACACATTACTCAACGGAGATGTATATTGTTATTGTCTTTTATGGGTCAAGGGACAGAAACCATCTGATCATCGACAATCGGTGGAGGTCTATGGAGAGAGTGTTACGTCGCAGAAACAAGTATATGTGTGGTGCAACACATTCGCAAGTGGTAGGAGGAATTGTAACAGATGAGAGAAGTGACAGGCAAGCAACGCCCATAACTGACAGAAATGTGAGTAACGTCGATGTAATGATTCGTGAAGACAGAAGAGTGAAGCTGCATAACATCGCAGAAGTATTGCAAATATCGTATGGTTCAGTGAGGAATATCGTCTATGACCACCTTGACTTCAGGAACGTGTGCATGCAATGAAAGCCGAAACATCTGAGCGAGAAAAATGAAATGAAATCTTTCAGTTTTCCATCCCACGGTTATGCCGGTTAGGCTAAAGGAGACGGTGATTATGAGAAATGAATGAAATGGTGGAATAAAGAAAGTGGGAGGAAACGGGAACCCCGAGAAAACCCACGCACACGGTATTTGTTTACTAGAAAGTTCACTTGGCGGGAGCAGGGTTTGAACCCGGGACCCCAAGCACCAGAGGTGAACGCTCTACCACTGAGCCACCGCGGCCCCATCTGAGCGAGAACCAAAAAACCTTCGAATGGGCATTTCTCTGATCCACCTTACACGATACACGATATATCCACGAACGAAATTAATTCCTTCATCGCATCACAACGGGCGATGAAACCCCAAGATGCCTATATACAACTGTATCAAAATGCCAGAGTATAACAGAAAAATATCCGTCGTCACCGCCGGCCACGAAATTCAACGCCAAAACATCTGCCAAGGAAACAATGGCTACTGTACTTACGGACTGTCAGGGTGTTATGTTGAATTTCTCACAAAGGGTGCGAGCACTACTGCGGACACGTACTGCCAAACCATGAACAAGCAGCCATACGCCAGAAACGAAAAGGAAAATGAAATCTTCGAGTTTTACGTCCCACGGTTATGCCGGTTAGGCTAAAGGAGACGATAATTATGAGAAATAAATGAAATGGTGGAATGGAGAAAGTGGGAGGAAACGGGAGAACCCCGAGAAAACATACGCACACGATCTTTGGCCACCACAAAGTTCAGTTGGTCCGAGCTGGGATCGAACCAGGGACCCTTTGCACCAGAGGTGAACGCTCTATCACTGAGACACTGCGGCTCTTGAAACGAAATAGGTTACTACGAGAGGGAGTGCTGTTATTGCACAATAACGAACGATCACATGCAATCCAACGGACCCATACACACATTATGAGTTTCAACTGGGAAATTCTTGACATCCTACTTATAGATCTGATTTAGCTCCTTCCGACAATTATTTGTTTCGGCCCCTAAAGAAATACATCCGTGGGCAGTGTTTCGATACAATGGAAGGGGCACAACAGGATATGGTTACCTAGTTAAGGAACCTGGAGCAACATTTCCTTGCAAGCTGACGGATGACTTGACGTCATGTTGGAATGCATGTTTGGACCGCAGTTGTTTCTACATCGAATGTTAATGTGATACCATGTGTCAAACATGAAACAATTTCAGATATTTATCTCTACACGTTTTTCAGTAAATTGAAAATTCACCTTACATTTTGATACACCTTTGTAGATATAAATAATATAAGTCAAAGAATACCAACCCTTAATAAATATTATTAGTTAAGTAACAACACTTAGGTATGTGTACATCCCAATTGCTAAAAAGAGGGCTGTTTTTTTTTTTGACAACTGAAAATTTGCGATCTCAGTGGAGCACAACTCTTTTCTATATGATATATATATACAAAAAACGCTGAAATTTTGTACTATGCAAACATCGGTAGGGGGACATCGTTTGACACGCTTTGTTATATCACCAAGTTAACAGTGTTGCGTTCCAATATAAAGTTACATTTTTTATTTATTTTATTTTATTTTTTTCACATTGCACTATGTCAGATTATTACATATTTCAAATTTACATGTCAAACGAAAAACATGCAATATCATATTTGTTCTTCAATGTTGCAAACTAAGGACGCTACAGTATTAAAATCTAAATTTCTGTCCCCTCTATAGCAGTAATAACGCAAGTGAGACGGATGGAACAATACCTATTCAAAGTACTTTTAGTGTTTAATACTATACTCATGGTATGAGGGATTTCGGATGAATAGGAACAAAGATATACGGGATTGAAAATCTGACTTTTTCAAAAGCCTTTTATTTCGTAAAACTACTTAGATAAGTATTTTATCCAATTGTATAGAAGGCTTTCAGAAGATCTAAATGCCGTGTGCAAGCAGTTACCTCAAATAGTGCTGGAGATATGGTCAACAATATTGAAGTTTGCAACATTGCTTAAAATTATGTAATTCCGAGAAGCTGTTGTAATTACACCTAACAAAAAGAATTATTGTTACGTTATGGAAGCAAAGCACATCGAAAATTGTTTTAAGAAGTTCCAGCTAATACGTTATTTTAACCAATAAATCAAATTTAACGATTTTTTCGAATATTCAAAATTCTCTAATGTGTCAAATTGCTGTAAACAATATAATCTGTACATCTATTCAATACTATTTAAGGAATTGGCTGCGACACTTTTTCGAAATAAAGTCCTTTGAAAAAGTCAAATTTTAAATTCCCTGTATCTCTTTCTATTTGTTCGAAAAATGTCATATAATGACCGTAGTCTTCGACACTAACAAGTAAAGGTTCTGTCTTAAGAATCGGGGATCCGGAAACTGCGCATATATTTACCGTTTAATGCTTTTCGTACACGTCTAATGATACTGTACTTACATAGTAAAATTCGTTTTCCAAGCACAAGTCGTTGACATATTGACATTTTGATCGGTCATATATGGTTCAATACGTCAACGTCCGCGAAATTTCAAACCAATAGATGTGTAGTGTTCATACATATATCAATCTGCAAAGCATTAGTCAATCTGCCCATGGGAAGTGGATGAGAGGTTGCTTGCAAAAGTCGATTGGCATGACCTTCGGGCGGCCATATTGGATTTATCCTTTGCTGTCGGCCCGGCATATTTCCTTCGTGGTCCTTCTCTATCTAACTATATGTGCAGTTTCCGGATCCTCGATTCTTGGGAGAGAACCTTTACTTGTAAGATATTTTGGATGTGCACCACCACGTCCGTGTTACCTATGTTATTATGTTGCAGAGCTCTACAAAATTTGGTTGTTATCGATGTTTGTGATGCTGAACAGTGCATAATATGTGTGGTGTTGTGTAATCCAACGTAGTCATTTGAAAAAATACAACTTTATATTGTATTGGCAATATTGTTAATCTGGTTGTATTGCAGACTATGTTATACAAATTCTTCTCTCGATATTTGCATGGTATGAAATTTCAATTCTATGTCTACAGTTTTAATGTTACAAGGGTACAGATGATGATCAGAAAAATGGAAACACCTGAACGAAATTGCAACTTACCAGATTAATATGGTGTCGGGCCACCTTTCGCCATCAGAACAGCCTTGATGCGACGTGGGATGGAGGCATAAAAGTCGTGAATGGTAGCAAGTGGAATATTACACAATTCCTCGTGCAGGGCATCGGCCAGTTCTGTGAGAGAGGATGGAGGTGGAAATCGTCGCCGGAGTCGTGTTTCCAAGACGGACCACAGATGTTCCAATTATGTTGAGATCTGGGGATTGGGCGGGCCAGGGGAGGTGTTGAACTTCATCCCGATGTTCCTCAAACCACGCTGCAACAGCGCCAGCTGTGTGAATGGGTGCATGATCATCCTGGAAGATGGCGTCATTGTCCGGGAACAACATCCGGACCATAGGATGCAAGTGGTTTCCTAAAATTGCGACATAATCGTTGGCAATGATTCGTCCGATAAGTGTGACCACAGGACCCAATGAAAACCATGATATTGCGGCCCACAGCATCACCGAGCCGCCGCCATGTTTCACAGTTGGGCGGAGACACTGCAGATCATAAGCTTCTTTGGGCGTTCTCCACACATAAACACGGCCCGTGGTTGGGAATAAGGTGAAGGATGACTCATCCGACCATATCACACGTTTCCAGTCCTCAACGGTCCAAGTTGCATGGTCGCGGCACCATTTGCGGCGTGCGAAAGCGTTACGGTCCCTGATGAGCAGTTTGGCCCGTGCAACACGACCCCGTAAGTTCATGTCATGTAATTCGCGGCGGACTGTGATTGTCGAAACAGGGTGGGGGAGGTGCTGATTCAGTTCCTCTGTCACTTGCTCCGCAGTGGCACGACGGTTCTGCGTGACAATGCGCTTTAATACCCGGCGTAACCTATCACTCATGATTTTCTTCCGCCCACTGTTCCGCTTCCCCGATGTGGTTTTCCCGTGTGTTTGTGTAGGCCTTCATCATCTTCGACACTGTCCCACGCGACACACCTAACACAGTAGCCACTGTCGTCACACTCACTCCACATAACCGCGCACCAACAATTTGCCCTCTTTGAAAATCTGAGAGGTCTCCCATTTTACACTACCTCCGTCTGCTGCAGCCACTGGACACTGTTGTTCCACTGCGCCTGACGTAGTATGGAGACCGACCTAACACACCACCATCAGCGGTCCGGCGCTGCGGGCGCCACGACACCAGTGCCAACCCATACATCTTATGTGTTGCCAACTACAGGTGTTTCCATTTTTCTGATCACCATCTGTATATCAAGGTAACCAGTCCACTCAATATATACAGGGTGCTTCAAAACAACACCGACAATGTTTGGGAGGTGATTCCTGACACCAAGATAAGGCAAAAAGTATAGACCAAGCAGGGTGCACAAATAATTCCTTTCGAAGTTATAGGCTTCCGAATATATATATATAAATGAACTTTAAAGGTCCAAAGCTCCAATACTATAGGATCTACCCTAGTCGGTTCAAGACTTCACTTAAGAACTAATATGTGCCATATCCAAATATCCGTGTTTCAGAATCCTGCAGTACTTCTGCAACAGTATTTACAGAAGTTGTTGATGAGTACTTCAAATTATATGCCCTTAGCCAAATTCCCTCTATAAAAATTGTTGCGTGAGTACCGCAGAATTCAGAAACATGTATTTTTGGATAGGACACATATTAGTTCCTAAGTGAAGTGTTGACCCGACTACGGTAGGTTCTATAGTACTGGAGCTATGGACCTTTGAAGTTCATTTTTTCATATTTTCGGCAGGCTACAACTCCGAAAGGAAGCATTTGTGCACCCAGGTTGGTCTATACTTTTTGTCTTATCTTAGTGTCAGGAATCACCTCTTAAATGTTGTCGGTGTTGTTTTGGAACACATATATATATATATATATATATATATATATATATATATAGAGAGAGAGAGAGAGAGAGAGAGAGAGAATAGTCCAAAAGTGTGGAAACACCCAAATAAAAGACAGGATTTTAAAAGAACGGCAACTGTAGATTAGTAGTAAAGGTGGCGGAAAAACTTTCAAAAACATGTGAAGTCGATGGTCGCTATCTTGAAATCCACCATTTTTGAATTCACTCTCATTTTCTTAAATGGAAACCATATATTGTGATACGTTGTTCTCACCTGAAATTTTCTCAGAAATTCAATGCTGTGTTTATTTTTACTTTACCACCTACAGCAACGAAGTTATGACAGTTTTTTCGTTTTCACAACGTCAGTGCATACTACATATTTTAAAGGATGTGTTCGATGTGTTGTCCATTCCGTTGAATTGCCAGTCATTCTTTTTTTTTTTTTCATTGATTCAAAACCTTACTCGCTTTCAGGTATGCTTGCACACGTGCTTGTTATGTGTTCCTTTAGGTGGTCAATATCCCGAAATTTCACTGAATACACAATGGACTTGAGATGTCTATAAAGATAAAAATCTACGGAATTGAGGTCAAAATCTACGGGCCACTCCACAGCACCACGTCTACCAATCCATGAGTTGGGAAACTGCATATCCAAATATTTACGAACATAATCTCCATAATACGAGGGGCGCCATTGTATTGATAGGAGACTGGGACTGTCTCATCTTCAGATAAGAGAGATGGCAAGATATCTTCTTCCAACATTTGACCATACTCAATTGCTCTTAAGGTACCATTGATAAACGAAGAACCCACAATACAGGTTCCCCAAACACCACACCACACCATGACTTTTCCAGGAATGCCAGCAGATGCTTTACACTAATAGAGATTGGTGTTCAACAAGTAGCCAACATTTTGTTTGTTTACCTTACCAGAAACGGGGATTTTGGCGTATTTGCTGTTGCCCATTCCGTGAATTCCAAACACAGATCGGGGTCATCCTATAACAGGTGCTGATGCGCTTGTAGCGATGCCACTTACGCAGGAATAAACGACGAGTGCTTCGATTCGGACTCTTGCTAAATTCTCCCACCATTGCCATTGACGTTGTTTCGTCAGTCGCCGTGCATGGCCTGCCTGATTAGGGTTTGTTGACCACGAACCCTGTTTCCCTGAATTTCTTGATCAACTTCCTTAGTATTGTACGGCTAATGATTGCCCTATCTGGTGACTGTCGTTAAAATCATCAGCAACGACCCTTGTGCTTAGCTCTCCCGACATCAAAATTATCTTAATACCTACGTCACGGCAACGTTATTTCAGTCACTTGAAACGATATCAAGAAGAAGAAAAAAAAACAGTCGTAACTTCGTTATGATAAGTGATAAAGCAAAAACAAACACAGCAATGAATTCCTGAGAAAATTTCAAATGAGCATCATCACCTTACTTTCACATAGTCTGTGGGCCACATTGACTTGCCTTGAATGCGGGGAGGGGAAGGGGTACATTTACCATTATATTACATTAAAAGCTAATATGAAATATTCGTGATCAAACAGTTTGAATTTACGTCTCGGAAAGTTCATTTGATTGATTGGTTGCAATTACACGTCTACTTTTCAGAGTGGACACTATATCAGTCGTGGACCTATGGGACTATACTGCTACATCGGAAATCTGAAGCCATATGTTGAGTATTGCGTTTCATGCTTCAAATATATTCAAACACATCAAAAATTAATACCTACAATTCATTTAAGACGTATTAGTACTAGTCATAAAAATACATAATTACAAATATATTGAAAACACACACACATAGACACAAAGAACTTATATTTTGCAAGAAAGGAGAAAATTTCACTATGAAAACTTACAGCCAAGCACATTTCAAAGAATAATTTATTCAACCCAAGTAGTCATAATCTTCACAACAAATACAATTTTAACTTGAAATAATTAGAACGACGAAACATAAGACAAAAGTACTTGAAGTTTAAGATGTATTTATATCATTCAATATAACTATTATCTATAAAACAAAAACATCCTTATAAACAGAGGAGCGATTTGTATCTTTCAAAAGACACAGTTCCTTGAAATAAAAACTTTGCACTTGAAAGAGTTTTCCTACCAATGTAAGACAATATTTAAAAATATGAAAACACTTCGTACAGCCGATGACAAAAATCAGTAACATATCTGTTATGGGCTGTAAGTAAATGTTTTAGTCCTGCAAGAATGAGAACAAACATTCGGAAAGATGTTTCATTTCAACCAGGTGGCCATTTAAGTAATGAACAGAAATTGTCCTCATACTGAAATCAGATTCTGAAATGTGGTAAGAAATTCAGAGTAACTTAAATTTAAAACATGAATTGCCTTGGTTGGATAAGAACATGTTTAATCTCTGCAAAATTCTCAAGAAATAAAACGTCGCTAAAGATGTACGTAGAAGAAAATGTTGAAATATGAATAGCAGTTGAAATGATGACAAATGATTGCAAAAGGTGAAGAGAACAAACATATTCAGACAACATTTTATGTGACTTTTATGGTTTGAAAAAGAGAAAATCACTGTTCTTACTCCTAATTAAATTACAAATATAATAAAAATATACTAGAAACACGTGCATATTATCCACTGTACATTTTCATACATGTGAGTTCTCATTTGCTCTTGTGAAACATGTTAATTCGTGGATTTTCGTCACAGATTGCAGGAGCATTGAGAAATTAGGACATATACTTTTCACCCGTGTACTTTTTATGGGATGTTTCCTCTCTCTATTATATATACATAATTTGATAACGATTACAGAAAGAGCAAAAATCGACGAATCAACAGTTACACGAAGACTTACATGTAAGGGTTATATGCCCTTACAAGTGATACTAAGACTATGTGTGTTATTTAGTTTAAGAATGCATTAGATACTCATACAAATCATGGAAATATAGTGCGACGAAATGGAATTTGTTAATAGATACAAACCTTTACTTATTTTTCTTACACGACAAAACCAATGCGTTTTTCCGCAAAACTATGATTATAAGTGTAAGAGCATCTATATTTTGATTTAGAAGTTAAATTGGACGGATACTCACCGCTTGTAATGTTGATGACGACAACTCATCTTCAACCATTTTTCCTAATACTAACAGCAAGAAATACTTACCGATAAATGTAAGAGTATTTCCGATGGATCCATATTCATTATAAACACAATGCCTTTAACTTGTTTGACTAATCTACAATCTTTGATTACACGTTAAAAAAAAAAAAAAAAAAAAAAAAAAAAAAAAAAAAAAAAAATTGCAGATAAAATATGTTAAACCCCAGTATTACCATGAAAAACACTGTTAAATTTTGAATGATAAAAAACAGTGCATTATTACCGAAACTCTTTGACATTCTAAATACAAAATTTTGATTAACATGAGAATGTAGAAAAGCATAAAGATTCTTGTACAATTACTTGTACCACTTCTACAATTACTTTCCGCAGTGCACAGAATAATCAATTAATTAAAGATACTGCAATAAGTCAAACAGTTTAAGTATCCTAAAAGTAGATTCAAAACGCTAATACTTCCAAATTCTAGCGAGTAATTAAAGCCCACCCACAATATATGACGAACTTAACATGTACAGAACATTATGAAATTTAGTGGTTTTTACTCATCTCTCTGCTGCAAAATGAAATGTATTTTCCAAATATATACGGTGAGTCTTTCTCTCTTTTTGCGGATCTTACATTTTTTTTTATTTTTTATTTATTTATTTATTTATTTTTTTATTGACGAGAAGTTTCTTCCCGTAATGACAGTGATCTAATCTTTCATGATCCAAAAGGAAGCGAGAACGAAAGACTTACCGAAAATATTTGGAAACAGAATTTTAGCTTGGAGCAGAGAAGTGGAAAGTGTTTCCTAGTTTCATAAATTAGGTATGTACATTTGTCAACCACGTATAAATAATCAAAAGTCTTCGACTACATGTCGAATGAAACTAATCCTTAATTTTTAAACGAATCGTGTTTCATAATTCCTGTAGTTTCTCAGATCAGTCTAATTGTAATTCAGTTTAACCAAAAACATTCAACGTATGATCACATGGACGAAGGAAGTCTTTAAAGTTACATAAATTTTTATTTAAATTATGTCTTAATTAATAGCGTAAATATTTCCCTTCAATTTAACGAAAGAACATACTACAAATAAACAAATGTACGAAACAAATTATGTCAACATGTTACAATTAGTACTCATAATGATTTTAATATCTGAAATACGCTTATCACTTATACGAAATGAATAACATTAAATACCGCAAAAATAAGCATTCCTACGAAACTATATATTCAGATACTGTTGTTCGCTTATCGTCTAAACAGAAACGGACATTCAAACTGGTAGGATGAACTTTTACAAATTCTTAAACCGGTTTACATTAGTTATAGAAGTAACGGTTTGATTCTCAGTTGAAATCTATTAAACTTTCACATTACTGAAAAGAGGACCATACACTAATAACTTATTATACACTACAGTACGGATAGAATGATCCATCCTGATTCTATTTATTATGATATCGCACACCCAATGTGGAAGAGTGTTACAATTCAAAAAAATGGAAATTTTGAGTTATCATCGCTCAAAAGAGAATATATATATAGAGAGAAGTGAGCTCTACCTGGTGGTATTTTCGCAGAAACGTAACTAATATTATATATATATATATATATATATATATATATATATATATATATATATATATATATATCCTTTAGATGCCAGAAATTCCAATATTCCAGGGAGCGATTTTGATAGAATAACAAGCTTTAAAAGTCATGTTCCTTCAAATGTGTATTTTTGACTTGTAACAGTCTTCCACCGGGTTGCGATATATTGACGAAATGCAGTAAAAGTGGGATAGTCCGAAGGATACAATTACCCTTGTCGAAACACTTAGTTCGAACTCTCAATACCTGCGCATCTTGAATATTCACGCTAGCAACAATCATAAAGAATTTTTCAACATGTATCTTCTAACTCGTTGCATTATCTATTAAGTAATTGTTCTCGAACTTTAAAACCTATTAGAAAAGCACAATAAACAGCAGATTAAACTAAATATATTAATTACGACTAAAGGTTTATTATGAGATGCAGAAAATTATTTAATCCATTATCATTTAAAATACAACTTTTGATCCAACACAAGAAGAACGGGAGATCTAAACGAATTGACGACTTTATCAATAGCCATACGGATACAGTCGGTATTAGAAATGAAGAAACTATTATATTGGTATTTGATAATCAACTTCCTGAGATTCCTCTCTTATAACATATACTGCTACATAAAGCAATTTTTAAAATCCTGCAATTTTCTTCCCGAACCGCAATAATATAAACGTATATTGTATATTTTCAATTTGCAATAATATTGTACGTAAGTAATATTAAAAGAAAAAAAGGAAGAAAGAAAAGAAAAATTGAACATTTATACTTACGTAGTCTGCTGGAACTCTGATCTACAGTAAGTACACTTAACTACGGGAAAGGCACCTCGACATTCCTGCAATGAAGAACAGTAAATACATTAGAATACGATTTAAAGTACATTATTAAATATTTCAACTGTGACGTAAATTCCTAGTATCATTTTATTTCGAATTATAGACCAAACAGCAGTCACTCTATTACTCTGTGCAGTGTGAAATTTACAGACCTAGTCCTAAATGTGATTACCTTCAAAAAAAAGTTGTCAAGTAAATTATTTCTTCTTCGTGATTCCTTATATGAAATGAAAGAAAAAAGTTCTCATAAACATAGGTCGAAAAACGTCTCATTTCAGAGTTATGAACCGCCGAAAATTCGAAAAATCACGTTTCGAAACGCGCTGCTTTAGAAACTATAAGACCTATAACAAACGATGTTTTACTATCCTCCGTTATCGGCGAAACGAACGCGTTATTGGTACTTAAAGGAGTATCCCTATACCTCAATTTCCTTTTTACACTTCGTTTCGCCGATAACGGAGGATGGTAAAACATGGATATTTAGATAGTTCGCATACTAGGTCCTTTGTAATTCCTTAAACCGCTTGGGATCGGACCTGTAGTTTCTAAGGCAGAGCATTTCGAAACGTGAATTTTCGAATTTTCGGCGGTTCATATATATATACAGCGTGAGGCAGCTAAAAGTACCACCTGAAATAGCGAAGAAACTAGAAACGCTAGCGATGTAAGGTTTCCGAGAAACAGTAATAGAAGTAGGGGCTCGTAAAATGGAGGTATGGGGTGGTTCGAAAAAGAGCGATAAATGGGACATCTGGAGGAAAGTTATATTTTGTTAAATGAAACGATATACATTAACATGCATAATATAAAAGAGCACACGGAAAGAAACAACGCCGTTGGTCCCATGTGTGTACTGCACATAGAAACGAAAATATGGCCATGTAAATAGGTATAAACAAAATAACAAATGGCCCACTTGACCGTCAGTACCACGGCAGGTATGTATGAGCTGTCAGAACAAATCGGACAAGATGAAGAAAGGGCGTGATAACACGGAAGAAAAAATAGAGGAGACATCGTCAGCAACATTTATGTGACAGTATTACAGCGTAATGACAATGGCCATTACAGTATGTGGCAGAACCACTGTGTAATAAGCGAAAACCTGTCAAAGTGTATGTTCAAAATGGTGGCCGTCAGCTGTGATACAGGCATCGAGGCGCCTACGTAAAGATCGTTGCACAGAATGTAGCATCGCAGATGGAATGTCCCTACAGGCGGCAGTAATGCGGTCTTGCATATCCTCTGGTGTTGTTGGCACATTCCAGTAGACAATGTCCTTCAGCGTTCCCACAGGAAAAAGTCCAACGGTGGCAAATCTGGGGAACGAGCCGGCCATTTGACAGACCCGGCACGTCCAATCCACCGATTGTGAAACATATTTTCCACACATGCTGTAGCGCGTCGTGCACTGTGAGCTGGGCACCCGTCATGCTGGTACCACATTTCCCTTCTTGTCTGAAGTGGTATGTCCTCTAATAGTACAGGCAGTTCATGTTGTAAAAACGTATGTATCGGTCAGCATTTAGTGACCCTTGTATGAAAAAAGAACCAATGAGATGTTCACCCACCATACCACACGACACGTTCACACTCCATGGGCGCTGGCGAAGGCAACGTGGATTTGTCACAGACCAATAGTGCATGTTCCATGACATTTCCATGATTGATAAAAGTTGCCTTGTCGATGAACAGGATACGTGACAAATCGGGTGCGTCGTGTCATAACATCCATGTGCAAAACTGAACACGGTCCACAAAATCATTCCCGTGCAGTTCTTGATGGAGGGAGATATGATATGGGTGAAACTTGTGTGTGTGTGCAGAATGCGTAATACACTTCGCTGACTCATCCCACCATCCCTGGCAATTTCACGGGAGCTAATGTGCAGATTCACAGCAACAGCGGCGAGAACATTTGTTGCACATGCCTCACATGCTCATGTCTTCGTTCCTATGTGCAGTACACACATGGGACCAACGGCGTTGTGTTTCTTTGCGTGTGCTCTTTTATATTATGCATGTTAATGTATATCGTTGAATTTAACAAAATATAACTTTGCTCCAGATGCCCCATTTATCGCTCTTTTCCGAACCACCCCATACCTCCATTTTACGAGCCCCCTCGCAAACCTTACATCGCTGGCGTTTCTTCGCTATTTCAGGTGGTACTTTTAGCTGCCTCACGCTGTATATATAAAACATGGAAGGTATGAAACATATTACTAACGGCATATGAATCAAATTATATATATATATATATATATATGGGTGATTCCACGAAAGAGGGAAATTTTCACTTGGAAAATTTTTGTTCCGTTGATGGTCGCCTATTTCGATAAAAATATCACATGCACTTACTAGTACTAAGTACATGTTAATTAGGTGTTCAGCAGAGCTGAATCGTTATTGGTGTAGTAAATAAAAAATAATAAACTTTTCAGCACCCACGGAGTTGAGACCATAGGTCACGGAGTTGAGATTAGTTAACACGTAGTTGAAAATTGCTGTGGAGTTGAGAAACGTGATACATCTTGGTGATAAGTTTTGGTTTATAAGTGATTAAGCTTATAATTTACATAAAAATTGAAATAATTTTCCAATAGATTTTGTAAGTTAGAATTATTCCCTTATGTTGAATAAAATTCTAACAAACTAGATGACACGTAATTTGTTATAAAAAATACTCCAGAAAATACTGCAAACATATGAAAATATATCTAATGAAGGTTCCAAAATTGTCACACACACACACACACACACACACACACACACACACACACACACACACACACACACACACACACACACACACACACACACACACACACACACACACACACACACACACACACACACACACACACACACACACACACACACACACACACACACACACACACACACACACACACACACACATATATATATATATATATATATATATATATATATATATATATATATATATATATATATATATATATATATATAAATATGTGACGCAAATAAGAAAAAAAAGAAATACGCATACACTTATCGAATATTGAAAAATTATTGCGCTTTCAATATGTTGACTATCATATGGAGAGGACAAACTTTTCACATAAGCTTACGAAGCAGACGAAGTAGTCACTAAACCTGTCTATTGTCTACTTCATTTGTTTTCTGAGCTTATGTAAACCGTCTGTCTTCTCTGTGTAATCAAGTCAACACGTCGAAAGTGCAATACTTTTTCAACATTTGGTAAGTGTATTTGTATATTTGGTATATATACAAGATGTTTCAAAACAATACACATCGTTTGGGAGCTGATTCCTGGCACCAAGATAAGACGAAAAGTATAGACAACTGGGTGCACAAATGCTTCCTTTCGGAGTTATAGGCTGCCGAGAACATGAAAAAAAAAAAAGAACTTTAAAGGTCCATAACTCCAAAACTATGAGATCTGCCGTAGTCAGGTCACGACTTCACTTAGGAACTAATATGTGCACTATCCAAAAATATGTTTCAGAATCCTGAGGTACTCATGAAGCAATTTTTATAGAGGGAGTTTGGCTACGGGCGTATAATCTGAAGTACTCACCAACTACTTCTATAAAAGTTGTGGAAGTACCGCAAGATTCTGAAACATGGATATTTGGATAGCGCACATACTAATTCCTAAGTGAAGTCTGACCCGACTACGGTAGGTCCCATAGTTTTATGCTATGGACCTTTAAAGTTCTTTTTTTTTTTTTTTTTTCATGTTTTCGGCAGCCTATAACTGCGAAAGGAAGCATTTGTGCCCCCAGATTGGTCTATACTTTTTATCTTATCTTGGTGTTAGGAATCATCTCCCAAACGCTGTCGGTATTGTTTTGAAACGCCCTGTATAATGCACACTAAATGACAGTGTAAGGCACTCATCATTTCTGTTTTCTTTGGATAATTCGATGTTCTTTCTTAAGTAGCCCTCATTTTCTACTCCAATGAAGGAAATGTCTTGAGGAAATAAGGAAGGGCTGTTCTAGTCTACACAATGACAACTGCCAACGCTTTTTAAACGTCAGGTTTAGTAGGCCAGGAGAAATTCCTCCTGATCCGCGTCATAAAATTGACTTTCCGTATATTGCCCTCAGACTCTTCGACAATCCCTGAAAAGAAAACAATTAGAACAAAACAAAAGAAAACAGATACCATCCATCTCGACTTGTCTGAAGTTTTACCTCCGGCTACCTGACAACCCCAAATCTCCGCGAAACACTCCTTAAATGGGCTAGGACCCACCAGCCGGCCTTTGAGTGTGAATGACACGTGGTCAGCGTGTCGGCTCCTACGACTGTTGCGATGGTCTGCGCGATCAGGTTTCAATACATCTCTACTCAAATGAGTTTTTCAGTTGCCTCACTGTGCGAAGTAAACACCATTAATTTTTGAGCTTCCACCGGGAAACAAACCCAGAACCACGCACGAAAGGCGAGCATGCTAGTCACTAGACCATAAACGAGCTTTATTTCTATCAATATATTGAAAGAACAAATATTTGGAAGAGCATGAGCATAACAAACATTATAGGATTATCAACTCCGTGAACTTGTCTCAACACCGTGGATTCCTTAGTTTTCAGATGGACATGGAGTTGAGAACCATGGAGTTGAGAAAATCGAATATAATTTATCTTTACAGGCCCACTTTTTGACCAGTACATGTGAGTAATTGTGTACGAGTTTTCTACGTTAAGGCGTAGGTTCCTCAAGGGACAGAAGGTATATACCATACAAATACATTCAGTAATAAATACCATGGTGTTGAGTATCAATTAATATACGCACCTGCTTTCCACACACAAAAATATTTTTCCTATAGCTTTTAACACATGCACACAACTTTTTCTGTTCTTCAGTCAAACATGTCTGCCTTGTCTTCTTGTGGGTATTGCCAACGTGGACGACCATGCTATCTGTTGAGAGCAATGACATTTTTTTCTCATGCCATGGAGTTGAGACGAAATAGAGGTGACAGAAACGGAGCATAGTCAAGCTTTCGAAAATAATCGTTATAAAGGTTTACTTTCCACAAAACCGAAATATTGAAGTGTTCTCTTCCATTTAATTACCATTAAATGATGTTTGATTTGCGACTTCAGTTGTAATTTATTGATTAAAATCGGTCAACTGTAGTCTGTGACAGTCCACGGTGTTGAGAAATTGGGTAATAATTAATTTTTTACGTATGTTTCGTGTTATATTTGCAAACTGTTATACATGGCATACCTACTTTGTGACGGTTACTACCAAACAAAATAAAAATGAGGTGATTCTTTCTAGTAGTAGTTTGAAGAAATGCCCGTGACAGAAAATTTCCCTTTTTCGTGGAATCACCCATATATATATATATATACAGACTGTTCCATAATTCGTGTGTAAACTTTAATTTCATAGTACTCAGCACTCGTAGAACTGTGAAATTTCCAGGCAATTTAGAGGAAGGTCAGAAGGTTTGTTTAATAGAAAAATGAGATCACGGGGTTTATAGTCTGCGGAGTTACAGGGTTAAAGGTCAAAATGCGATTTTTTCCTTATGGGATTTCAATGTTAAATAGTAGTCTCACACACTAGTTTTTTGAATATGCATTTCCGGTAGCAAAAATGTATATATCGACATAAATTCTGATCCGAAACAATGTGAAACAAGAAATGTGGGCAATCGTGACCCGGTGACCTCTAGCAGGTCATCTGTGATACTTGAGGAAAAAGCTCTCTTTTCAACAGCTTATTGTACACAATTAATTCAGTTTGAAGATAATGTTAAAAAACATGTGCATATAGAATCTACCAAACATTCTTTCTAGCAAATCGAAGAGGTCAGCAATCTCATCAAAGGTCAAAAGGTCACGTAGTCAAAATGTCATATTTGATGTGTTAACAAGTAAGAAACTGTAACATTGGAAATAATAATCTGTCATAGAACACATGCATATAGGTCCTTCCAAAGGAATGTGTATGGCCATAGGAAAAAGGTCAACAATGTCATAAAAGGTCAAAGGTCACGTAGTTAAAATTTCATGTTTAATGTGTTAGCAAGTATGAAACTGCGATATTGGAAATAAGGATTTGGGCTGCCATAGAACATATGCAAAAAGGTCCTTCCAATTGATGTGTGTGGGGTCAAGAATACCATAAAAGGTCAGAGGTCACGCAGTTAACTTTCATGTTTGATGTGTTAGCAAGTATGAAACTGCGACGTTTGAATAATGATTTTAGCATTAATCATTAACACATGCATAATGGTTCTTCGAATTGGTGTGTATGGGCATAGGAAAAAAGTCTACAATGTCATAAAAGGTCAGAGGTCACGTAGTTAAAATATCATGTTTAATGTGTTAGCAAGTATTAAACTGTGATGTTGGAAATAATGATTTGAGATACCATAGAACATATGCATAAAGGACCTTCCGAACTAAGCACAGAAGGAACCACTTTGCGTTTAGTGTCCTCGGTAGAGATCCTTACATTTGGTCCTACCTTTCGTTGTCGCTGAAAAGCATGTTCCTTGCTAAAACAGTTATTCCGAAACTGTTTATAAAGACGAATAATTTGGGTATTGCTTATTTTCACACCCCACTGTGCACGCGCCTTTCTCCGCGTTTTTGTAACCGACTTCCTACTAAGAACGTAACACTCAAGTAAATCGGCACGTTGTTCCTTTGTTAGAGTATCCATTGTGACTTACACAATAACACACATATATACTTCCAAACACGTAGGCCTATGAGTATAGGGAAAATAAATACAACAGCTTTTATTTTCTTACACACTCACAAGACACACAAGATTCACTAACCCATTTAATTTTAAGCTCAACTTCACACTCTACTGTCACGCTGTCTCTGTCCAACCAGATTATCATTTGAGTAACACCAAACCACCCTTGTGAACGAAACAGACTGATTATTTGACGTGAGCCCAAAATATAAACAGATCGGGCCTTACGCAGAGTCGTTTTGACGCGTGATTAGTGTCATACTGAAGAGTTCGACTAACATATGTTTCGTGCAGTACTCAGGCCTTTAGTATGACGCTAATTATACGTCAAAACGATGCTTCAGTCACGCAAGGGTATACATAAACGATAAGAGTGCGTCTCTCTACATATGGGGAAGCAATTTATTTCCAGTGGAATTATTTTTATTTTCTTCTCATCGAGGCAATATTAAGGCTATCATATTTATTTTTCATGAGAATACAGGACATCTTTGTTTTCCCCTCAAACTTCTCAACACAATGCATTGCTTGGAAACAATTTGTTTTCAGTGCATTATCCTGTTTGATATGGATACAAAGAAACAACGAACAATCTGTAGTACAGTCTGTTTTCAGGATTTTTTTTTTTAAACTCCTGAGTGATTTGCATTTACATGTGATACTTTCATTGAAATATGCTACTTAAGTAATATATTTTTTAGAATCTATTACACGAAAGAAAATCGTGCACCCACTATGTCCTAGAATGTCCTGCACACAATAGTGCGTATTCTATAATGACTTCCTAAATTAAGTATTCTTGTTATTTAAAAAGAAAAGATTTCCGAGAGCCCAGCAAAATGAGCCGAGAGCTTACTTTCAAACATTATGCAAATTCAATTTAACATTTTGCATAGTTTCATACCAGCAATACACGAAAAACGAACCGTTCGTGATCTTTGATCCCTTGTGACAATCCAAATTTTCATTTTTTGTTGAAACGAAACCTTCAATAATTATTTAACGCATGTTTTCAATGGCATCTGTGATTGGATTAATGCTATAATATAAGATATTGAAAGCAGAACGATTCCCACATAGGTCATAGGTGAACTGCTGAAGGTCACAAGGTCACAATTTCCCATTTTCCAAATAAACATTCTTAGTTTTAAATACCATACCAACTAAATTAGTTTTCAAACATTGCCGTCTCTTCTTGCCAACATACAAACTATGAACATTTTACTTCATGACCTTTGACCTTTTATGACATTGTTGACCTTTCATTATGCGTGTATTCTATTTCCACCTTTCTGCATGTATTCTATGGAAAGTCAAATCATTTTTCAAACGTCACACTTTCATACTTGCTAACACATTAACTACGATGTTTTAACTGCGATCGTTAACTATTCCAACGGGGAAATCACCATGGACATTTAAGACGGAAATTCTTTTGTGTCCACGTCTATTTCTTTGTTTCCAGGTAATAGGGGCGTATTTAGAGGGGTCCGATCCCCTCTCCAAAACAAAATAAAAATAAAATAAAATAAACAATTAAAACTTTATTCGATGTATTAAATACATAAAAGTTCCTCGGAATCGTAGTACGGCAAATTTTGGATGCGTTAAAATATCAAATAATACTTTTGATAAAGTGAATACTTTCAAATATCTAGGATAAATATTAACAGACGAACACGATATTTACGAAGGAAATAAATGTCAACTGAAAGCAGGGAATTTGTGTTATTATTCAGTTCAAAATCTCTTGTCGTCGCGAATTCTGTCGAGGAATTTGAAGCTTAAAATACATAAAACGGTAATCATGCCTTTTGTTTGTTCTGTATGGTTGCGAAGTATGGTCGCTTACTATAAGGGAAGAGCATAGACTGAAAGTATTTGAGAATAAGATCCTGAGACGAATATTCGGACCCCAAGAGGAACGAGAATGGCGTAAACTTCATAACGAGAAATTACATAATTTATACGGTTTACTAAACATTGTTGGGGTCATCTAGTCTAGGAGGCTCAGGTGGGCAGGTCATGTAGCCAGGATGGAAGAAAGTAGGAACACTTTCAAAGTCTTAAGTGGGAAACCAATGGAAAAAGACCATTAGAAAGATTTAGACACAGATGGGAGGACAATATTAAGATTGATTTCGCAGAAATATAAATACAAAGTAGAATTTGGATCCAGTTGGCTAAGGATAGAAGTCAATGGAGAGCTTTTGTGAAAGTGGCATTGAACGTCCGGGCTCCATAGGCCATAGAATTAGTTACTTTAATTTTCGGTGAAGTTTATGTACTTTATATGTATTTCGTGCCGCTAGCTAGTTCCGAGTTTTTAAAAATATGTCCCTGCCAAATATCAGTAACTTTAGTGAAAAGAAAAGTGTCATGTTGATAAATGTTGCTGTACTTTTTCTTTAATGCTTAAGAAACATTGTTTGGGATTGAAATAGGTTAGCGATTAGGAATTAACTCAAAATTCAACCCCAATACTTTCACTTAAATGGCATAATTGACATTTAATACTAATTCCTAATGCTTCTTCTTCAGTTCGCGACTTGTATTATACGAGGAGAAAGATTTAAATCAAAACAATCGGTTTAAATAAAAAAAAAAAAAAAAAATCAACAAAAATGATTTTTTTTAAATCATGAATTTTTCTCCATCCTGATTTCACCTATGTTGCCAATCTACATGTACTTGTGCATGAATTGGTCATTATAGTCTGTTCGGAAATCTTTGTTGACAGAAACTGGTCTCCTGCCCAAAGTTTGCCTTCAACGTCCGTATAGCTTGACATGAATCGCACAAACCATTTGTGGATTATCCAAATATTCACACTTATCTCTTCTTCCACAGTACAAATTCCTTTTTAGCTTCCACAACTTTCATCACATTTTCCTAATGATGTCTTAACAGTACACAAATAGCCACTTGATCGAGATCCATGTTTGTCTCGGTTTGACTTACGTGGAAACAAGGCGCTGTCTGCGAGATGACTGACATGCGCTTCATATTATACTAACTTATGATTGCGCACAGTTCTTCAACGTAACAGGAACAATGTGAGGGACCGCGTTGACCCAGTAGTAGAACGCTGATCTCTGGTGCATGGGATCCTTGGTTCGATCCGAGTGAGTTTTGTGGTGGCCAAATACTGCTTTCCTCATTCTGCCTTTCACTCATTATCATCATCACTGTCTGTCTTTCTTAGCCTCGGAGCACAATCGTGGGACGCTATACTAAAAGCAATAAAGAAAGAAAAAAAAAGAAACAATATGATATATTCGGATGAATTCAAACCCTTATGAACTTAAGACTCACCTTGATACGTCAGAGTAAGTATACGGAAAAACTTTTTACCTTAGGTCTTATTTACAGAAGAGTTTACAGAATATGAGAAAAATAAAATGTAAATGATTGCTCTTGTGTTATAGGCATGCGGGGACCTGGCATGTATATACGGTATGGCTTTGCCGATAATGTTCTATACACTTTTAACTGCCACATCTATTGTTCATCCTGGCAAGACCACACGTTCCAAAAGTAAGAATACCATCATCTTACTCTTTTTCTATAGAACGCGATACAGGGTTGTATGTTAGTTAACTTTCCGAGAAAAATCCCAACTCATAGTTTTTCCTATATATGACAATCATCAACTATCTAAATCGAGCAGCCTCTGACTTGTTATTTTTATTATTTATTTATTTCTAATTGTATGAGATGCTCTATTTATTTTTCCCGACCCTATTTAAATAATAAAAAGAAGAAAGAAAAAGAAAAAAAGACAGAAAATTCCGTGAAAATATCAAATGTAGCATTTACTGTTAGATGTTCGAGCAGACTTCTCTCTATATATTACCACTTACCTCAAAGCGCAATGTCTATGATAGTCAGTTGAAATATAGGTAGGACTACAGTGATTTTTACTCGGGAACGTAAGTCACATAACTTTCCATTCTGTTTAACGGGATCACGGTGGCTTAGCAGTAAAGCTTTGACTCAAGTTAGTTAAGTAATTGTTAGGTAAGTTTCTGAATACTAATTTCTAGTTTTTTTCGCGACGTACATTATACAAGGAGAAAGATTTGATTTAAATAAAAAAATCAGCAAAATGATTTTTTAAAAAAATCATTATTTTTTTCCACCCTGAGAAGCGGATTCTGATCTATCTTAACATTTCATCTGCAATGTGCCCAGTTCCCATGAAGGACTATCATCCACCCAAAGAATGCGACTTTTCGTCTGATGAGCAAGAAGTTGAGTCTCCTAAATCAAATACTTCGAGAGCGACTGAATGGGACAGTAGGGGTTGTGCCTCTCACTACTGCAAAAGTGACTGGAGAAGATCTAGAAGAGAAACTCTTAAGACAGGCGTGAAAAACGTGCAACATGAACTACTTCTCGATTCTAAACGAATTTTGTTTCTCCCGCTACATATTAAAGTAGGTCTTATGAAATGGTTTGTTAAGAGTATAAACCACGAGGTGGAGTCCTATAAATACTTAAGAGGAAAATTCTTGGATTAAGATATGCCAAAAAAAGGGCATCTTTATAAAACAACAGATTCGATAGATTTCACAGATCAACAGTTCGATGAAATACTAGAAGGTGATCAGAAAACTACGTAGGAAACCTTTAAGAGTTCTTGTTTACAGTTTTTGAGATGTCGAGCAACAAATTACAAAGAACTGGTGACTCCTGATTAAGTTGTTGTAATGTTACGAAAAACTTGGTTTTAATAGTCCCTAGAATTCCACTGTTTTCACTCACATTTAGATTTCTTTCCTAAGGATTATGCAGTAGTAAGTGATGAACACAGTGAACGTTTTCATGAAGATATTGCACCCATGGAGAAAGGATATAAAGGAAAGTGCAGTCCTAGGATGTTGGCCGATTACTGTTGGACTATTGCTGGAAATGCTCCAAATGTAATCTATATAAAAGTCACGGTAAGTGAAAACACTTAAAATAAACCCAACAGGATTTTATCATGTACAAAGGATTTCGACATTTGCCGACACTGAAAAGTAAACTGCTGATCTGAACATTTAAATTGTACTGTATTGTACTTAGAAAAATTCCGGAATTCGGAAAAAGCCCAGAATTTTTCGAAATCGGAATTTTTCAAATTTATAATTTTTCCGATTTTACTTTCCTGATTACGGAAAGTAAAAATACCGGAATTGGCCATTCCTAGTAAATATATATATATATATATATATATATATATATATATATATATATATTTCTAAATTTTAATGTTAAGACTGAATTTGTCATTACTGCACTGTTAATGTCTATCTTAAACATTACTGTTTTACTTTCTATACCGGAACACTTCACAAATTTGTTCCACTACCACCACTCAACACGTGTTAGTTTATATTGGTTTGCTCATTTTAATATGAATGGATACGTTAGATTAGTATATTCCTTAATTCTATCCAAACTTTGCACATTAAGGTTAAATAAATGTCAAGAGCCTTAACCACAGCTACTTACAAAGATTTTGGTTCAGTGTTTACACAACTTTCATTCCTGTTACAACTGGGAAACATAGTGATACTTTTGTATTTTTCTTCTTCTTTACTTTAGAGCTAAGTATACCATTAATTGTAAATACGAGGGAAATTTTGCAAAAGTAGAACATATACTTTTATTATCCAATTCTGTCACACCATGCTCAAATAATTGCAAAAGATTTACACATCTTTGATCAACCTCTGTCGAACATAAGGCACAGAAATTAACGGTATTAGAAGAGGGTTTCAAAACAATACGTATATTTATTTATTTACAAACATAATTCCAGATACAGCCAATTTACACTGGAATATCTAACAAAGCTAAGAGATGATGACGTAAAATAATAATAATAATAAATAACGACATCAAATAATAACAAGAAAGGCTGACAATAGGTGACTAGAATTTATCCATTAAAATGACGTCGAAGTGCAGAATTATATACAGTTTCAGAATTAAATAAATCTACGGGCGTATGTGATATTTCATTGTATAACTTAGGAAGCCTGTAGAACAGACAACGTTGAACTATTGACAGTCTAGGTCGTACTAAATGAAAAAGATGTGTTACAAGTTTGTCTGATGGAATTCGGAAATACAATTCTTAGAGTAACGTTTCGGATCTGAACTGGCCATGCGAGAATTTGTAGAGATACTTGAAATCACTGATTTTATGACGAGTGTCAGGTAGTTGAATATTTAGTGTTCGTAACAGTTGTGCGAGGTACTCTGAAACGTACTATTGCCAGGAAGAAGTTGAGAACTGAGTTTAGCCGGGATAGGTTTGTAGGAGCTGCCATTGTCCAGATAGGTGAACAATATTCCAATTTAGGAGAAATTATTGCCTTGTAGAATGCCGCTAAGGAAGACAGGTTCCTTACCTCTGTTAATCTGTACAAAAGTAATAGAAGACGCATCGATTGTTTAGTGATAGCGTTTAATTGTTCTGTAAAAGTTAGTTTTGTGTCCAAGATCTCCAAGATCTTTATGTCTATTAACTCGTGATGGGTGAACCATTTATGTTGTATGAGGTGTGTACAATATTTTTCTTTAGGGATACTGTTATGGATCTACTCTTATCGGGACTTACTTTTAAGAGCCATGTTTTACACCAAGAGGAAAAATTATCTATGTCGTTTTGAAGCAGGGTTAGCCCAAGTGGGAACAGCCCGAAAAAACCCGGTGGGTTTTTTCGGGTTGGACCCACCTGAAAAAACCCACCTGGGTTTTTGAGCTTTTTGTTAATATATTATTGCTACAACTAAGTTGATCACATTGAAACTAAATTTTATCAAATTCTGGACTTTCCTCGAGCGAATTAAATGCTTTCACGTTAAGGTATACAACAACATTCTACGTAAGACCTTTATAAAGTTCTGAATGCGCTGAATAAATAAATAAAAAAAAAAAAACTTAGCTTGAGATAATTATATAACAAATAAATGTATTGATTATGCTTATAGCCTATTTGAAAAAAATGCAATTTTATATTTTAGAAAATACTTTCCGTAAATAGTGTGCTCGCCGACTCGGCTATGCCGAGGGACGTTATCTCTCATAGGGGAGACCGGGGCACATTGTCACAATTTTCACGTTTTATTTTCTTGTAATGCTCGTGTAAGGCCGAAAATTATAATTTTTAGTATACACATACATTGTTATCTTGTGCATAACATATATTTCTCTGTCCAGTGTAACTCGCTCTGAACTGGACTTATGGACTATGTTTTATGATCAATACAGTTGTGACGATGTACCCCATATGCAGGGTAAGTTGTCACAATATATGGGGCAAATTGTCACATGTTATTCTTGTGGCACTTTCCAGAAATTGGTAGATATTATTATTGCAACTATTACTAATGCAAAAAGACTGTAAATGTTACCAGCATTAAATACTTAGCGTCTGAAAGAGAATCAAAACATAATTAAATGAAAGGGGAAACTATATTAGTTAAATAGGAAAGAAAGTAGGAGGACCTGGAGCTTATATTTTCTCAACCTAAAAGATTTATTGTTACATCAAGCTTTGTAGGAAAACCAAAACTGCCATAAAAACAGAACTAACTCATAGCTAAGAAATCAAAACTACAAACTGAAAGGTCATAACCAAATGACGAAATTATCAAATCATAGCCTACGTCTCCAATAGGCCTTCACAAAATTAGCCAATTGCATTTAAGTTGTTTCCGATTGTAGTTTATGAATTGCAAAGAATTCCTCTGATAGGACTACTGTATAGCTAGAAGAGGAGTAAGTATTATTACGAAATTTAGTTGCGTGTTATAAGTACGCATCGCAAACTAGTTTGAAAATGTTTATTCTTTTGCTTCTACAAACTACCATACCTGGAGGTCATCGTTCCCTCAGTTTTCGTAGGCCCATTCCGTACATCGAATGCACTGAATCCACTTCTCGCTACATGTACTCGCACTGTATGGATCGCCATAAACTAAACACAATGTATCGTCGTCCTCTGAGAAAGAATCGTAATCTTCTTTGGACCTTCGTTGACATTGTTTATAGGTGCAAAACTATTTGCTTGGGGAGTTCTTATAGCAAGAGCATCATATCTTTTCAGAAATACGAGATACCAGTCTGGGCCAGCAAAGGCCTTTTCATTCCACAATTCTGGGCATTTCAATCCTAGCGCTTTTGCATAATTGTAAGCCAATTCGCGAACCTCTTTTGTAGTGAGTTTACATTACATGCGCGAAGCTTGTTTTGGTGTGATACTAGCAATTCTTCCTAGTATTACGAAGAGTAACTTAATGTAAATGAGCATTAGCCGAACTATAGTTCACCATCTGTAACACGTGCACAAAATCTTGTCAATGTTCTGTAATGGACATGAAATTCTTTAGCAGCTTTAGGCCCAAGTATTGATATGGGGTTGTTATTTCTTTTCATAGCTCTTGCTGCAACCAGTCGATCTTCCATTGGTGGTGCTTTCCTCTCTGTCTTTCTTTTGTATATTTTCACCGTCTGCGAAACAGAGATAACCCTATCGTTTGTATCATACATAACACACAGTGGGGCACATTGTCACAGTGACAACATGCCCCGTCTTATTTGTGACAACTTGCCCCACGCGTCGCCATTACTCTTTTTCCAAAATATCTATACCAAACGACAGGATTAGGCGCATTGAAAGTAGTACATTATGAAGCTCTATTTGTAACCTACATAACACACACAAAAATATTCGCTTCTACTGCTTTCACGAACACACAAAACAGCAATGTCAGGACCCGGAAAATTTACATTCCGGCAATGAAAACAGACAAAGGTCAACGGACGCAGTACCGTTGTTCCCGCGTATCTCCGAACGTGTACAGTTAGTAGTGACATCTAGTAAGTAAACAAGAAAGCAGCACCGGCGCGCTAATGTTTTCGTTTTTTTCAGAATTGCTACTGTGACAACGTGCCCTTGTGACAATGTGCTCCGGTCTCCCCTACGTTTGACGAGTTTAAAGCCATATGTGCCTGTACTACCAGTAAATATGTAGTGCATTAGTAAAACTATTAGTATTATTTCTTACCTTTGATGGTAGCACAAGTATTCTTCAGTAAAATTTAGTTTTCCAACAATAACAGTTTAGTTCAGTTATTTGGCGGTACTCGTCAAATAAGCATTCTTTAGAATCAACAACAATAGCGTAAAAATTCTTGTCAAATTTAAGAAACTTAATGTTCAGAGCCGAAAACTACGTAACACTTAGTACTTCAAGTTCTGAATTCAAACTTCCGTACTAGTGGAAGTTTCGATGTACAGTAAAGAAAGCTGCATTTTCGAGGGAAAAAAAAGTCGCGAAAGAAATGCTCGGGAAATTCCCGCAATTGAACGCACAAAGCATCGGAACTGAACAATAAAACTATTTATTTTACGCTGGAAGATATTTAATTTCATTTAAGACATTTTGAAACATTTACTTTATAAAATATGAATTATATCTTTGTTAATTGTTTTAAATTAATTTTCTGGAAAGAAACGTCTTGCAGCAAATGCTCGGGAATTTCACCTAATTGAACGCACAAAATATCGAAAGTGACCTTTAAATAAAACCATTTATTTTACGCTGTTAAATTAATATATTTGCTGTTCATATTTGACAAACGTCACTGAGGCTTCTGGGATGATTCGATCTACATTTGTTCGTTTGTCTGCCTGTACCACACAAACTACAGGGTACCACCTTCGATGTTTTAAGTTTAAATTTTCAGGGTACAAGCACGAGACACACTAAATTTCCAGTATAGATTATGGCGGCATACCAAAGTACAATTTCAAAATGGTGGCTTTTAAAAAAAAATAGCAGGTATCCACGCTACAAAGTGCAATTTTCGGTCTTTTGAGTTGAAATTTTTAGAATATAAGCACGAGACACATAAAATTAGCTGTATATATTTTGGCGGCGATCTAACGTAAAATTTCAAAATGGCGGCCATTTTTTCAAAACAGCAGTGAATAGAAAATTGTTGCAAATTGTGACAATGATAATCTTGAAATATAAATCACATTTTAACACTTTTACCCCAAAGACATTGAAATATTTTGAAAAAACCCAATAAACCCGAAAAATCCCACATGGGCCCAGGTGGGTTGGGCTTTTTTTTTTTTAAAAAAAAAACGGGTTTTTTCAAACCCTGTTGTGAAGTAGGTCGGAAACTTCTGTACTGTTGACTTCCCTGAAGATTTTACAGTCATCTGCAAATAACAAGATTCTGCTGGAGATTGAGTTGAAGCAATTAGCCAGGTCATCCATATACAATTTGAAAAAGAGTGAACCAAGTGCACTACCCTGTGCTACTCCGGATGTTACAGGCAGCGGATTAGAAATTGATCCCGCCAAGACGACTCTCTGGGTGCAACCTTGTAGGTAGCTAGTCAATAAGGATAAAAGTGGCCCATGAATACCGAATCTATTGGAGATTTTGTAAATTAGATAAGGATGGTTAATGGAATCGAAGGCTTTAGATAAATCGAAATAGATTGTGTCAAGTTGTGCATTGTTGGAGATACTATTTATAGCATGATTAAGCATGTTACTTAGGTTAGTAAGACAAGGGCTAATGGACACAAAGCCATGTTGGGCTATGTTAATACAGGGAGAGATAAATTTGATAAGTATGTGTTTGATAATTTTCTCGCAGACGATGCATATATTTGAAAGAAGCGAAATAGGCCTATAGGATGACACGTGATCTTTCGGTCCGGATTTATAGATGGGGAGACACGGGCTGTTTTCCAAGAAGAGGGAAAATATCCTTCTATCAAACACCTGTTAAAAATGAGCGAGAGCGGAAAAGAAATAATAGACGCTGTGGAACGCAGTAAGATCGAGCTTATATTGTCAGCGCCTGATGTTCTCTTGGGTAGGAGAGACAATAAGGGTATGTCTGAAAAATAGCTGGACTGGTGGCAATGATAATTTATTTCTATTTCAAACTACGAACTATATGGCGTTCTATTCAAGGTCCTCCCCTCTTAACTCTAACTCACTTCTCCGTCTCTGCAACGCTCTATGCACTGCTGGAAGGATTCTGCTGGGATATACCAAAACTCTTCCTCACGGCTTTTATGATGACCTCCATGCCTTCAAAATGGGCTCTCTTGATAATCCCCTTTTGATTAGGGGATAAATAAATACATAAGTAATAAAAATAATTACATGGGGAAAGAACTAGTATGTAGGGGTTTGGTCTAGAACAATAATGTTTTTCGCGGCTAGGAAATACCAAGACATCATATTACATGATTAAATATTCAACCTACCCCTACTTCACCAATAACCAACATAACAGATTAAACCCGGTTATTTCTTAGACAGACTTCATACATACAGCGCGAAAACGCAAACGTATGGTAACTCCATCTTACAAAATAGAAAAGCATATAACGGTTATCGTTACTGAAAAACTATCAGTTTTCGAAACACCAGCGAAAGTAATATAGAAGTTTCTAAGCTTAAAGTTCCTCTATCAAAGTATAAACAAAAACTTTCTGATCAGATTAGTACTAACTAAAATAATGTCTGAGAGTCTCAACAATTCAACAGTGTCTTCCTCAGCCATTCAATGTAAAAACATCTTAGGATCTCAGATATATAACCGAAAGTGAAAGGCCTGACGTTCTCCTTATTTGTCTGTTGCTTCTCTGTTTCTCTTTTGAAGGTCACTTGTTTATCTTTTCTTCTTGCTAATACCTGCCAGACATATATCCGTCTCTCCCCCTTTCCTAATACATTCCAACATAACAAGATAACGTATTCCTGACTCAAACCACCAGGGTTGGCGAAAACCATGGTTTTTATTAAAAAATAAAAAAAAAAACGTTTTTTGGTTTAAACCAGTTTTTTTTTTTTTTTTTGTTTAAATAATTTGCTCTATATATTCATATCATATATGGACAGAAATAAGTTTGTTTCACCTTGATGTTATTATGCAACAACCGGGTTATGCTGGAAGGGGTCACATAAACTTAAAGCGGAATAAAAACCGCTTCTCGAGTTACATCCGAGAGAAATTGTCCTCCATTTGAACTCGAAACCAGGACTAATTGACCACTAATGCGATACGTCTGCCGATTCACTCACGAAGGAATCCTGATGAAAATACGTTGACTGATCTTTATATGCTTCTTAATATAACTGTCAAGAGTAATTTCAGAAGGAGGAAAAGATAAACAGTTGCACAAGTAAACCATTATACAGAATTACATATGGACAATTTCAAAGTAATACGGAGTACAGAAGAACTAATTTAGTTCAAGTTAGTTAACAACGACTTTTATTGGTCCAAATTAAAGAAATACTACGACTTAATTTGCATATCAGCAGGGTGGATTGATTTAAATCAGTCTGATTTAAATCACGATTTTAATCAAGATTTAAATCACTTGATTTTTTTAATAAAAATCGTTGATTTAAATCAAATTCCGAAATGAATTAATTTAAAGTGAAAGTAAGTAAAATCCCGTTTCTCTTCTGTTATTCCGATTATGGAAGATAATAATCATAATACAGTGAGACTCAAATGTGTGTAAGCACAGCATGAAACGAGTATCATGTGGGAACTATCAGGGAAAATCCCGTTTGAACGGGTTACGGGTGAACCCTGCTTTCTTCTCTTTGTAACACAGGGTTTTAAAATTTCTGTTTCAACGAGGAAATCACCATGGACATTTAAGATGAAAGCTCTTTTGTGTTCATGTCTATTTGTTTGTTTCCAGATAATAGGGGCGTATTTAGAGGGTTCGATCCCCTCTCCGAAACAAACAAACAAAAAAAAAAAAGATTTTAAAATTTTGGGCGAAATTTATGTACTAAATACATAGAAGTTCCTCGGGATCGTAATACGACAAATTTTGGATGCGTTAAAATATCGAATAATACCGGTACTTTTGATAAAGTGGATACTTGACCCCATTGCAGAACATGCCGAGATCTGCGATGTGATTGCAGAAAATTTGCCGTATCTGTGCAGGAAAAATTGTAAGAGGAAATAAAATAGCCAACAGAAAAGTATAAAAACGTGCCTGCTATGTATAGATGTCTTAAATGCACGGACAACTCGCATTTGAACTGTTCTTCACGTCACATAAAGCATATTTTTAACAATCACAAGTTTCTTCTTCTGGAACTGATCATCTTGATTTTTTTTTATTTTGGAATTCCTTCAGGGAATTCGTGTTATTATTTAGTTCAAAATCTCTTATCATCGCGAATTGTGTCGAGGAATTTGAAGCCTTAAAATATATAAAACGATAATTATGCCTGTTGTGCTGTGTGGTTGTGAAACATGGTCGCTTACGCTGAGGGAAGAACGCAGACTGAAAGTATTTGAGAATAAAATCCTGAAACGAATATTCGGAACCAAAAGGAACGGAAATGAGAAATGGCGAAAACTTCATGATGAGAAACTGCATAATTTATACCATTCACCAAACATTGTTAGGGTCATCAAATCTTGGAGGTTCAGGTGGGCAGGACTGTAGCGAGAATGGAAGAAAGTAGGAACGCTTTCAAAGTTTTAACTGGAAGTTCAATCGGAAAACGTCCATTAGGAAGACCTAGTCGCACATGGGAGGGCAATATTAAGATGGATCTCGCAGAAATAAGAACATAAAATAGAAACTGGATTCAGCTGACTAAGGATAGAAGTCAGGAGAGCTTTTGTGAACATGGCATTGAACCTCCGGGTTCCATAGGTCATAGAGTGAGTTAGTTAATTTTAGGCGAAATTTATGTACTTTATATGTATTTCGTGCCGCTAGCTTGTTCCAATTGTTTAAAAATATGCCCCTGCCAAATATCAGTAACTTTCGTGAAAAGAAAAGTGTCATGTTGATATACATTGCTGTACTTTTTCCTTAATGCTTAAGAAACATTGTTTGGGATTGAAATAGGTTAACGATTGGGATTTAATTCAAAATTAAAACCCAATACTTTCACTTAAATGACATAATTAACATTTAATACTAATTCCTAATGTTTTTTCTTCAGTTCGCGACTTGTATCATACGAAGAAAAAGATTTGATTTAAATCAAAAAAATCGATTTAAATCAAAAAAATCAACAAAAATGATTTTTTTGAAAAAAAATCATAATTTTTTTCCACCCTGCATATCAGTAAGAAAAGTGAACAAACATATGAATTATTTGAGTCCACTTTGGCTCAGACTCATTTATACATAAATAGATACCAAAGATACTTCTCATTTCACTAAATGTCTCTCGTGAGGTCTGTATGACCCCCTTCCCCTTCCCACACACAAAGTACGGCACTTCGATGTATTTTATCAATAGTAAACATTGAAACGAAACAAAATTTAGAATTTTTCTTTGATTGCAATTACATAACAATAATAACTACTACAAAAAAAATCACAAAGCAAACGTTTATAAACTTACATTTTTCGTATTTTGGTTTAAACCAGCCGACCCTGCAAACTACATACAAATTTCATAAAAACAGCAATAACAATATACACAAATAAATCTAGATCTGTACTTGCAACACTTCGATTTGTTCCAAACTTAACTTCACAGCTCATGTGTCGATTTTTCCAGTACAAAAATTAAGCTGTCACTTCCTTCTTTCTTTATCCATTGTGTTCCTTTCCGTTTTCTTATCATTATCGTATTCTACCTTTCCAGTCCTAGCATCCCTCTCCAATCTAACCCCTAGCCAGCAGCCTCATATTATCGTCTCATTCTTTCTCTAAGTTCATTCTTTGATTCCCCCAATGTATTTCATAGTAAAATTCTTGCACTTCACCTTCTTCACACGTAACCCTCTTTCTTCTATTACTCATCTTCTTAACCACCTCTATAACTCTTCTTCCTCCATTACTAACTCTTCTTAAGCTCTTCAGCACTTCTGTCTTCTTTGCAATGCTCTCTACCCCTTCAAACGAGCTTTTCTTCAGCTCTTTAGCACTTCTTCTTCTCTTTCTTTCTTTCTCCCCTCTCCTATCTTCTTTTCCTTAATTACTCTTTGTTATAATTGTTCCTCTCTAGTATGCTGGAACTTTTCTATTTCCCCCTTCCTTCTCTCTTCGGTACCTATTCTTCTATTCATTTCTCCATATTCCTTATGAAGTAAATTTTGGTACTCTTATCTACATAATTTTTTACATGGCAGTAAATTCCTGTCGCGCAATCTTTCCTATACCATCTTGTAGAAAAACGTCCATTTTCTCTCTCCATGGTCATATCCAAGAAGTTCGTAACACTGTCCTTTTCCACTTTTATTTCCAATCAAGATTATAAAAACTTCGTATAAATTATATGGATGAGTTCTTGAACACTATACATAGGTAAAGGGTTACATTCTGGATCCCTTGGATTGAACAGAACCAAATTCATGTTCTGTTAATAATAAGTACTTAAGATTTGTACCAACTACAAACAGGTACATATTTTATCTAATAAGAAAGATACATTTAATACCTTTTTATTCAATGTTACCTATATCCAACAATGATATGCTTGAAATTCTTGGTACGTAACCATCATTTCCTTCTTACACGAATACTCTTTGTACAAGTTTAAGTTCGATCACATGATCACTTTTCTTCAGCTGAAAGATTCCAGAATATAGACCTAACAATTTTACTTGTATACAGTGTTCAAGAACTTATCCATTCCAGCTCTATATAATTTTCCATCATCTATGAGTTGGGGGGAACTTCATAATGTGAAGTGATCAGCAGCTTAAGATTTTGATTTCCACTACACTAACGAATACGAAGCTAGCTTGTTGAAATTGTTTGTCGCTGTCTACATTATTATATGATCTTTCAAGGTAAAATCAATTAAACTTGCTTGTAACTCAAAATCAAATTTAGCACATTCGCGGTTTTGGCATTGGATCGACGATATGAGATGAAAAAGAGCATAATATGACAGTGTTTGAAATCCAGTGATATTAACTAAGGTAGGATGTGTATGCTGCTCTAATGGAGGGAAATAAATTTAGAACGAAAGCTAGTAAGAGGTAACTTGCATCTGAGATGAATGTGGTGAAATTGGGCACAACACTGGACGATATCCCGGCATAAATACTGAAAGTACATGAAAAAAGTTGTGTGTTCCATTTACCATTAGGATTAAAGAAAAAATATCGGGATGTTACACATAAATATATAATAAGGTAAAAGTAGGAAATGAAACGAGTCCTCTGTACCACATAATACTCAATAAGAAAGACATGATGAAAGGAAGTTCTGTGCGAAGGCAGTGTACAAACTGATAATGCAAGTGTCGCGAAGCTTTGCGACACACAATCCATTTGTTTTATACCGTATGATGTTTTTTTCACAATCATCATTTATGATTATACCCACTGTTGCTGACGCTCTTGCTCCCTACAGACGCACACTCTCGCTGCCGTTCGGGCCTCACTGCTGCGCTCCTACTCTGACTCAGTTCGTGCCTTAGAGTGGCCACCTAGCACAAATTGGTTTGTACTTAATGCACTGTAGTTCTTATGCCATACATCCCTACACTGTATTTATATTCAACCCTCGTGAAGTCAACGTGCCCTATTAACGGGGCCCTCCTTTAAGAAACACTTTCTAAGGCAGTAAGATTCAATAATGGTATCACTACCTTTGTAGCAGGAACTGTGGGTGGACAAAAACATTAGGAACCTTTGGATATCATGCATAAATTAAACATCTACAAACGTAATGCGATGCAGAAATGTTGGAAACTTGGTGTTGAGGAGGAAAAATGCCGCAGAGTAAGTTCAGAAATATAGAACCAGAACTAAACAATCCTAACTTAACATAACCTACTCCAAACTAAGGCTTAACATGCTGGATCTACTTTGCGGTACAAAGGGTGTGCACAGGTAATAAATCCGCAAACTATATGAATAAAAACAAAATGGCTAAACTGCCGCAGATGGCGGCCCCTGAATGAACGTACATGAACCTCTTTTCAGCGTTGTATCACTACTTGTTTGCTCTTTCTTCAATGATGACCATCAACTTTGAGTACCTTTTAGAATAAGAGTGCACTTTGAATAGAACAAGTGATTTTGGGTGTCATTTAGTTTCTCCTCCAGTCTTGCAAATATATCTCCAGTGTTGGTAGTTCACAAAACATAGCTGAGCGAACGAATGAGTTTAGAAGACCCGTAGGGTTCGATTTAGTATTGGCTGCTATGAATATTCTGTTGAAAGTGCAGTTTTGCCTCTTTTGGTTTCTCCCCCAATCTTGCATATATAAGATCTCCAGGGTTGGTTACTTCACACAATACAGCTGAGCGAGCGAAGGGGCTTAGAAGCCCGCAAACTCGTTGTTTTCTACCTTTACCACAATTTAGATAAAAACCAGGTACTCAGTTTCGAAATGCCATCCTTCACTTCTTTCGGGTTAACTGCTCTATCACCGGACCAATTTTACGAAATTTCCCGGGTCAATTGGAGAATTTATTTAAGCTTATGAGGAAGAGTGATTGTATTTGCTGGTTGTTTTTGATTTTGTAAGCGCCACTGCATGTGGAGGCGGATGGACTATTTCGCGCAGAAGTACACTTGTTTTACTACATGGATCCATAGATTGTAAAATGTACAGAAAAATTTGAGTAAGTCTTTAATCTGCCCATTTCATATCGAGAACAGAACCCAACCAACCCCTGCGGGGCTTCTAACCCGTTCCTACTACTACTACTACTACCCCTACTCCTCCTCCGATTACTACTACTTATACTATGGATCCGTATAGGAAAACTGCACATCTAATAACAGAATCTAAAGTAACTGTAATCCAAACAAAGGAATATGATTAGTACGAGGGGTCCAGAAGCACGTAAAAAACACAAAATTTACAGGAAATTTACAGTACTTAGACGTAACATAACGTAACCAAATCTAACCTGAACTAACCTAATATTAGTAGAAATAAGCGAAAATTCATCATTTTTTTGGAAAATTATGCGTGACCCCTAAACTAATATAACATAAACTAAACTAAACTAAACTAATGTAACCTAAACTAACCTAATCTACCCTAAACTAAGCGAATGTGAAAAGAAATTACCAAAATTGTAACATTTTTTTAGAGAAAAGAACTGGACCCCTTCTGCTAAAGATAGGCCCAGACAAATACAACCGAATGCAGTAGAAATATATTTTGGTCCACTTTTTCGATTTTCAAATTGGTCAGGCGATACAGCAGTAATGCCCTTTTTTCTTATTGTCATGCTGGCATTTCGTCTGATTCTGTTTATTTTCCCATAAATATTGTATTTCGGGGCCGCCATCTGCGGAAGTTAACTCAAAATATTTAATGCAGCTGTACTATGTATTGCTACATGCAGAACTTCGAAATGCAGCACCAGAATACTTCTTCATTTATAAACTACTTGTTTCAATAACATTAAACTCAGAACATTATATCACATTTTTTCATATCTTGTCCACAGTATATTTGGCAGATATAGAAAATATATGAATTATAAATGTTCCAAATGACTTTTTAATATCTTCTTATAAACTTAGCTATATTTCATTGCATATTTTCTATAGAGATAATTTCAAATTTTCTATTAGCAAAACGATCGACTTAACAAAACTATCTCCAAACAAATTACGAATTTTCCATTTTTGTCCACTTGTCTCATAGGCAACGCATTTGAATGTACGCACACTTACGTGTTTTTGTTTTCTTACCTTACATAGTTGCTGTCCCGGTGAGAGTTCTTCAAATGGGTGCCTTGAGAAACACCTTGAACAAGCAAATAGAGCTGACATGTTATTAAAGAATTCACTTTACTACTACACAAAAAGTAAATAAACAAAAAATTGAATTCACTAGCTCACAAACATCCGGCAAGAAACCACCATATTAGTAATGACGTTATTGAGCTCTCACCAATAAGAATACAGAACACAATAATGCCCGGATGATGTAAGGGAATATGGCTACTGCTGCTATTATTTAAATTGTCAACAAGCTTGTTTTCTTCAGTTACGCTGAAAAAGACAGTAATATCGTGATGTAAATTGTGTCTTCACTTTCCTGATACTGACAAGTTATTAATATTATAAGATAGATGTTTCATTGTATCATTTGAAGTTCAAAATCAGAAAAGTAAGTATTTATATATACGAACCGGTAGCTAGTGTATACCAAGTCCTTAGTTACTATAAAAGTTACGCTGTCAACAGTTTTGCGACCATATAAATAATTGAAATAGTATTTAACACGCAGCAAAATAATATTAATTTCGTAAACAAAGCGTTGCTCTGTTATGAAGAAATGACACTGAATCATAAGAACACATGAGTATTTCAATTTCAGGCTCGAATTACCAATTGCATTAACATGCATGAACTATTTTTGGCAATATTTATTCAAGGGAAATTGTAGTTGCAGGTATAGAATGTAGCTCAAAATTTAGAAATGATACGCCTAAAATTATCCCTTTACAGATAAGACCTGTGTACAAGCGTCTAATTTATGTGCGCGATGTAAAAGTTCGTGGCCCCGCATAGCGTAGTCTAACAATCTCCCAATTTTTGCGAGTAGTACGGGTTCGATCACCAGTAGGGACACTGAGTCGAGAAGGTTAAGAGCTTTCTCAAGCCAAATATCCTGAGTAAGGTTTTTCGTGAGTTTTCCTCGGTTATAGTTAAGGAGCCGTACTTCCCATTTAGGGAAGGACGAGAGACGCCATACTTTCAGGAATTGTTCATTGACTATCTAGGATGTTAAAAAGTACGTGATGGGCTTAACGGCATAGCTCCCGATAAAATATGAATAAATAAGAGTTCCCTAGAAATATGAATAAATAAGAGTTACTGCTGTATCGCCGGACCAATTTTATAAAATTTACCAGATGAATTGGAGAATTTAGGTGGTTT
Organism: Thermobia domestica; assembly: GCF_964235325.1. Taxonomy (NCBI): domain Eukaryota; kingdom Metazoa; phylum Arthropoda; class Insecta; order Zygentoma; family Lepismatidae; genus Thermobia; species Thermobia domestica. Next base: position 238,185,091 of record NC_137458.1, on the reverse strand, counting down.
GTGAGGAAGAGTGAGTGAAAGTAGAGTGAGAGGAATAGTTGAAGTTAAGAAATACTTTTTGTTGTTCGTTGTTTTTGATTATCTAATTGGCACTATACATGGGGGCAGAAGAGAATATTTGGCGGAAACGTATACTTGTTATAATTTATGGGAAAGGCAATGTGGAAATGGTGCGTAAATGACAAGATTGTGTCATATCGTGTTCTTTATCGAGTTATACATGAATTTTATGACAAAAAGTGTTTTCCCCCTATCTGCATTTGTGAGTATACCTACCGTCGCTGACACGCCTGCTTCCTACTGAGGCACACTCTCATACCGCTCGAGACCCCTGCTGTGCTACTGGCTGACTCGGTTAGATAGCTAATATTCCTACTTGTAGTGGCCACCTAGCACAACTTGGTTCACGCCATATGTCCACACTATTTCGAACAATAATCACTGCCAAGTGAGCCGGGAGCACTACCTAGTATTTTCGAGAAGCTAAATAGCTAATGTTTCTTTTTTCTTCGATTTTCGTGTGATCCGGCGATACAGCAGTAATGCCATAAATAAACTAAGTTGTAGGTACAGTATAATCTCTCAAATTTAAGAAATGAAAGAAAAAACTTTGTTTTTATTTTCTAAGACATTCAGGTTTGTTAATACCGTGGGGCATGCCCAAATGATTATGATAATATGCGTACAAACTGATGTGCTTTCCCTTACGGGTATAAATACATGTCCTAGCGTGCACCATAAAAACAACTGTGCAAAAAACACAAAACAACTTGTACTGAGTGGTCACTAATAGCAAAAATGTTATCTAACTGCGTCAGGGCAAGAGACAGCAGAGGGCCAGTGCAATGAACCTCCGTAGGGAGCAGGCGGGTCAGCATCGCAGGATGTATCCATAAACAGGGATAGTTAAAAAATACACCACCTAGATGTCATAAAATCATATAGGTTAGAGCACTTGAATGATTTCACACTAGAACCGGTAACTCTAGGCTTGCAAACATAATATATAGATCTTCTAAATTGCACAGAAATACTCCGCCAGTATAAATTGGTATGTTATACAATCGTCTTCGTATGCACTCACTCATTTAAACCGTAATATAGCACTTGTAATAGTTTGACACTAGTAATGTTACACTTGTAAACATGAAAATGGTTTCCTATAGTGCAGAAGTTGTCCGACAGTGGAAATTAATATTCAAAACCCTAGTCTTCCATATACATTCAGTTGTTTTCACCATAAAATAATAATAATAATAATAGTTATTATTATTATTATTATGTTGGACGGAGTAATCTGCATCTGTACCTAAGTAAATAAGTAAAAACTCCTGTCCTTCCCGGGAGTTAGCCTGGTCTACTCTTGTATGAAGTGAATGTGGGGATAGTAGCAAGATTGAGGAGACCAAACTAAACTAAGAGAGATATCTGTAATTTCTCTCTCAACATGCCCCTGAAAGTTAGGCAAGATGTGTAACATGAAATCCAAGAATAATTTAGTTGTACCAATCACTATGATTTCCGCCAACTTGGCTACTGGAGAACTGCTGTCTTCTCCCAGAACACTTTTCGTCTGGCTACTCCATTTAGACCGACTAAGGTAGGTCTCATAGTTTCGGAATTACAGACCTTTAAAGTTCATTTTTTTCATGTTTTCGGCAGCGTATAACTCCGCAAGGAAGCACTTGTGCACCCAGGTTGGTCAATACTTTTTGTCTCATCCTGGTGTGAGGAACCACCTCCCAAATGTTGTCATTGTTGTTTAAAAATACCCTGCGTTTGCACACGGCAACGATAATATCGGTGGAACCACCGATAATGTCGGCGGTGAAATCGACTTCAATGTATTCAAATCGTAGCTTGCACACGCCACCGATATTATCGGCAGATGCTGTCGGCGGTATCGTTGACACCGATTTCGTCGGGGGCAATGTTTTCTTATGATTGGATGCACACGCCACCGATAATGTCGGCCGACCAGCGGGTTAGATGAAGAGAGCGAGTGACAAGGCACTGTGTATTTTTGTTTCATTTCTTGTCTTTGGAATTTTGTTGTTTCCATTTTTTCTATTACAATTGTATATTATTATTATTATTATTATCTTGTCCTATAAACAACTTTCGGAACAGCTTATTATTTTTTACAGTCTCTGTTTTGGAGTAGGTAATTCCCTTTATTAAATAAATATAAAATGTGGGAAGTCTGAAGAGTACTGGTTTCCCTCTAAATAGCTATTACCAAATAGAATATAGGAAATTTAGATAACCAATTTCTTGATTATTTTCCACTTTTTTTTTTTAAATTTGTTTTAGTTCTTTCTCTCTCTCACACACACACACTCTTTGATGATATATTTTTTAATCTATTAATGCTTTTAAATTTTAATACATTCTGGAAATTAATTTAAGCGTAATTTTCAAAGTTTGATACACTGTGAACATAAGCATATGGAAAAAATCCTGATTATTGTTACTTTTATTTTCATCAGAATTGTGTGCAGATCACTTTTCCCGGTTCCACTCAATAAGCAATGATTGAATAGAGTATTTGTTGACAAGTCAAAGTAGAATTATTATTATTTTGAAACGAAACCAGCACAATCAAACACTCTTTCCAAAGCTCCAAGGACAAGTTACTCATTTGGCATTTTCTTGATTGTGATCTCAACAATAGGGATGTGCCTTCATGCTTCACTTGTTGCAGATTTTTTTTCTCATTTCCAAAACTATCCCAAATCCCCCCTTTCTAAAAATAATTTGTGGAATGGCAATTGAAAACAAAGACCAAATTTATGTATTCAAGTTTTCCCTCTCCCCTTTGTACCGGGCTCGACCCTCTGATAGAGTTCTGCAGTTTAGCTACAGTGATTGAATGAAAAGGTTGTGTATTATTGCATTCGTATCTTTCTAGTTTTGCTTAGATTTTTAGAGATGGCAGGAATTTTTCCATTCGATATTTTAACCCTTATTGAACTTGTGGAATGTAGACCTTGCATATGGAATAAGATAACAGACTCTTTCAAGGACAGAATTGAAAAGCAAAAAGCATGGCGAAAAGTTTATGCAAGCCTTGTCCAGAATTTGAGTTCATGGACAAAAAGAAACGAGAAAGACAGGTATGTATGCAATAGCGCAAATCTGTCTTCAACATTGGGGGGGGGGAGATCGTTCCCATATTATATATATAACGATGTTCAAAATATTTCTGCAGTCGAGAAACAATGCCGTGGAGGATCAGGAGAGCAGAGTTGTCTTCAACATTAGGAGGCGGGCAGATTTGAGGCTTATTCTGAGTGGACATTAATTTCATCTCACTTTCCTTTCTGGCGATCGGACACAATCAAATTTCTCTCCCAAAAAACACATTTCAAATCGGATTATTGGGGGGGACAATCTCCCCAGTTCCAAGATTGGAGGGGACATGTCCCCTTCATCCCCCCGGGATTTGCGCCAGTGTATGTATGGAGCAATGTAAAACAGAATTACTAATTCGAATCTTATCATTTAATCTACTATGACATTAATGTTAATTGCATGGAAAACAAAATAACATACATACAATATGTAACAGTGTTCCAACAAAAATTAAAACTAATATAGTTTGCAATGTACCGCAGCATCAATTCTCATCGAAACGAAAATAATATGTTTACATCTATTTAAAACGGCACTGTTAAATCTAAACATGTTTAGGCATATGACTATTTTTTCTAAGTTTTGTACCGTCCTCCACACCTCTTCAGAACAGTTTTTGTAGTCCTTGTTTTAAAAAATAATTTTCCCAATTATTATTTTTTATTTGTTTTCATATATGGAGAAGATTTTTTGTGAGTCGCTTACTTCGCTCATCACCGGCAACGATATTGTCAGCGACGTGTGCAAAGTACGCCGACACCGACACCGATATTATCGGGGCTTCCTCCGATTTTATCGCTATCGTGTGCAAACACGCTTACTGTGGAGTGTTGGTGTGTTTACGTTGTAAGCAGATTGATTTTTAAGTTAGTAAACCAAGGGTAAAATTGTAACAGAACCAAACCGTAAAACGAGCGAAAGAATCGGGGAAGAGGAGGATTTAGTTATATTGGGAATTTTGTATAGGAGTGGAGCTTTCTAATGCCATACCTCCTCAAACGAGTGCGTCAGGCAGTATCGGAAGTCTCGATTTTTGCTCCCGTAACAGCAGAGAAAAAAATCTTGAATTCATTGAAGCCACTTTTATGCCTAAGTCACTGCTGCTTTTGTTTCGCATCCATATTTACTATTTTAATCCACCTTTCTTCGTAAAATGTAATGGTTTTACATGTATTACTCAGGAAGCATGCTATTCTATTTTAGGGATTCGTACATGAATTCGTGATTTATGTAGTTCTTCCATCAGGAGCAGAGTTGAAAAAAGAAAGATTTTTTTTTTAAAGTGTTCAAAATGTTTTAAACGTGTTTCAAAGCACACGAAAACAACATGTTTTAAATATTTTGAACAAACATTTCAAAATCGTGTAGTAGTTTATTTGTTAAGACTTTGTACACTTTACTTCCAACCAACCTTTTCATTTACTTTATCCTCGTTAAGACTACACTTGTTGGGGGCTCAGTGTTAGAACGTTCACCTCTGGTGCTTGCGGTCCTGGGTTCGATCCCGGCCCCCGCCAAGTGAACTTTGTGGTGCAAAACACCGTGTGCGTGGGTTTTCCCGTTTCCTCCCACTTTCTTCATTCCACCATTTCATTCATTACTCATCATCACCGTCTCCTTTAGCCTAACCGGCATAATCGTGGGACGTAAAACTCAAAGATTTCATTTCATTTTTTTTTTTTTTTTTTTTTTTTACACTTGTTGGGTACAGAATATTTCAGTATAGATCAGTAATTCTCAAGTTATTTCATATCACGAACCCCCTTTTATTACATCCTCTTGGTAGTGATTTTCATAAAGTGCTTTCTTGGTTGTAATAAACTTTTTATTTAGATTTTAAAATATACCTACTATGGAGATTTCACACCCTGTATTTATTTAACGTAATTATGCATCACTGACTATGACATTCGGAGCTTGACTTGTTAATCTTTCCCACGATGGAGCATACACAATATAATGTTAATGCCTTAAATTTATGAGCAGAGTGGTAGAAATTAGCCCTCCAGTTCCCCCGTTCCATCAACGCCCTTGTCTAGCGATTGTCCTATGAAACTCTAGCTCACCCTTTCACGTGGATTTTGTTTCATTTATTTCGGACTCTTGCCTACAAAGAGACTACGTTTGCTGAGCAAAAACTAACCTTTTTGAAAATGGATTTGGATCCTTTGCTCTCTGAATGCCCCATATCTAAAGATATTAAAAAAAAAAAAAAAAAAAAAAAAAACAAGTTGGAGCGAAATTTATCCTGCAACCCAAGTTTGTTCGAAACACATAAAATTAGTTTGTTTGGTTTGATTAATTGCAGTTTTGCATCAATAGCAAGATTATATGAGACAGGGCGTGTTTAATGTGGGATCCGAACACTGATTTTGAAATTTTACGTCGGATCCCAGTCAAAGTCGATACAGCAAATTCCGGACGTCTCGTGCCTCTACCGACAAAATTTAATGTTAAACGACCGAAAATTGCGCCCTGTAGCATGGTGCATACATATAGACAGACGAACAAATGTAGATCAAGTCATCCCAGGAGCCTCACTGACTTTCGGCAATGATGTAACAGTAAGTATCACGCTTTAAGGAATAGTTATGCGGGTGGTCCCTTCAATACAAGCTATGCCAAGGTGTAAACTTTTTAAGAAAATTTAGAACGGAGGTGGGGGATGGGAACAAAATATAATTTTCATAATATAATGAAAAAGGGATTGGTAAAATTAATTTTTAGCTGAAATTCCCTGTTCCATCTCAATTATATAACTCGCGCGAGAATCATCAGAAGCAATTTTCGGATCAACACCTACTATCCGTTTGGGTTTCCAGTGTTTTCACAGCATTGGATTTTTCATAATGATTTTTCATTTTTTGAACTAAACCGACCCTTTATTTCTTACACGTTTTGCAACGAGCTTGTATAGTCGTCGTTTTCTTATCTCATGGAGTTTGAGTTACATTAATAAATTTGTTCCAAATTATGTCCTTTTTTCTTTCCATGAAACTCATGTTAAACAATTCCAAGTTGTACGAAGACTGAGAACCAACATGTACTGAATCAACGAATGCCTGCGATATATTGATTTCAGAACCGTAATTTAACAAACCCTTTGTTTTTATTTTAATACGATACAAAAACTTGTTTCAATGATGATCCTTTTATTTTTTAATATCAATAAAGGAAAAGAGAGACGGATTGGATTATTGACCTACTGTAGCCACGAGAAATAACAATATTCGCACAGGAAGAAAATAGTCTTCTGAATGGGGAGCACTATTTGACAATTTTCTTTCTCTGGCAGTTTTCTTTTACAAAAGTAAAATAAAATAAAAATAAATATTTGTTTAAAACAAGTATTAAAATAATCACATGTTTAAAACTTGTATAAAAATTTATTTTAAACAAAACAAAATAACTCTGGTCAGGAGTGCACCTAGTACCGGTACCTCAAGAATTGTTTCTTATGGATGAAGTTCAATAGTTTCATTCCTGAATACATGTGGTGCAGATTTACTTTAGGCAGTTATGGGTGTAAATAAAGCGTCCAGGCATATTCCATAATGATTACAAGCAAGAACTCTTTATCTAACTGAGGCAAAGCAAGGCGTATTTGATAGGTCCACGTGGGAATGCGTCTGTAAGGAACAGGCATGTAAAGGGAGGGAATCACACTGTGTTCCTCATGTTACCACATGAATTACCTGTACGAGAGCTTTATCGTTGCGCGTCATGACTTAACACACTGCATTTACCAGTTCATTATTACTTTCTTATTGATTGTTACGTGTTTGGAAGCTTAGGTTTTCAATTACGTTTTTTTAACATTATGAGGGACGTCAGAGGTAAGAACTACATATATTTTGATTACTAATATATTCCCCTTTTCAAATAACTTTAGTTATTTCTTCTGCAAAATTTACAAATCTATAGTTCTGTGAACTAGGGTAGCACCGCGTAAGATTAAGATTGAACACTGTTAAGTCATTACTGAAATGATGCTAGAAACATAAAAATCCATTTTGGGTTTCTAGTGTATATCAAAGGTGTGTTAGCTACAGGGTTGGCAAAAACCATGGTGTTTATTTAAAAAACCCAGGTTTTTTTTTTGTTTTTTTGTTTGTTTGTTTAAACCTTTTTTTGTTTGTTTGTTTAAACCAGGTTTTTTTGATTTAAATAATTTGCTCTATGTATTTATATTACATATGGACAGAAATAAGTTTGTTTCGTCTTGCTGTTATTATGCAACAACAGGGATATGCTGGAAGGGGTCTTATAAGCTTAAAGCGGGATCCAAACAGCTTCCCGGCTTACATCCGAGAGAAATTGTCCTCCATTTAGACTCGAAACCGGGACTAATTGACCACAAATGCAATGAGTCTGCCGACTCATTAACGAAGGACTTCTGATAAGGTTCTGGTTCGCGTCTGATGAAACTGCTTTCTCCATTTTCTCGATCTGGTGCATCTTGTTTTATCTTCCAGTACCATCTCCAGTTTTTCAAATCATCGATGAACACAGTAACTAAACTATTTAAGTAACAGCAGAACTTCTATTACAAAATGAACAACCACGATTTATTTTGGTTTACTGAATTTATTAATGGTGGAAAATGAATTATTAATGATTACTGTCCTATTTTAAGGATCTAAAGTTTACAACAATTTTATTATACATACATACATATATATATATATATATATATATATTTAACATTACCGTTAAAAAATGCATAGTAGTATGATAAATACCTATAAATGATAAAAAATGGATGATAAATACCTTTTTTTGATAATAAAAAAACTGAAATGATATTTCACATACAGCTGGTTACTTTCTTCACACAAAATAATCTATTTTGCTTATAGGCAATGAGATGTACTGAATTGTCAATTATGCAAAGATTGGACCAATAAATTTCTTATGTTTTACGTCTGCTTTACTGAATTAATAAATTCAATCTGTTTAACAAATTACAGTGTAACAACTAAGTTTTTGCTATAGTTATAACAAAATAAAGAAACTCGACTTTAGTAAGTAATAACATAGAAAATACTTAGAAACTAAATAAATTACACATTTACCGAATTTGCCATTCTGTAGAAGTAATTGTATGATTACGAAGGTTGTAGAATAATCAAAGTAACTAAACTTAATAAACTTATCGGTCAAATTATTTACTAAATACGCCGTTGAAAGAATAGTATCCATAAAATAAGGAATAACACTTCGTAAAATACTTAAGTAACTAATTCCTGATTTTTAGAAGTGTTCACTAAATGGTGTTTAACATTAACAATAATACTTTGTGAAAGTATTTATTGAAATAGTATATTTAAAATATTATGTTAATGTGATATATAACGTTAAGCTATATAGTAACTCATTGAAGGTAATATTTATACTTTAAATTATTCAGTATAGAACAGCAATTAACCTCTACCATATTTGGAGCACTATAAAACGACGCAAATTTTACCGTCATTCTCAGAATAAACCGTAAAATCAGAGTCGGAATCATCACACAATTCTTTAATATTAACATCACTATCACTCGTTTCTTCATTTTCTTCTATGCCACTTATTTCTTCTGTATGCTATCTCAATGTCTCTGGTGTTTTGTTCTGTTCCATGCCAACAGCTGGTGACTTCTTCCTTCATAACCCTAGTCGTGAGTGTTGCATACGTGAAACTTCAGGCAATTTCTTATTTAAAAGCTTCCAGTTATATGAAGGATATATTAGTTTCCTTGTCCTCTCCGATGATAAGCAATTTCTTGTTTTACTATGGATCCAACTAAATGCAGAGAAAGTTCTTTCTGTGGCAGCAGATATAACCGCAAGCACTAAAGATTATAATGGCGACATCAGCTAATTCGGTGATGCATCGAAACCCTCTCCACCAAAGTAGTGAGCTCATTTCTTCGAATCCGTCCCACAGAAACTCCCTTGCCCATATTCCTTCCTTGTCTCTATAGTCAGTCAAATGTGTTCTCAGAAAAACAGAATTCAATCCTATTTGTTTTCCAACTTCACAAACGAAGTTTACTCCATCAAGCAATTCTTCAGCAGTCAATTTGCAGCCCTGAAAAGTGGGGTTGAGGAGATATGCAACCAAATGAATTAGACCCAAGCCGAATTCACTTCTTTGTTTAAATTTTGCCACTATTAATTGCTCTTCTGTTTTCTAAAGAATTGACGATAGTAACTGTTCTGTCAGAGTTAGATGAAGGCTGTGGAATTTGAGTGCACAGTGTCTATCTGAGGCACATTTGACTCGAACCAATTAATCAAATCCACTATGGGTTTCAAAATGGCTACAAGTTTTTCAATACGAACCCAGAATACTTAATCAAGAAGTATTTTCTTGATTTCTGAAGGTAATGACGATTCCTTGCTCTCAGCGAGCATCTGAAGCACAGTTTTATTCACAGGAAAACTTGGGAGACAGTGTACGTGGTTTCCCCGTCTTGTTTTACCAGGCAACTTTAACGAAATTGTATCGTGTGCGTGAGTTTTTTTCGGGATTCTCCCGTGTCCTCCCACTTTTTTCATTCCAACATTTCAATCATTTCTCATCATCACAGTCTTCTTTAGCCTAGCCGACATAATCGTGGGACGTAAAACTTATTGTTTTGTTGAATTTAAACTAATTTGTAACCCTTTTTTCCCTTGAGATTTGTGTAAATAATGCTTGCAAGTGATGACTATGTTTGATTGTTTTAACATCAATTACACTTCCAGCATTTTAGTGTAAAATATCTGTAGTGTAATATTTGAAGCGATTTCAGAAAACTTCACCAATATGGTTAACAATTGTTAAGACTTCATAATAAGTGAGTTTGTGTAAAATACCCATTTTTATTTATCTACACACTGGGGATTTATCCGACCCACATCTCTAACCTTCACTGTCCCAAACACACTACCGAAGCCGAAAGTGGTTTAAATTTGCTACTGCTTCCGGTTTTAAAATGATCTTCACAGAGCAAAAATAGTAAGAGATATCGAAATGTGTTTTTCTGCAATGAATTCAGTGTCCCAAGAATAGGTTCCATCTCCCCCTTTACTCCTCTGTTCAATCAGGAAGTGGTTAAATTATTTCCGGTTTCAATATTTATTTCCATAGAGGAATAAGCGATTTCCTGCAAACGATTCAGGCTGTCAAGGGAACATACTATCATAACCCGCAACAATCTACCAAAACCGGAAGTGATTGATATTTACTGCTACTTCCGGTTTCAATACTAATTTCCATATAGCGAAAACGATAAGAGACATCGAGATAAGGTTTTTTGCAATTGATTTAGTTTTCCAAGAATAGGTTTCACCTTCTCTAGAAAAACCTATTCATACCGGAAGTTGTTCAAATTGATCATTTCCGGTTTCAGCATTTATTGCAGTAGAACAAAATTGGTAATACGTAGCCATAAGTTGTTTTCTGCAATGTATTCAAGGTGTCTAGAGAATATGCCATCAGAACCCTTAGCACCTTACAAAATCCAGAAGTCCAGAAGTGGTTGAAATTTACTAATACTTCCAGTTTCAATACTGATTTCCTTAGAGGAAAGACCGTAAAATATATCAAAATGCAATTTTTTGCAATCAATTCAGCTTCCCAGGAGTAGGTTCTGTCTCTTTCCTTAATATATATGAAAACTGGAAGTGGTTCAAATTAACGATTTCTAGTTTTAACCTATATCACCATAGAACAGAAACCGTAAGGTATAGCGAGTAATGACTTTCTGATATGGATTCTGCGTTCGAGGAACAGGTTCTATCTTTGATCTTATTATAGCACGGCCAACAAGAGATGGTCTCTGACGTTTCTTACCACATGCGGTGGGACATTGCAGCCCCTACTTTGATACCAGTGTTACTAACCACGATCACTCTGTCTTATAACATTAATTAAATTGCCACTACAGTTGCACCGAAAAAAGCTTGACACGCAAGTAGTGGCAATGTCACTGCGAGCTGTCAGAGACGTTCTCTTACTGGACGCACTATAATCTATTGCAACCAGTAAGTATAGGTGTACTACTTCAAGTTTTGAGTATTGAATTGTCATAGTTTGGAAGTGTGCTGTAGTTTCACACTGTGAAACAAAACTCATTTTTTAGTCATTGGAGTCAAGATTACAGTTGAATTTTTACTTCTTACAGTCAAGGTGGTTTCTCAAGGCATAAGGATCAAAAATGGCTAATTCTGCTGCTTGTGATGAATCAACTTACTTGTTTCTGGAAGAGATTCCTTCTGGTTCGGCAATCGAAGCAAATGAACCGTGGAAGAATGGTAAGTATAGCTTTCAAGACTTGGTATTTACGAAGAAAAATCTCTACGAAAATGACATGATCTATAAATCACAGGAGTGTGTTTTCTGTGATCAGTGGGGGTAATATATTAGGTTGGTACATACGTCTGGCGGGAAATCACCTTTGCAGCACAGTTAATGGATGAACCGAATTCACGGATAGGACATCACGTACTCTGTACGTATTCAGAAAATAGATGTGAGTGTCCTGTCCAGTCAGTCAGAAGTTTTTTAGTTTGACGTCCTACGGTTTTGCCCTCTAAGCTAAAGGAGACGAATGGTTCATGAAAGTGAAAGATTATGGAATTAAATTATTTTGTGCTCTCTTACTAGAGCCTCTCTATTTCAAGTGTGCCCTCGGAAAATATGGGAAACATACTTCGGTCCCGACCTCCGCCACGCTCTTACGGAGGAAGCCTTCCTGTACTTAAGGGAAAGAAGTGAGTGACATCGACTGTATTGCCAATTTGTCATACAGTCGTTTGATCTTGACAAGTGAAGATCGTACGCTACTTAAAATGGCTAACAAGACAGTTCACAGCGAAGTCAGTGAAATAATTCATTGTGGCAGTGCTTCCGCATCCAACAATTAAAGATCTCGACCATAACAACTTGTCCCTCCTCTTTCGAGGTAAGTGCGAGAAAACACACATCGACAGCAGCATCAGCAGGGGCACACTTAAACTAGAAAGGTTCTAGCCACGAAACTAGCAGGGAAGGTTAGGAGGCAGTGTGTTGTTGAACGTGGTCTTGTGAAAGTGGACCATGGTGAACTCAGTTGCTAGTTCGAACAGATATTCTACAGATCCAGCCGCAAGAAGCATCAACAGTGCATTTGGGCTAGACGTGATGAATGAATGCAACATAAACCGTTGTTTGTGAACTTCGATACATGTTATACAACATTGATAAATAATCTCCAGAGCGTGCGACCGTCATTTTGTTCTGATGAGTTTCTCAAGAGCGCCGTGGCAGCAGTCTCTCGAAAAAGTGTTCCTGCAATTGCAGACAGCTAGGCATACAACATATAAATGTTGTTCGGTGGTTCCGCGCAACTGCTAAGGTGAAAAAGTTGAAATCGTGGGTGCCACGTGAGTTGACACGTGCCAGTAGGTGTGCAGTTCTCTGATTTGCATCTTTCTCTGTCGAAACGAAACCATTATTGTGAATCATTACAGTGCTGAATTCCATGAAATGTACCGCAAGTATAGGAGCCTAGAACCTTTATGTTACACAATACTACACTACCATGTGTCACTCTAAAGCGGTGCAGACACTCCATGAGTTGCAACATGAAATCCTTCCTTACCTACCGTACTTTCCTAATGTCTCTCCCACTGACTAGAGACTATTCCGGTATCTCGATCGCTTCTTGGAAGGGAAGAACTTCCCTGATGAGCGGAATGAGTGGTTGAAGACTATTTCGCATCGCAAACTCCAGACTTATTTTCGTCATAAAACTTAATCGTTGGCTGAGCAATGGCATAAGTATGTAGCTGCAGCTGGAGATTACTTTGACTAACCAGGAATTGCAGTTGGGTCATTCCATACCAAACCACCCGTAAATTGTGGAAATGAACACTTGTTCGGAAATTTTTCTTGTCTTGGTCGTCAAAGTTTGAGGAAGTTGCTGGTAAATATTATTATAGTGCCTGCTTGTGAGTACAGCGTTGAGGGAAAACGATTTGACGTTTTGTTTCCAGATCGTATCGATACACCCGTCTCATCCCCAGTGATTATGTTTCCATGTAGTTTTCATCAGATTTAACTAGAGATGAAAGGGCTCAGGGGGGAAAAAACTACTTTTTTTACTTGTGAAATTTTAGACTTTTTTCAACATATCGATTTTAAGGAAGAAACAATAGTAGTTCTGTCTTTCTTTTCCCATTATAACACAAAAAGGTATTTAATTACTGTATTGTGGTAAAGAAAAACGCAATAGTAGTAATTCAAGATCAAAGAAAATCGGTTACTCGATAGGAAAGACTGAAGGCAAATCAGTGGACGCAGTGGGCATTCTGGTTCCAGCGAATTGTTTGTAGAACTATTATGAGTAATTTTCAACAACAAAACTGTTTTAGTAAAAGGTTAATAGTGTTAGAAAATGTAATAGTTTCACGGAACAACACTACAATCGTTTACAACCTATGATAAACTAAAACTTCAGTTAGCAACGTTCAGTAGCTAACGACGCATTTTCTGTAGATTAGGCAGAACAAGTATGTCTATTTATATACATAGCATTCATTGAGAGCGTTTAAATTTGAGGGAGAAGCAGTTAGAAACGCAGTATCGAAGTTTCCTATTTCAAACATGTTGAGACGATATGACAATAAGAAAATGGATGGTTCCGTGAATGATGAAATTTTACTACTGCCATTAATAGCTTTAATTTTATAAAACGAACTTTAGATATTTTATTACATTTTAATATAGGATATCTATAGGTTAGAATATCTGAAGCGTACAATAGTATTGCCCAACAAATAACGAAATACAAGTGAAATTTTATATCAGAAATAAGTTTAAGTATCTGTTTCTTCATTTTTTTTCTTACCTGCCAATTTCACTTTAGGCAACCCGTATCAGAATAAAGTAATAAGTGAAGAGTATCAGAATAAAGTAATAAGTAAAATAAAATTGAAGAGTGTGGCTCAGTGGTCGAGTATTCATTTGTGGTGCAAGGGACCTGATTCGATCGCAGGTTGTGTAAGTTTGTGGTGTTCAGCATGGAGTCCATGGGTTTTCTCAAAGTTCTCGTTCCGCCATAATCATTAACTTTCATTAATCCCTCAATACCTACCTACCTACGTGGTAGTGACTTCCCCTTCTTCACGTGTTTTCGACATCACTACATCATAGTGACTTTTGCAGTTCAATGTCTAAAACCACGTAACTTCTAACTTATTTAACGTACTCTGGTCAGAGTTTTTCATCTTAATCCTAGAACGCATATGGGGGGTCTGACAGACCCCATAGCGATAATTAATATGCCTTGTGGTATAATAAATCTGTATCAAATCTTCATCTTTCGTGACATCTAATATCTAAATGTGCTTTTGCATCTTACGTAATTTTAGCCTTCTACAAACAACAATTTCTGAGATTCCTGTTATTTTTTGTCAGTACTCTAAGTTTCCATACCTGGGTTCTATCAGACCCCAACAAAAAATAATTATGTGTTTGTAATGCTATACATGAACGTTGTCAGATAAATATATTTTATTGTCATATAAATCTAGACTTAAGTTTTTACAGGTGTTTCATAAATTTAATTATTCTATTAACTTCAGTTTAGATCATAATATTCATCTATCGAACGAAAATTCATCTATCTATTTGACTATAAAGAGAACTCATTGTAACGGTATTTGTTTTGTGATTTTCTCTGTGTAGACCTTTCGCTGTAAGTTTCCCAGATTGTGAATGTATTTATGAATCTTCTTGCTAATAATAATCCTCTTTTATTCATAATTTTGATATCATAGAGAAAGTACTTCTTCGTGGCAAGTTAGTGTTATATTATTACGTGTGATTGTAATTTGGTGTTAGTTTCAAGATATGCCGACTACCCAGTGAAAATGAGTTCAAGAGAAAGGAACACCGAAGGTTCAGAGTCCAGAAGATAGTAACTTCAGAGAAGTTGTGTGTCTGAGTAGCTTGCAGAAGAAGGAGTCCTGAGGAAGGTCCTGAAGATAGTCATGAGGAGAGTGATGCAGAAGAATACTTCGAAAATGCACAGAATATGTGATCCGTAAATAGTTCAGTTGAAACCGAATTTTCTGGTGGCAACGAAACTTGCCTTGTGATTCAGAAGCCGGTGCATCAAACATTTTAACCGGAAGAGATGGTACAGTATGATTTTCTACTCCCAATCATATTACTCAGACTTGTCTTCACAATATGCTTCACACACACACACACACACACACACACACACACACAGAGAGAGAGAGAGAGAGAGAGACTAGCACGCGGCCGCAAAACAACTCCACATGACGCGTGGTGTATTTTATTACGCAAGATATGTTTGATGAAATTTTATATTGCACAAATCTTGAAAGTAAAAGCATAGCTTCAGAAAAAAAAAAAAAAATTGCAAAATGTTACTCCTACGAAGCTAAATGTAAATAGCAGGGTTGGCAAAAACCATGGTTTTTATTGAAAAAACAAAAAAAAAACTTTTATTGGTTTAAACCTTTTTTTTAACCAGGTTTTTTTCTTTTAAATAATTTGCTCTATGTATTTATATCACATATGTACAGAAATAAGTTTTTCACCTTGGTGCTATTATGCAACAGCCGGGTTATGCTGGAAGGGGTCACATAAGCTTAAAGCGGAGTCCAAACCACTTCTTGACTTCCGAAACAAATTGTCCTCTATTTGAACTCGAAACCGCGACTAATTGGTCACAAGTGCGATATGTCTGCCGACTCACTCTCAAAGGACTCCTGATACGTTGTATTGATCTTTACATACTTATAATACAGGGTGTTTCAAAACAACACCGACAACGTTTGAGAGGTGATTCCTGACACCAAGATAAGACAGAAAGTATAGACCAACTTGGGTGTACAAATGCTTCCTTTCGGAGTTATAGGCTGCCGAAAACATGAAAAACTAAATTTTAGAGGTCCATAGCTCCAATACTATAGGACCTACAGTAGTCGGGTCAAGACTTCACTTAGGAACTAGTGTATGCCCTATCCAAATGTGCGACTTGTAGAATCCTGCGGCACTTTCGCAACTATTTTTCTAGAAGTAGTTGGCGAGTACTACAGATTATATGCCAGTAACCAAACTCCCTCCATAAAAATTGTTGCCTGAGTACCTTAGGATTCTGGAAGTTGGATATTTGGATAGAACTAATACTAGTTCCTAAGTGAAGTCTTGAACCAACTACTGTACGTTCCATTGTTTTGAAGCTATGGATCTCTAAAGTTTAATTTTTCATGTTTTCGGCAGCCTATCCGAAAGGAAGCATTTGTGCACCCAAGTTGGTCTATACTTTTTATCTTAGTGTCAGGAATTACTTCCCAACGTTTCGGTGTTATTTTGAAACACCCTGTATAATTGTCTAATTGTCAAGAGTCATTTGAGAAGGACAAAAAGATAAACAGTTGCACACGTGAAACCATTATACATAATTACAGATGGACAATTTCAAAACACTTCAGAGTATAGAAGAACTAATTAAGTCCATGTTAGTTCATTACGACTTTTGCTAGTCCAAGTTAAAGAAATACGACTTAATTTGCATAGCACTAAGAAAAGTGAATAAAGATAAGAATTATTTGAGTCCACTTTGGCTCTGACCCATTTATACATAAATAGATACCAAAGATGCTTATGATTTCAGTAAATGACCCCCCCCCCTCCTCCAAAAAAATAGGTATATCCATGATTTTTATCAATAGTAAACATTATTAAAACGAAACAATATTTAGAATTTTTTTTTGATTGCAATTGCATAACAATCATAATAAACTATAAAAAAAAATCACAAAAGAAACATTCATAAACTTATTAAAAAAAGGTTTTTTTTTTTTAAACAGTTTCTATTCATTTTTAATATCTGTTCTAATTGTTTAAATTAAACATTAGATAAAACATACACTAACTATATTTATCTTCAGAATTGTACTAATTTGGCGAATTGTACAATTATTTTGATGTCATTTTAATTGTTATACATTTTTAAATAATATTGAAGCCAATAATGGACAAGTACAATGTAAAAATTAGAAGTTGCTTTTGTAGTATATTCTCTAAGTAATGAATGGGGAATTTAGGTCTGAATATAATACGAATAATATGCGGAAGTGACACGGGATAACTCACAAATGTGTGTTCATCAAGATTTTACGAACACTTTCGTTTTTTTGGTTGAAAAAACCAGCTGGTTTAAACTAAGGTTTAAACCATGATTTAAACCATCTTGGTTTAAACCAGCCAACCCTGGTAAATAGTTAGATGAATTCTATACTTCTTACATTAAAAATACCGAATATTTTTGTTGTCAAAATGAGTGTGAATATGTCAAAATAACATTAGTACTACTACCTCATAATGCCTTTATATTGTAGAGATCGAAACATGCAATTACAATTGCTTCCGACTGAGATACAGGGATGGGGTATAGTAGACCCCATCTATATAAAAGTTTATAAAGTTTTTCGAGTGTGAGTTCTAGGGTTAAAGATGCTTAAGGGTACATAAAAAGAAAAAAGAATCTAGAATTTAAAAGTAAACATATAGTAGACACTCCAGTGTATCTCATCAATTAAGTTATTCTATCTCTGTTACAGCTGATTCATTCGCTTTTGTTTTGTGTGTGTGTTGTGGGACGGAGATACAATGGCCAGAATTGTATATTTCTCCCTTTTGTTTGACTACGATCATAAAATCCAAAAATGTGCGGGAGGTTTGTTTAGTGAGGCGTCTTAAGTTAACATCATGGATTTCTTTGCTCTAATAACTTATGTGAGTTTGTGAAACTAATGAAGACATTTAATATTGCACTGTTAAAAATAATTAATTTGCTAAACTCAGTGGTTGCAGCACTCTTAAATTCAGTGAGAGACAAAATGGTATTAAATAGGGTTTAAGTACTAATAACAAAATAATTTCATTTTTAGCACGAATAAAGAAAATGATCTAAATATGACATTTTCAGAACAATGAAGAGAAGTTACTAGAAGAGGATATTCATGGTCAGGCCACAATTACCAAATCGTTAATAGCATATGTGAATAAAGCGAAAATATTGGGTTGGTTCGGTTGAAATATTCGATTTTACGTCTGACAGGAAACCACTCTGCGTAATGGATGGACCGACATCGCGCATATGACATCACAAACTACTCAACTGTACAAAAAAACATACTGGGATGCCATCTAGTTAGAAGAAACTGTGTTGTTGAACATGGTCGTTTAAAAGTGCACCATTGAGAATACACAATTGCAAGTGATTTTCTATTATAGGTTCAAATTGGGGCATTCTGCACATCTACCCTTAAATAAACAGCAGTAGTGTATTTAGACTAGAAATGTTAAATGAAGACACCATACGCCGTTAATTTGTGAAATTTCTTGGCGGTAATAAAACATTGTAGTCTCGCTCTTCATTATATGGAAGCCCAAAAAAATTGTGGAAGCCAAATTTTTATGATAATTACTTCTTCTGCCGTTATGGAAAAATTACCACGTTAGACAGTAATTAACAGAAAATGAAAAAAGGCAAAATATTCAGTGTGAGAATGAAATAAGAGTAAAGTTTGCAATAAGTACGGAACATTGTAAATTATAAAGTGTAAGGTATAAGTTACAAGTTTTGTATATTGTACTTTTCTTTTTCATCCTAAAAGTATTAAAATCGTTGAAATGTCATACATCATCTTGGAAATGCTTAATTTAATAATATATTGCACTGAAGGAAAAAAGAAGTAACATTTTTTTAAAAATACTTTTTATGTTTAATTTAACGTACTACGATCATGCTCCGAGACTAAGGAAGACGATGATAATAATAAAGAATGAAATACTGGGGTGAAAAAACCATGGGAAAACGATATAATCCCGAGGAAATCCACCCTTGCGATGTTTGCCCAACACAAAATCCACTTGGTGCGAGCTGAAATCGAGCTAAGAACCCCACGCACCAGAGGTTAGCACTCCATCTCTAACGTACCTTCAAAGGAGATAACGAATGAGGATAATGTGATTCCGAATTTAAAAATAATAATGCAATTACCGGATTGAATTACGTTTTAAAGACATTGAATTGAAATCGTCATGAAATTCATACATTTGAAACCCGTTATATCGCACCTCGAAAGATCTTGAAATCGCGGTTACAAACTTGTCCCTCGAAGTCTAATACAATTTCCAACTTCTTTTGTGTGTGCAGTCTAGTTCGAGCTCTCAGTATCTTTGAGTCCAAGAGTTGTTATACATGTGTATTAAGAATTCACTGTAATCTTAATCCTGGAAACCCGTCGCTTTGCTGTTTTTAAGAGTTTTAGTTTTGATTATGTTAGCCCCGGTATCAGTTGAGATTAAGCGGGTTAATTTGTTGCATCTTCCCGCCATAAATGCTCTCATCAAATTCGTCAGACTAAATTGAACCCTTTCATTCTAGTTTTGGAAGTTATTTGCCTTATTGTTTCTTAAAAGTCATTTGCTTGGTCAGATTTCACTTTTAATTAGAATAAATTGAGTGAGTTTTCGATGAAGTCTTAGAACGTAAACGTAGTATGCTTTATTCCAATTCATTACTTAATGTAATTATGAAAATTTCTTTTAACTGTTATATACTATGAAGTTTTATTACATCGCGGTAAGGTTATAACGCGAGTGTAAAACATGTCTTGCAACACCAGCGTTATAATATGTTTCTACTACTGTATATTAATTTCCCTATCGTTGGTTTATGACTTCATCTCACTGTTCAAAGTAAATAACAGCATATTTTCTGTTAAGAAAAAAAAAAAATATTTTTATCAGCTTGAATTCTCGAATTCTAAGTATTCTTCTTCTTCGGTCCTCTTTGAATTCCACTTTCTCCTTCCGTCTCTCTTCTGAAATTTGCTGTATACTATACTTGACCCTTGTCTATCCTCGTAAGGCTTTCTAGTTCGCTATCCTCCAAACTCAACAGTTCCTTGTCTTGCTTAGTTACTTCTAACTTCTTCGAGCATTTTTCTTTTTTCTGACTTCTTTCGCTATTATTTCCTCAATTATTTCTGGAGATCCTGAGATCCCTGTACGAGATGTCTTTCTTCTGAAATCTCAAAAGCATTTGCTTTGTTTCGTGGAGGCACATCTATTGTGTCCAGTTTTTATATATCTACTGGTTTTTGTACTTGTTGTTCCTCTATCACACTGACTAGTTCTGATTTTTTATAGTTATGTAATGCATTTTCTTTTGTCCTTAAGAAGTGGCACATTTGTTTGTAAAATGGTTCAAGCCCTGGCATCTGAAGCATTGCTTCTACCATGCTGAACATTAACCTTTAGCATGCGTTTTGGTACTTTGTTTTTTCATGTTTTTCCTCGTCTCTTCTGTCTAGAACTTCGTCAGGTTGAAGATAAGGAAGCTAGTACTTCGAACCTGATGACTTGGATGACATCTTGTGGGCTTTTGTTGCCTTTTTCACTTATCTATCTCTTGTGCAGTCTGTTGTTGTGGAAAACAAAAAAAAAAAAAAAAAAAAAAAAAGTATGCTCAACTCAGATTTCCACATCAACTACTTGCTGGAAAGTCAGATTACTTGCCCTCATCAGTTGTTCTCTTCCTTCTGAGTTCCCTCGTGGCTATATAGTTAGCGTACGCGTCTTCGACGCGAGAAACTCGGGTTCGATTCCCCGTGGGTTATCATATTGGTCGGATTCCATATTAAGCTATGCAACAAAGTGTGCAACTATTTGATGTTCCTGCTGCCTGATGTTACGGAGTTTGTACCGTCCTAATATTTTATTAGTCGTAACTCAATATGACACGACCATATCCTTCAGCTCTTTAAATGATTACTCAAATGGCGTCTCCAGAAAACATAAAAATGGCAAATCTTGATCACTCACAGAAAAGTTGTGAGTTTCTTTCAACCAGAAGAGCATTCGAAATACAAATTTGCTGAAATGCGTTTATATTATTTTGTATCTTGCTAAAACCAACATCAAAATGTTCAAGAGATTTAAGAATGCCATGTTATTACTAACTGAAGCGTATTTCGTCTCTGAACAGCGCCAAATATATTAAGGAACAAACTGTAAGTTCCTGTTTTACCAACTACTAAACAATGCCGAGGTTTCTGTCGTACTTTTTCTTATTGAATATCTCTTCTAACTGAGATGTTGTCCTCTCTAAACGCTTAGGTAACTAGTTTACACATCTGCTAGAATACACATACATTATTTCTTTTTCTAACATCTTGTCTGATTAATTTATTAACTTCTAACCAGTGGCGTGGTGTGACACTTCGACGATTGTTACCGGTTGTTGATACTACAAGTATCTTTAGTTTTTCAATATCAGAAAATCTATTACTTTTTATTGGTTCAGTGTATCAACCACTTCGAACTATAGGCATTGGCATCGATTTTTTAGGGGGGATCAAATCCCACTTCATTACTTTAATCTTTTTGAAAACTGTGGCTATTCAGGTTCTTCAGTTTTTTACTAAATATAATCGAAACCGTTTCTTAGTAATCTTAGGTATTCTTCAAAGTCATCTATTTTCTTTCTGCAGTTACTTAGATCATAAATTTTCTTTTGTAAGACATTGAACAAGACTTCTTATCTTGAGCCTATAACATAAAACAGTTCAAGTAAAACATTGAAGTCAAAGCTTTGAAGGGTTTGATAGAATTTTGCTCCACGAATTCTAGTTTGAGAATCCCGTTCACCGATATTTTCGTCTGTATTTGAAGTCCTAACAGCTCATCTTTAAAGCTATACAGCACATAATTTATCCTACTTCTATAGTTCCATCTTGTGTTTGAGACTGTTGGGATACTTTTGTTGACTACACAGTCCAAAGCATTTGTTCTTTTCGAAGACTTCGAGAAAAAAGAAGCAAGTCACGACATAGTTTTAAAAAAAATACACTTTTGTAGAGTCAACGGACTTTTCTAAAACTAAATTAAGCCTATGGGCATAACAATAAAAAATTTATACTTCTGTATATCTTTGTTTAACAAGAGGCTGCAGCTTCTTACGTCGTCAACTATAACCGAAACTATACCGAACCGAACCGTATGTTTGAGCAACAAGTTTTCCGTATTGAAAATTAAGCAGTCAAACACAATTTGGGACAGTCAAACTACGGTATAATGAAGACGATTGCACCCTTTTTCAACTCATCTAAGTGCAAATTCAACTCTAGGCTAGAGGCTATACCTGGAAATTTGCTGAATAGAAAGTATTCTATACTAAATTAAAAACAAAATATTTTCAACTTAATAAGCATAAATCCTAAATAATAATAAGTATTCAAATTAGAAGAAGCGCGGGAAACATCTCTAACTCTCTCTAATAATCATTACTACTCCCTCTTGCTCTTGAAACAGTTCACATATAGCACAATGTGTGTCATCGATGGGCATCTGTATATTTAATGACACACTTCAGAAACTGACAATATTTTTGCTCTTTCAGGCACGAGACAACTACCATATAATTTTTTCTAGTGTTCAGACAGAAATAAAATCTCAATAATAATAATAATAATAATAATAATAATAATAATAATAATAATAATAATAATAATAATAATAATAATAAATTCCCATAGCTCAAATTAACAGTGAATAAGAAACTTTATTTTCAATCAAAGTAAACTTATATTAAATTTGTTTGTTTCTCTGTTTGTATCGTATATTGTTAAAATTTAAAGGTAACGTATTAATATACAAAGCCATGCGAAAATGATATTTTAACATAGCACTTGGGAACAGACAGTCTCACAGTAACAAGTATTCAATGCGATTACTATGAAAAACCTTCTATTTTTATTTGTCTGAAATTATATACTGTTAAGACAATGAAATAACCTTACGGATACAGAAATTACAGCCAAATTTTCATCCTTGGAATGCGAAGCAAACGAAAAAGTATAGTTGAATCACACTGCCAGCTCGACCCTTTTAGCGAGAGAAGAGCGAGTAGAATAAACATGCTGATGATATTCGATATTCTCCTTGTTTTGACAGGGAACGTTCCTATTTTTCCTGATCCACTCAGCCGAACGGTAACATAAGAGCCATTCCGAAAGTCCAAATACGAGCGCGCAGGATGCTTCTGGCTGCACGCTGAAAGGTGCTATTGGAATGAATGACTGCTATCGGGGTTCTCGTTACCTCTGAAATCTGCGGTATCAACAACAGTATGTTCTTATTTGGCGCTGGCATTTTGCGTTCATTCACATTGTAAATGCAATGCGGCATAGGCCATCCGAACTTTTTTTTTAAAAAAAAAAAAAAAAAAAAAAAAAAAAAGGAAAATATGTAAACATCTTCCCATGTTGATGATTAAATTTAGAGACATGAAAAGAACGAAAAACAGTCATATTTTTAGCGTTACCGCCGGTAACAGCGGTAATATGCACTACACGTCCCTGCTTCTAACCATTCTCAACACTTTCTGTCTTATATAGTTATATAGTGCCTGGGCTATATCCTACGTAAGAACCTTACAATGATGGTTGATGAAGAAAGTGTTTGATAAATAGTCTGTTCATGTCTTCTGCATTGCAATTCAAATAACGTGAAAAGTGTAAAGTAATAGTCCGGCACACACTTTAAATATTAGTTGTACATGTTTTGATTTTAAAGAAGATTGCTGCAGAAATGTGTAAGTAAAATAAACTTACAACAGTGTATCACTTATAAAGAACAAGCGGAATATTTTTGTTTTTATAGTTCTTTGATCAGTTACTAGTAATATGCTAAGATACTGACAGTTAACACTCAACACCCATTTTAGTTCTAGTTTATTTTAAAATATTAATAATATTTTGCCATTCTTCCCCATTTATATTACATCCTTCATCGGACTGTGAGGTGTGTCATACAAGCCTGTTCCATCATTTCTTAGTAATTTAATGGTTTTAGATAATGGACTTCCGCTGCAAGTTTATTCAGATCATTTATGTGTATCGTACTATATGAGTCACATTTTACTATATGTGCTTATGTATTTTACTGTGTGAACTAAAGATTTAAGAAAATATTACTTTGTATGTGATTTTATTTTAAGTTCTGTTTAGTATTATTTGGCTGAAAAGTAATGTTCCTTAATGAAATCTGGCTGAAGATTAGTTACGTTTAATTGATTCAATTTTATTGAACACGAGGTGTGGCACAAAGAAAAAACGTACTGAATTTATATACAAACGAAAGCAGTTGAAATTGATTAGTGTTGTATTGAAGTACTATCCCTCCTCTTCGTCTGCTTAAAGTTCGTCTGCCCTTGGCAGTTCCGAGTGAACAGTCACTCCGTGAGCATTTGTAATCGCATTGTGTCTGAAAAGGCTAGTTTGAAAGTGGAAGCAAGAATTAAGTTTCTTGTGAAACTCAAAACGTCACCAACTTGAACATTCAGAATACTGACTGAATCATGTAATGATGCTTGTATGTCCAGACTAAAAGCATTACAGTGGCGTAACATTTTTGGAGGGGAGAGAAAGTGTTGAAGACAATGATCGTTTAGGCAGGCTGCGGTCTTCAGTTACTGACGCATCCAATACATCAACAGCTTACGGGAAGTGATCAAAAGTAACTGCAGGTTGAGTGTGCGTGCATTGGTTGAACTAGTTAACTTGGCTAGCGAGAATCTGTTCCGAAAATTATCTTAGAAGAATTAAAGATGAACATTTGTGCCAAGGTTATGCTGAACTATTTCTCCCAGGGACAAAGGTATGCCGTCAACAAATGGTGCATCGAAAGTAAACAAGACATGTTAGAAACTGTAATAACTTCGACGAAAAATAAATTTTTACCTATTCCTCGGAGACTAAGTGGCAATCTATGTAGTGGAAGTGCCCCGATTCCCACAAACCGACAAAAGCATGCTCAAAATTTAAGGCAATCCTGCGTGTGTTCTTTAACATTCGTGGAGTTGTAATGTTTGAATGAGCTGCTGCTGGAGAGCAGTCAATCAGCACTACTACAATGAGGTTTTGATCACACATTGCGAAAAGTTTGGATAAAGAGGCCTCATCTGTGGAAAAATGAATGAATTCTACACTGTCTGTGAGACAAGTTGTGGCGCGTAAAAGTATTACTGTCATAGAACATTCCCCCTACTCGATAGATCTGGCAACATGTTCTTTTTCCGAGACTGAAGCAGACTTCAAGGAACATATTTTGCTCAATTGAGGAAGTCAAGCTTGAAACTGCAGAAGTCCTACGTAAACTCACAGAAAATGACATCCAGTATTATTACCAACAGTGGCAGCAGCGTATGAAGATATGTAAATACCAATGGGGACTATTTTGAAGGTAATTACCATACCAGGCAGTAACGAGGTAAGTGGCAGAATATATAAGTCCAGTACTTTTTTTTGTCACACCTCCTATTTTCTACTTTTTATTATTATTTAAGTACGTCAATAATAAAATAATAATGTACTCATAGTTGAAAAGATACTAATAGCGTAGTTCTGATAACTAAGTCATTGGTTTCCTGCAAGATTGTTTCGATTTAAAATTTGTTAAAAAAACAGAAATTGTAAATTATTTCGAACCGTCTAGTATTATCTTTAAGTTCTAAATTTCAATTAGAACATTTAACAGCAGAGTTCAGTATCTTATATATCGCGTATCTTTATCTTACGAGAAATAAAATTATGCTAGAATTGCAACACAGTGAGTGTACTTTGTTATAATCAATAAGAGAAATAATTTCTTCGACTTGCTTACATAAATTTAAACTACGAAAACTCTTTACTATTCAGCTTGCATCGTGTTTTTATGTTTACTAATGTTGCTTTTATAAGTTTTTTTGTTAACATTTACTTTGCTAACATTAGGTGTTGAGGAGGGTATTAAGGAAGTCAAGAAAAAACTAGAAGGTTTAAGTACTGGAAATAGTGCTGGGGTATCGAAAAAGGATATTCGGATTGAAGGTTAGTACATATATTTCAGTATTTGGTTCTTTTAATGAACTCCTTGTTTAATGATTGATGATATTTCAAAACATGACACCATCGTGTAGAAGAGCATTCATCCTGCCAAAAAGTACAAGCTCTCATTGCATAAAGATGTCGTACTGCACAAAGATATGAATTAGATTACTAATGGAACGGTATCCCAACAAAGTACCTCTCTCTTTGATGCCTTAGTGACTAACGTGCGTGCCTTTACTGCACGGGGTCTCGGGTTGGATTCCAGGTGGGAGAACCTTGAAATTTCTACAAGATTATTCTATGTTAAAATTTACATATTGTTTGTATGTACTCATATATTATAAATTATAATAAAGTGAAAAACAGTACTTACTATGAATGAGTATGATTTGAATCATCATTATATTTCGGTATCAACTATCGTTGACATCATCTTCAGGGCAAGTAAATCAGAAGAAACACCCATTTTGTTACGATGATCAAATGTCTAATTCTTCCCATTAACTATTATCCATTCTGTATACACTAGCAGGTTCTTTAGCCTATATGTCTGCAAAATTCCGCAAACAAAATGAGGAATAACAATTAAATTTTATAAAATGTTAATTAGAGCACTACTGTTTCCGATCTTCAGTGGCATCGACAATATTGTTTCAGTGTTGCCGATGAGTTTAAAAAAGCTATACACTTAATTTTTTATCATCTTATTCCAATGTTTAATAATGTAATTCCAATGTTCATCCAGTTCCCATCGTCTTGGCTTAATTTTGGTTCCTTAGTTCTAATAAAATATGATTCGTAAATAGCTCATCAACCCCGAAAACTATGGATTCGGCACTAATATCGGTAATTTTTTTTTATTATTTGTATATATTTATCTCCCCTTCTCTAAGTTGCGGGCCTCAATTTGGATTTAAATGGCATCGGAAGTGTCACTGTTCATCTCAGCGAGTTAGAAAACTATGGATTCAACACTAATATAGGTCATTTTCGATAATTTTTAAATATCTCCCTCTCCCCTAAGTTACATCGTCAAAGTGAAATGATAAAAACCATCTCAGGCCCGAACCTCATCTATGTTGAAAATTTGATCGAGGTCGGTTGGGTGGTTCAAGACTTATGAAGTCACAAACATAGTAATTTTCATATATATATATATATATATATATATATACAGTACAACCCCTCAAATCCGAACTAATTGGGGCTGAAGCCTGTTCGGATTTCGGGGGGTTCGGATTACCCGGGAAATAATATTACGTACTTATTTCGTCACTGAATTGGCGGTAAAATAACGACTGAGGTTAGACAGGGTGGCCCAGTGGTCGAAAGGGCAGTGACCTTGACTGGCGGGTGTACACTCATGTCCAAAATGATTGTCGCATATCTATAACTGTCTTCTTGTAAGAATATAATTAGATAATGATTTTGAATAAGCATTAAGTCTAAAAATGTTAAAACCTTAAAAAAACTAAATTTGTGTGATTAAATCTTTTTTTTTTTTTTTTTTTTTCATTTTCCAGCTGTAGTTTTTTGTCCTGAGAACGTGTTCGGATTTGCCGGGTTTTCGGATTTCCGGGGTTCGGATTTGAGGGGTTGTACTGTATATATATATAAGTGTAGGATACACTAAATTAAATATTAAAAACCTGACCCATGAGAAGTATATAAATTTAGAAGAGAAACATAGAAACAAATGACCGATACGACCAGCTCAAACTTTACGTGCAACAGTGTGAAAAGAACGTAGTGTGCTAAGATGGGCGCAGAGTCAACAAATCCTAGGTTATTGAAGGTGTGTTGAAGGAAATTAAGGTGAGAGGAGTATGGAAACAGGATCATACGTAGGAAAGAGAAAAAAATATTACAGCAAGCTGAATAATGAATTACAAAGAGAAACCCACAAAACCAAGGAAGCATAGTATATAAGTAAATATAAAGTAATAGGAGAATTAGAAATAGGAGAGAATAATAAAGAAACTTATCGAGAAATTTAATAAATGGAAATGTATTAGAAAAAAATTAGGACAAATATTTCAGCAGAAAATGTGAAAAGAGCATATGATCTAGATGTTGAAGGTGCAAATCAAGCAAGTGAAGACGAAAAGTGGTTTGCAGTACTGAAGGACGAATTGAAACAAAGCCATTACGATCTGGAAAATAGAAAGCAACTAGAATACATAATATATCTATCTAATTAATTAAGATTTAGAGGGAAAAATTGTTTATTTTGATTATGCTGCGAAATATACGAAACAGCAAACTTACTATATGATTTTTGTATAGACCAAGATAATTCAGTCAAAATGGTGCGAGGAATGCAAAATAATTAGTTTAATAACATAGCATCGAAAATTGTAATGTGAATATTCAACAGGAGACGTGGAACATGGTAGAACAAATGAGGAAATTGAGGAGAAACAGTTCGGGTTAGAAACTGCATTGGAGTACTGACAGTAATCGTGAAAGATTGATTAAAAGTGAAAAGGAAGTATTGATTTACAAAAGTGCTTGGATCTAGTAAAGTAAGATATCTTGATGAGAGTGCTAAAAAGAAAAAAATCCTAGGTTGTAGTAGAATGATCGGGGGCTGGTAAGAAACAAACAAATGAACCAGCGAGTAAGAATTAGTGTAGAAGAAATATCAGTGGCAACTGAACTTCAAAGAGGGTTTGACTGAAATGTTGGTTTTCTCGCATATATTGAGGACGCATTGGTTCTGCTAATAAGTTGAAGTTTTAAAACAAATTAGCAAACCCCAATTTACAGAACTTATTTTCCTCGCAACTTATTAGAGAGAATAATATGGAGAAAACTTCAGTAACCTTACATATTTCTAAATGTCTCAAGATGGTCATACCATGTTAAGAAAAAGAAAGAAAGAAACACTTGCTGAAAGAAAAGCACATAAAATGTCATACTCCACACTCGCATATGTTCACTGCACAAAAATAGTTCAGGAATTTTAAGTTTCAATAATTTCTTGAAATGAGAACTAGGACAACATTATCTTTTCAGGAATTTAATGTAATTACTCTGATAACAAATATGTATGAGAAGAGATATCCTAACTTTCTCTGATACCTTTAAACTTCCTTTCATAAATTAAATATACCTTTAGGTAGAAGCTCCGTCAAGAGAAATATATCAAATTGTATGTTAGCAAATTTAACGCCATGCCAATATTCGTAATCGACGAAAGCCAGGAATTATTGTAACTTAACAAAAGTATTTTAGTCAAATAAGATAGATTTGTTTTTTGTTTTACTTTTAAATTATAGAATTTTAATTTAAATTCACTCACACAACGTGCAGTGTACACCAAGACCTATTTCACTACTTAAAAATTGAAAAACAGCTTACTTACCAATTCTCGAAGCTCACTTACTTCAACACAGTGGAGATCGTATTGTACCATTTGACTGACTAAACATTCAGCATTCATTCATTATAAGTTTTATTGCAATAATTTACTAGTTTAATTTTTACCGTCCACCTTTTATGCAACTCTTATTTAATCACTATTTAACATCCCCTTTTAATACAACAGTTTAAATTACTATTTAACGTCCATATTTAATGCAAACCTTTAAATCGCTAATTAACGTTTCCGGCCATCTTTCCACATAATTTCCTGGTACCCCAAATGTATTCCGACTGTTAGTGTTTATTTAAACATGTTTACTCAAGCAAACGACGAATGCTTATAATAGAGCAAGTAGAAGTGACCATCCTTCACATGGAAAAAATAAAGTTCAAATGAATATAAATGATACTTTAAATTTTGTAAATATTGTAAAAATTGTCCCGCTTTTCCCTTTTGGAAGCAGAATTATCGAAAACGGTGCAGTACATATTTACCCATTTTTGATTATGTACGTATTGAATTTCACTCCTTTAACGTAACGAATACTCGCTTTAAGCTTTCTGAATAAGGACTTTTCTTATTGTAACATATTGCCGTAGAATTCTGTATCATGTGTAGGTGGTAGATAAGGCTTCCTCTAGCTTTAACCTCGACGTGTAAAACAAGTCGAAATAAATAAATTTAAAAAGAAAATTTTAATACTGGAAATTGTCCCTTTCAGGAGCCGAAGTTTGGGAAAGCTGAAACACGTTTCCGATTAATTGCAATTAGAAGTTCATATAGCAAACATATTTCCTCCGTCTCAAACGAATATTGACATAAAGTGTCTTCTCTATAAAGAATCGAAAATTTTAATATAGAAATTGTCCAATTTCCCCATTAGAAACGGAATTGTCGAAACATGTACTCTTTTATTTGTAATTGAGAGTTTAAATACTGAATTCCACTCCTCTAACTTTGAACTTCTTTTAATCTCCCTTAGAATTCGTATTTTTAAAAATCCTTTCTTATCATTTGTTTCCATGGCCAGGTAGTTTCCTGTCCAAGTTTTATGTTTCTAGCTGTAGTAGTAGTATGGCCTTTATGTTCGCGAATGAGTCACTTATGTATAGTAGTATAGGTCTGAAAGGAAAAAAAATCTAAACAGCGTCAACACACACAGTGGTTACGAACTTCCCAAATGCAAAGTTAGCGCAGTACTGGTAAGTGGCATGGCCAGAAATATATGTGATATATATATATATATATATATATATATATATATATATATATATATATATATAATGGAGAGCACTAATAATTGCCATAACGGAGAAATGCGCTTACACATACTCCAGACATAATGTGGGGTCACTGGCTTAAATGTGGGCCATATGATCGGCCAGAATACTTCATGGGCTTCTGTGACATGGAGTTTAGAGTTTAGTATTTTATTTCAGTACATAGAAGTGAGGCGAATTGCAGGTGAGACAGATAAGAAATTTGTTATTCTTTTCAGTTTTTTTCAGTTACTTGGTTCACTTACTTAGTATTGATGCTGATGAAATTTGCTAAGAACTAATAAACTAAACTTCTGACAGCACGTCGGTTCCCAGACCTCATAATTTTTGGCTTTCTGGATGGAAGTTCGTTACCTCTTAATTTAGGCAGTTTCCCCAGCTGCCTCATGATACTGGGTCAATACCAGAAAATTTTAGTGCTTCCAGCGAGAATAGAATCAAGGACCATGCACACACAAGTCGCGCACGTTAATAATGCGGCTAAACCGGAGCTAAATAATAATAATAATAATAATAATAAAATTAAATATCCACTTTAATTTTTAATGCTCAGAAAATTTTGATGCTTTATGGTAACGAAAAAGAGATGAAAAAAGATTAAGAATACAAATGTATAGCTAATCCGCTAAAATCTTGTGTAGGGTTAGGAACTGGGAAGTAAGTTTTTCTTTAAACATGTCTGCGTAAAGCTTGTTTTACGTAACAAATTATCTATTTAAATGAGTCGTAACATATCTGTATAAAAGAGTCGCAAATGGAACATACTACATGAAAGCAAAATCCACTTCGGTATCTTTGTAGTAAAGGGAAGAGGATTTGAGCCAATTCAACCCCCTGCTTACGCCATTGATGTTGATTAATCATCATCTTTTTTATTCTCATTTACCTAATTGCATGCACACAGTAGCTGTTTTATTAGCCTACTATACTGTCTGAGAATGATCTAATATTTTCTTCGATTTTTCTCCATTTTCACTTTCAGTCGACGATAGGAGAGAGAAAAGTGGTAATCGTGAAAAAAAAATCGATTTTCCTTATTTCAGTTGGTTCACATACTTCATGGACTCTACATGTCGACAGAGGGATTTTTGGATGTCGGTCCGTCTGTTCGTCCATCTGTCCGTTCATTCTGATGTGAATATGTTTACTCTCTAAAGGCATACTTTTCAACATATCGAGACCAAATAAGAAGTTTTTTTTAAAAAAAAGATTCCCTAGAAACTTTTTTTTTTCTAATTTTCTTCCTACCTCTGAAAATAAGGGCAGTATGCTGAAGGGTGAAAATTAAAATTTGCAATTTTCTCAAAAACGGTTCTGACGATCCTGTTCAAATTTCATAAACCAATGTTCCAGTCGTTTTCATAGGAAAAATCCAAAAGAAATATTTTATTTTTGGGGATTGAATTTTCCTGACTGGTTTTCTGAAAACAATCCACGCGTTTATGTTCATATTTCGTAAATAAATATTTCATTAATAGCTTGACACTATGGCATAACTCATTTTTCTCGAAACAAGTTCACAAGTAGTAGTTATTATTGAAGGATGAGTTTTCCCCGGACAATTTTCTCAAGAATAACTAAGGCGATTTTGTTCATATTTCATTAATGGATGTGCTATTAATAACCAGATAATATGACATAACTCATTTGCCCTGAAGAAAATCACAAGGGGTATTTTTTTTTCTTGAGGGTAAGACTTTCTTAAAAAAGAAAAAAAAAAGTCTTAGACGATTTTCGTCATATGTCATTATTTCCTCTACAGTGTTGTGCAGGTCAATTGTCACGAAAATGTTCACAACGAATTTCCTATTTATTTTTAGTACTATTTACTATATCCTCAATTACGACTCATACGATTTTGTAAATATTAAATAAATAAATGTTCCAGTAATAACTGCAGCATAAGAAGATTTAGTTTAAGAAATTAGAGCGAGAAATTCGTACTTTTCCTGTGAATAGTTTATTGTACATTTCCTACAACCTGTGATTCTAATTTTGGTCAGTGTTAAAACCCATCTTTCATCTGCAAATAATAATGTGTAATATGTATTTATGTAGTTTATGGATAGTGAGTTATTAATGCTTTTCACGTTCTGAAGCAGGACTTTCGATTCGCTTTTAGTATGTAAAAGTCCGGTTCCCCTGAAAAAAATATTGAGCCCCCTTCCCCAGAAAAAAATTGCTGGGTATACCCCTGCCTAAGGTTTTATCGTTGGAAAGACATAACACAACAAAGGAACGAATACGAATAGTGTATCTACTAGGGATGTCCAATTCTGGAATTTTTACTTTCCGGAATCCGGAAAGTAAAATCGGAAAAAATCCGATGTCGGAAAATCCCGATTTCGGAAAAATCTGGAATTTAGAAAATTCTGATTTCGGAAAATTCGGCATTTTATCCGGATTTCGGAGTTTTCTGAATTCCGGATTTTTTCCGAAATCCGGAAAGTGAAATTTCCGATTCCGAAAAATTTTGACCATCCCTAGTATGTACGTATTTCTAAAAATATAAAAATTTCCTTGTCGACAAAGAGAGATTGAATACGTGTGTTTCTTCATTCTAACAAACGTGTATCTTATTTTAATAATTGGGAAACCTGATTACACTTTAAGATGTTAAAAAGAAAGAAAAAAAAACTTAGGTAAAATTTTTATCCACACACTCGGGACGTTCATTTCTCTTATGGTGATGCAGAATACTCAGTGTTGAATTCAGACTTTTGTACAAGTGTGTTCTAGATTGCAATAGAGCAGCAGGAATGTGTCGCAACAAGACTCGCGACTTGTCATTGTCTGATCGGTTGCAATAACCAACGTATTGCAATTTTTACCTAATTAACGTTGTAAAGCGTTTGTGTGTGTCTGTATCTTAATTTCCAAGTTTCTATTTAACTTCGACTTTATACGAGAACGTGGTTTGTTAATTAGAACAATTAGGTTGGACAAAAGAAGAAACTAATTTTCTTTTTTTAAAAAAAATCTTTACTTTTAAGACTTTTATTTCCGAAAATATTAAACAGAAGAAAGCTAATATTTTAATGCATGTGTATAGATATTCTAGGGCGGGGCTCAGCTCCCCCTTGAACATGGCTGAATTCAACACTGAGAATACTTACGATGATGATGCGTAACAATAAACATATATAACAAAGAAAAAAAACTTTACTGTAAATTGGTTGCTTCAAAGAATATTTAATGCTTTTCAACGTTACGGAAAACTCTATATCATATGGTACTCAGATATAGCTAAACGCGAATATTATATTCAATGAATTTTTAAACATGAAAAAGAAACTTCTTTGAATGATATTCGTAAAATTCTGGTCATCCTACCTATAATAAGGGGATGGTATTTTTAGTCTTAGATTTGATAGAAATAGACAATATATCTCACAGAAACATTGTTATTTATAAAAGAGCTGTCATTGCCAGACGTATATCTTTAAAAAATCTCATCCACACTTCACTATTTCGTGCTTCAGTTAATATGCACCGCTGTTTGTGAAAATTGTAGCGCTAATGAGAGAATGGCGGCAAAGAATCCAAACTCACAGGACGTCAGAACTGCAGAGTATGATACATGAACGGTCTCATTAACAGCAGGATGACAAATGGGCAAACCCAGCAACACCCTCGATGGGCATTTGGAGCAGTGCAACGAGAGGGCTGGTTTGCACTATACTGAGGTAGTGGAACGTGAACAAGCAAACAGAAAAAAAAAAAAAAAAATGTGACAACGCGTCACTTTATCTCGTCAACATCAAAAGACAACTGCATTTGATAGGGATCGCATGTTCAGTCTATGGAAATACGGCTTCTCGTACAAGGACATGCAACACACCAGTGATGCGTGTGTATAAGCAGTAGATAGGAAACAACTGCACGCAGCAACGATCGAGTAACAGTCCTCGTGATCTTATCATACTACGGGATGATAGTAATCTTGTCCACATTTGTGTGATGGGCCGTATAGCATCATCCAAAGTGTTAGCTCGACACTAGAGTACGATAACGGGTTTGAGCTCAGTCTAATGACGTCTGCTGAAAACTGGACTTTCGATACACATGATTTTTTTATTGCATTGGTTACAATGGGCGCGAGACATCGTCGTAAGCGTGCTAAGTGGAAAACAATTGTGTTCTCGGATAAGACCTGCTTCAACCTGTCCTACAGTGATGATCGCATACGTTAGATATAGTTGCGTTGATCGCAATCTACCAAATACTTCCTATGGATTCCTGTTAACTTCACAGGACCATAACTCCCGAAGTCATTGCTGACTGACACTGGGAATCCATTTGCATCTTAATTAGGATTGGCTCTTTCAGGATATGTGTCACATTCCTCCCTTCCGGATTCAAAAGACAGAAGTGTTACTTGTCAGGCGTCTGTTAGTTTCTGCCATCTGTATACTTGAAATAACGTATTATTTTGTAATATTTTGATTGAATATTTTAAAATGAGCACTGCATATACGTTAAATGGCGTTATATATATTAATGAAGCTAATACATCTTAGGTAGTTTACTGGTCTGGTTAAGGGAGATCTGAATATCATTTTCTAATTTGCTTTTCTTTTATGTTTATTTTTTTCACTTTTGTCCCGCTATTTCATAGAATGACAGGGTGCCCACGAAACCGTGAAAACCCTAAATAAGTTGTGGAATTCATATACCATCAGAAAACCTGGAATAAGCCGTGAATGTCATTATCAACTCTTAAAAATCGAGAAAATTTTCAATTTCATACAAAAAAGCTTATTAGAAGCCGTACCGGGCGATTTTTATTACCGTTTTGGGAACAGTAAATGTTATTTTTGCAAATTTTCTGACCGTACAATTGAAAATTTTTGACCGTGAAAATCGTAAAACATCTCTGGATTCAATTATGTAGTTTGAGTGGGAACCCTGAATTAAACAAGACTATACTAACGTTAAGTTCATGAGATATCAAAATACCAGCTCACCTGAAAATTAAAAGAGAAGTCATTGTGTAAAGTCGTAACTTGTTTGTGTAATTAATACCCTCTCACTCTCTTTCTTTCTCTCCTGTATTCTCGGAACTATTGAAGTAGGCTGCTTCGTGAATTGTTACTGAAAATAGTTCCATGAAACAACTTCATTATCTCTAGTGTATTAGGTAATATTTTTTTAAAGAAAATAAATAAATTTGTAAATTAACTACATTGGTTCTTCTCCATATCTAGTAATGATGAGACAAAAGTAAATATGTATTTATTATGTAGATCCTGAAAAAGAAATTTTAATGTTTCTGTCAATATATATATATATATATAGTGTTAACGTTGTAAAAATCTGAACACATTAATATATTATCGTTATTCGTATAATCTTCTTACTGTTTCTGGATTAATTTCTAATTAATTGACTTCATTAGTTGTTTATTATGCGAAAGCTTCATTTTATTCATTTCATTTTCAGAACTTGAGCAGCAGTTGGAGATTGCTGAAACGCGTTGTGACACTTTGAAACAACAGTTAGACTATATGAAAATGTTATACGAAGGAATAGATGACCAGAAGGTAAAGAGGTTGTATTTTATATTGACAGTACAATGTTGTCTCTTCGTACTAACTTAAATGTTCATACAGATGCTAATAGTAGTATTCTCACAATTGGAACAGACTCATATATGCATGCTTTGAGTGTGACTAAGCCATTGTATATACGTACTAGACAGGGTGGGAAAAAATCGTGATTTTTTTTTTAAATCATTTTTGATGATTTTTTTTATTTAAATCGATTTTTTATTTAAATCAAATCTTTCTCCTCGTTGCGAACTGAAGAAAAAGCATTACGAATTAGTATTAAATGCCAATTATGCCATTTAAATGAAAGTATGGGGGTTGAATTTTGTATTAATCCCCAATCGTTAACCTATATCAATCCCAAACAATGTTTCTTAACAATTTTAAATTATGGATTTTTTTTGGGGGGGGGTAAATTATAGACTTTCAGTCAAGTATCATCGCTATTTATCCTAGGATCATGGTTCATACCTCATTCTCTTCAGAGTAGAACAGCCTTTAAAACGGTAACATTCACATTTTCCGTATCATGTCCCTGAAGCGGAAAATTTTGAGAGAAGTCGGGATTTTTTTATTTATTTATTTATTTATTTATTTTTTTTTTTTTAATTTTGATTCCCTCTGGACTCTCCTGTGCTAACGTACAGATTTCAAAATCAACTGGGAAATATTAAGGGTGTACTAAATGTGTGTTCAAAATTTCAAGCTTCTATCTTGAATAGTAAGGGCGAGAAAAATATTTAACAATGAGCTAAGAATATTCCCACAATACCCCAATGACCCGGATGTAATATAAAAATTTCTCCAGACATCTCTTTATCCTAGAATCATGATTTGTACATTATTCTCTTCAGAATAAAACAGTTTCAAACGGTACCATTCAAATGTCTCCATCGTGTAGACTATCTGGGGCTAGAAAATCACGAAAAACGGGATTTTCTGTTAAGAAATATCCCGGTTTTTTACTTTTTACCCCTCTGTACCGCCTCTGTTTAAAGACAAAAGTCTGAAACAAATCTGAAAAATATTAAAGGTGCAGTGAATGAGTGTCCAAAATTTCAAACTTCTAGATGCAAAAGTAAGCCCGCGAAAAATAATATCCCCAAATACCCCAGATTCCCGTATAAAACAGGATCTCTGGTAAAAGTTTCCTGAAACATCCCTATTTATTCTAAGATCATGGTTCGTACATCATTCTCTTCAGAATAGAACAGCCTTTCAGATGGTACCATTCATATGTCTCCATCTTAGGCGGGAAAATCACGAAGAAAGCTAAATTTTGTTTAAAATGTCCATTTTTTTGTACGATTTTGCCCCTCTGGACCCCCTATTTCCACGCAGAGATCTGAAATCATCTGAAAAATACTAAGGGTGCACTGAACTAGTGTGCAGAATTGCAGTCTTCTGAATGCAAAATGTAGGCCCGCCAAAAAAATAATAAAAATAAGCACAACAAAAAAATATCTTTTTTAAATTTATGACGTCATCACATCCTATGTTTCGACGCGGAAAGGCGTGAAAGCTTATGTAATGTGCCCTACAATGCCTTCAGTCCTGAAAAAAAACGAAGTAAAAAGCATTATTGGTACTTTTTTAATCGAATAATGAAGATTTTATCCTATCATCTAAAAATAGGTGACAATTTAAAAGTTAAGCGTTAAGGAAAAAGTACAGCAACGCTTATCAAAATGACACTTTTTTTTTCCACAGAAGTTACTGATATTTGGCAGAGGCATATTTTTAAGGAAATTGTAACTAGCTTGCGGCACGAAATACATAAATTTTGCCTAAAGTTATAAAATGTAAATAATTTTCGGAGAGGGAATGGGATACTTCTACATACGCCCTATTATCTGGATACAAATATATAGACGCGCACATGTGGAATAGTTACGATCTATGATATAAACCCTATGTTACGAAGACAAGAAAACAGGATTGCCCTGTTACCCGTTCAAAACGGGATTTTCCCTAATCATCCTCTGCATGACACTTGTTTTCATACTATGTTGTACATACTGTACATTTGAGTCTCATTGTATTATGATTATCATCTTCCATAATTGAAATAACAGAAGAAAAACGGGACTTTACTTATTTTCACTATAAATTATTTTGGAATTTGATTTAAATCAACGATTTTTATTTAAAAAATCAAGTGATTTAAATCAGACTGATTTAAATCAATCCACCCTGGCACTAGATTTCCTTCTTCTTAGGGTAACTTGGATGCGACATTCTTTGTCAAAAGTACTCTCAATGGTACTCCAACCAACACTGGATAACTTGGCCTGATGCATTATCCTGTCGAAACGTCCATTGTTCATGAAGGACTTAAAATGGACATCAAGCGTTCAACGTACCGATCACCAATCAATGGCACACTGGAATACCAGCGGAACTAGTTGATGCCACCTCGCCCTGCACAATGTCTCGTGGAAAACTTACGGTCCATGATATGTGCTACTCTGAATCCTAACATTAGTTAGAAACAATTGGTGTCATGTTTTATAGGTCCACGTCGTACTTTTGTCAGCCCGTTAGGGTACAATTACTATTTTCATTAACAGAGGCATTCTGATTAGCCTCCTGTTCTTACAATTTCGTGGCAGCTAAAGAACGTTGCACTGACTAGCTACTTCCTTGAATGAATTGAATTGAACATGAATTGAATTTAATCCATTGTCTGTGGGAACATGGTGATTCAGTGACGGAGTACTCATTATTAGTACGAAGGGCCTCTGATTCGATCCTAGCCCATACGAATATGTAAAGAACGTCGTGCTTTTAGATGTTCAAATTTTTCCGCTTCCCTCCACTGTCTTAATTTCAACCACTCTTGCAATAATTCTCTTCCTTTTATTACCCATCCTGATAACCTACAGAACATAACAATGGTATGTTAAACTGAAGTTTATATTTTTCGAGAGTTGAATCTACCCAAACGGTGCTAGTCATGGTTATTAAGCATTTGTATTCGGCCACTTCACTGATCATAAAATCTAGAAATACCTTCCGTGAGGTATTCTCGTATATGCATAATACCGCGTATCGGATGTTCACCTTGTTCACACTTAACAATTTACGTCTCCTTGCAATTCGGTCGACTGGTCGATGTGTAACTTGACCCAGAAGATTAAGTGATACGGTTAGTGGCATTCGTTTATTATGTGATAATGCTCTACACACAATAATTACAACTGTCCCGTGATTTGTAGCACATAAATTTATTGCATGTGAATGATACTTCTTTTACGAAGATTGATCTTCCTCTTGTGCCGTCATATTACCTTAACTCTTACCTTATTCACGAACAAAGTGTATTACTTACTGGTAATGATTACTGGTACCTGACATTATCTTGTTATAAGATTATTGAAACTAGGTGATTAAACCGTGATTTTCTAAGTAACAAAGTATCATCAAAATTAGCATCCCAGTTTAAAAGTCTTTTTCTTGTCTGTATGCTGCATAGATATGCATCCTCCCAATCACTTACACTAGAAATAATTGCACTTGGTAGTAAGATTATTTCACACCTACTACCCTTAACTATGCGAATGATCTTTATCCAATTTTCATTAATCAGGATAAATCCCAAGAGGATATACGTATATATGTAAAATTGGGAAGTATATACAGTCTGCAACAAGTGCATTAGTTAGACTGTACAAATACTTTAGACTATAGTACTCGTAAATACGATTCCTTTGTTTTTTTATTATTATTCCAATTTGCAATTATTCCAACACTACATGAAAATATATCTTTCAAACAACAAAATCTCAATTCATAAGTCGTTCTCAAATAAACATTGTGTATTAAAGAGAGCTTAGACCTTGTACCACTGGTTTCTCAAACCTCGTAAGATAACATCTAAATTCTACTTCATAAATAATTCACGAAATGTGGTACTCAACAGCTTAAAATTTTCCATACGAATACGGTAAAGCAACAGGAAGTGAATGGCGGTTTCAATTTTACACTTAATGACGTAGATGAAGTGTAATTAACATTGTTGGTAACATTGTAATGGGCTTTATATTATACAGCAAACAGGGAAGTGGACGAAAGTTGCCTGCTCCAGTTTAATCGTCACGAATAGATATCCTGCGGCAAAGGAATTTTTTTCAAGTCCTTTTCCAGTGGGTATGGTAGAACGCCGCGGTGTACCATCCTCATTCTGTTTATTTCTTTCATTTCTGAAAATACCACAAGTGCAAGAACGTGGCAAGTACAAAACAGGTATTTTGAACTATTTGCTTCATACGATTTCGTGTTGAATATTGTATAGTGCGAAAGCAAAATCTCAGGTACAAAATGTAAATTTTCAACTTACTAATAACACTAGTTAGATAATTATTAATAGCTACAAGTATTTGATACTTGTAAGTTTCGCTTCTCAAAACTACACTAGCTCAGCTGTAAAAATTATGCTTTAGAGAGCAGAATCAAGAGTTTGATACCAGATCATGGTTGAAGTTACCCTTCCTTCATAACACAAAGTTTTTATAAGACGTTTACATTAATACAAACTACACAATTCTCTCGAAAAACTGCGAGGCGGATACAACTATCTCTAAGTTTACCTAACCTAGTTACTATAATCATAATTTATTGCATCCGTTCATCGTCATACAACGAAATTGAACATTTCAGATATATAGCAAGGACCTTTTAAGTTTGATTCTAAAGCTCTTTACAGATACCCGATTTTTTAAACATGATGGAAATAGATTGTATAATAGAGTACCCTTGTGAGTAACTGATTTATTGTATATATTTGTTCTATGTGTATGCAAGTGAAAGTCTTCTTTACTTCTTGTGTTGTACCTGTGAATGTCTTTGTTAACAATAAATTCACTACTATGATTTTTTCATATATATTAATATTTTGAACAAATACATTGAGGGAAGAGTCATTATTTCAAGTTTCTTAAAGACATGTCTGCAAAGAGAGTTCCATTCTACTCGTGCAAGTATCCTTACCACTTTCTTCTGTAGCCTAAAGATGACAAGACTTTTAAGAGTATTTCCCCAGAACAGCAAGCCATATTTTATTATAGAATGAAAATTTGCGTAATATATACACTTAGCTATTTTTACATTATTCTTATCTCTTATACATCTAATTGCATAAACAGTTTGCTTAACGTACTTCTTACATGTTCTATATGTGGTTCCCAGTTGAAATTATTAGATATTTTAACTCCGAGAAAGGTAACAGTTTCTACATATTAAACTGTTTTATTATTTATTCTCATTATTGTATTGGCTTGATTGCTTTTACTATTGTGAAAATTTAAGGTACATATTTTATTTGCATTAATAACTAGGTTATTTTTGTTCATCCAACTTAAGAGTTGGTTCATTGCCGTTTGACAGTGTGAAGCTAATTCGCTTTCATCTTTCCCACTAACTATTATATTTGTATCATATGCATATAAAGTCACACATGAACTGTTAATATTTTCAGAAAGATCATTTATATAAAGAAGAAAGAGAACTGGCCCTAGAATTGATCCCTGTGGTATTCCACAATTAATAATTTCCTCACTTGATACACATTTTTTAATTTTATTATTAATTATTCCTGTGATTTCAGTTACTTGCCTCCGATCTTTAAGGTATGATTCAACTAAGTTTTTCTAGCAATATATTATGATTTATAAATCGAAGGCTTTTGTTAGATCCAAAAATATTCCTATACGGAATTATTTCTCATCCAGAAACTAGAGATGCAAGGGCTCGAAAAAAAAAAAAAAAAAAGGCTTTCTGAAAAAAAAAAAAACTTTTTTGTTTCGCTTTTTTGCTTGGGAAATTGTGTTTTTTTTTTTTTTTTCAAAATTCTGCTTTAAATTGATAAAGCAGATTTTGTTTCACTTCTCTATAACACAAAAAGTCATTTAATTAATGGTTGATGCCGATAATAATATAAAACCTCGAAAATAAACCATAAATTTCGAAATGATATTTCAAACAATTTTACTTCTTAACATATTTACATGATAAATTCCAAAGGATTAACCAATGTATATAATAAGATTTTTTTTAACCTCCTATATACAAAAGTAAGCATGATTGGCAAGAACCATGGTTGATTTTGAAAATGCCAAAAACCCGTTTTTTGGGGGGAGTGTAAACTAGTTTTTTTGGGTTTAAACTAGGTTCTTTGGGTTTAGATATTTTGCTTTATGTATTTATATTACATATTGACAGAAATAAGTTTGTTTCGCCGTGGTGTTATTATGCAACAACGGGGTTATTCTGGAAGAGGTCACATAAGCTTAAAGAAGTCCGGTCAATAAATTTCTTAAATTGGGAAACTCCCGCCCTAGCCATCGGGAAAATCCCGTCATTACTCTAAATGTAAAACAATAACGGAAAAATCCTGTTATTGCTTTGCATGTAAAATTTAAAGGTCAACGTATCATAATCAGTACGCTAAAACTGAGGTATTAAATTACAAATTTAGTACGTACATATCATTGAAAGTCCAATCCAAGCTAATGTTGGAAGCTACATAGGCAATCGATAAATTTTGCCAATTTCTGTCGATATATTTAGGCAACCTTGGCTTCTTTATAAAACAACAGGCATTCAGGCATGCAGAAATATGGTTTCGTTTCGTATGTTCAGGCTTAACATCCTTACGTAATACCAAGGTTATCAAGGAGAAGACTTTCGATTAAAGTGACATCCGAACCGCTACTTTGTTTACACATGAAAGAAGGGTTGTGGTTCAACCGAGAATTGAACATGGGACACCTTGATTAAAAGGTGAAAAAGAAATAAAACTAATGCAGATGGTTTGATGTGTGGAAACGTCACCATGAAGTTCACACGATTCACATTTTTCGTTCTTTTTATTTTTTTGGTTTAAACCAGTTGTTTATTTAAAAAAAAGAAAAAACGGCTGGTGTAAAGCAGCCAACCCTAAAAGTAAATACTTCTTTAAAAAATACACAAATAACTAGCAAAATTCTATGTAGTATTTTTACTTCGAAATATTCCATACCCTCTTTTTGGAACAAAATAAAATTAAAATAAAATATAAGAGAAAGATTTATACGATACACTTAAAGGCTGCACATCTAGAGCTTTTGGTTCTGTATATTCTTGAAATTGTACAGTTTTATTTAACCACCATCACGGTTTACTCAGTCCTCAAGTTTTCTGAATTTTTAACAAGAGGGATTCAACATGTGAAGGGTGTGAAGCAAGAACATGGTAACCCACAATTTTACTATCTTAAGAAATTAGAGATTTTCTGCTGCACAATCCATTTTAAAAGTCGGAAAGCTGATTTTTCACATAAGACTATACATGAAGGATTAAACGAAGCGGTATGCGTTGCTGTCTACCTGGTGCTGCATAACTCAGCAATTGAAAATTTGTTGGTTACCATGTTCTTGGCTCACACTCTTCATATCATTACGGAACTCTCCCCACCCCATCACCACCAAAAAAAAAAAAAAACTACGGACTATATTTAAGTTAGGATAAATAC
Organism: Thermobia domestica; assembly: GCF_964235325.1. NCBI lineage: Eukaryota > Metazoa > Arthropoda > Insecta > Zygentoma > Lepismatidae > Thermobia > Thermobia domestica. Next base: position 238,141,319 of record NC_137458.1, on the reverse strand, counting down.
AACTGCACAACAAACATGACTGAGTGGAGCTTTTGCGCTTCTATCGGAAAGTTCGGGATTCAACCCAGCATTCGACCATTCTGACACAGCTTTTCTTCATTCCATCTGTGAAGTAGAAATAGTGCGTGTACTGTGAGTTGGCTGACGTCCCTTCTTATTGTTTTTAAATCGTTATTATTACTAATTACCAACAGTGACGGTTTTGCGAAGGTTAGGGGGGCGGTCTTTCGGACTGAAGCCTGTTCCCCAAAATTATGGAATGTCTAAAACAAACGAAATATCTATTAGTTATGCCTTTACTCCCGTCAAATAAAAATTACGAATGTTTAGAAAAACTAAACATTAGTAAGAAAAACCTCTCCCAAAATACTCTTCTAAATCCGCCAATTATTCTCAGTATAAAATGATCTTCAAGGTTGTATTCGGAAGATTATCGCTAAATATATAAACGAAACGAAATATTAGTTATATCTGTACTCTTAAACTTCAAGCTCCTCCCAAAGTACTTTTCTCAATCCGCTACCGATTATTTGTATAAATTAGTATTCAAGATTGTATCCGGAAAATTATTGCTAAATCGTTGCACAGCTACAGTATAACAGAAATGTGGAAGTACGGTTTGACGGATATATTGAAAAACGTACGCTTTGACTGATATATAGAAAAACGTAAGTTTAACTTTTGCGCTAGAAGCTAGAGTACTAAGCTCTTAGAAATGAAGCATGGATGACAAACTAAAATGATCTAGAGAAGAAAAAAAATGTCGATAAATCAAAAGTTAAATTAAAGTTAAATAGCCTCTAAAATTGCCCTCAAATACTACATTCTTCATGTTAGCTTTAATTCGTAAAACATGAGCTCCATCCATCTTGATGGTGAATTTCAAAGCGAAATATGGCATTTAGGTCATGGAATTCTTATCTAACTATAGAATATACTATAAGAAAGCTATTTAGATAGAAAAACCATGAAAATGAAAACAGTCAAAATTTCCAAAATTCTCGTTTTTTTCCCAAAAAAGACTGCTTTTTATGTGAAAAACCCATCGATTCAAAAAAGCCGGCTTTTTTGCATCTCTACCAGCAACTTTCTGCAGGTTTCTAGAAAACGAAAGATTACTGTCTGTGGATTCACCTTTCAAGAAACCATATTGTGTGTTGGATAAAATACAGTATTTCTTAATGAAATCCATTACTCGATTGAACATGATTTTTCCAGAATTTTACCCATAATGAGTAGCAATGATACCGGTCTATAGTTTTCTATTTCATTACATTTACCTTTTTTGTGTAATGGTTTAACTTCAGCATCTTTCAGTTTATCAGGAAAGGTTCCTCTGGTGAGTGAAATATTTGAGAGATAACAATAGTTTAACTAAATATTTGTAGTATCTTTTTATCAAATTGTTACATATTTCATCCGTTCCAACCGAATTCGAATTTTTTCTTTATTTTATTATGATGATTATTTCACTCTCTGTAACTGGTTTTAAGAATATAAATTTATCAGATTTTTTTTACTTGTTCCTTTGTTTTTAATAAGGGTTTGTCCTACATTTGTGAAATATTTATTAAATGCTGTTGCTATGATTTTGGATTTGTCATGTTTACGCCCTCATAAATTATGCTACTTATATGGGTACTATGCGTTTGCATGTTGAACTCTTCTTTAATTATTTTCCACATTGTCTTTGTTTTATTATGTGACTGAAGAATCTTCCTACTGTTATAATTTCATTTCGCTATCTCCAACATTTTTTATAACTAGTTTTGTGGTGTCTGTAATTTAATTCATTGATTCTATAGAGTAACACTTCCTAGTTTTATTTAGTTGTATTTTTAATATGTTTGCTTTTAAGATTTCAGGTGTAATCCATTTTATTTTTTTCTTCTTTATTTTAATAAAATTATTTTTTACTGGAAATGCTACTTCAAAACTATGCTTTACAGTATCATATATTTTCTCATATACGTCATTCACGTCGGTTAGCTCATAAATATTACCCCACATCTCCAAGGTAAGCGAATACACAAAGTAACTAATATTATTTGAACTAAAACATCTTGTTATTATAGGTGTTTCATTGGGTTTTGCTATAGTTACAGGTGCTTGTTTTGAAATTTTTACTTTTACAATTTGTGCTTCATGGTCTGAAAACCCTGTGTTTATAACTTCTAAATCATAAATCATGACTAATGGATTTACCAGAATCTGGTCGATGTTAGATTTTTATTATTATTATTATTATTATTATTATTATTATTATTATTATTATTATTATTATTATTATTATTATTATTGTAGGTAATTTAATCGTGGGAGTTAAATTGTATGTTTGAAGTAACAACGATTCAAAACCTTCATTGAGTTTTTCACTTAGAAAATTTACATTCAAATCACCTACAATAATTGGAATGTATTTTTCACCATGAAAATACGCCAGTATTTTATCTATGTTATTGATAAATATGTTACTGTCGGGCGTCCTATATACACAAATAACATATTTTTTTGCAAAGGTATCTCTATTATACTACATTCGAACTGTTTTTCTTCATTAAGTTTTTCAAACATAATACACTTTTTTACTCTCATTTCATTTTTAACAAAACTACATGATCCATCTCTTGACAAATTAGTTCTACAATATCTTGTTGCACAGGTCAAGTTCGGAATTGAAATATACCGATGGAAGTAGCTATTACAGGTCCATCGGTACTTATTAGAGAAAATACAGATCTCCTTGTACTGTTAATCGTGCATTTTACAAATCAAGTATTTATGGTAATGCCCTGAAGAACTGGAAAAAAAAAAAAAAAAGATCGCATATACAACATTCGACAGATACAGATCCAATTAGGTCCTACCTTCCTTCATGCAATCACCGGATGTGATTCTAATTCTGCTCCTTTCAGAAAAGGGAAAAAGATAGCTTACAATCTGCTTTCAACAGATAAGAAGCTACGTGATTGCATGGATGTCTTCAATTCCTTCATCTTTCCCAGATGCGATTAGTGTTGCGGGTGAAAAATTCTTCCTAGCTACGGGGGGCAAAGAAACAAACCTTGGTACAGCAAGATAGCATATTTATTTGAAGACCGTTGCCAAGAAGAGAATCGATGTGGGCTTGAACCAGTGCTTCCTCCGACCTCAGGTGCAGCCCATCCGCATTCCTTGCGTGTTTATTTACAATTGTAACAGTGGAAACTTGTTGAACTACCTCCTGCAGTATGGGGTTGGAAAGTACGAAACAACAAACTTGTACCAGTTACAACACTTGAACCAACTGTTCCTGAAAGCCTTTTGAAGCTAGTTATGTGCAACTGTAAAATTTCGTGTGAAAGAAATTGTGAGTGTAAAAGCTATAGACTGAACTGTTCATCTATGTGCGGGTTATGGTTGTAGTAATAGCTAAAAGACGATTGAAGAATGTGAGTATGACAAGACAAACAAAATAAATTCAACACGTGCTAATGAAATGACATTGAGGTTAGCAGCGAGTTAAGTTCTCCACCAGCATAACGTAAAATTCCTAACTAAATGTGAAACAAAAGATGTTGTATGTACTCTAATGTTCTATATATTTAGAGTATTACCTTGTCTAGGCTAATTTATATTAACATCATTTTTAGAGTACTTTTTATTATTAAACACTGTTTTCATTCACTTCAGCTCTACATATTGCTATGCGGGTGTTGATATAAGGATTTTAATCTTCAATAGTATTTCGTACGTTATTCATAACGGTAGTTTAAATATTTAAGTAGTGCAAAGCCTTGTTTCAAAATTTTATTGAAACCCCAAATGATAGAATCCAAAATAGCTGTCATAGTAGGTACACTCATGTTCAAAATTATTATCGCATGTCTATAAATATGTTGTTATAGGAATATAATTTGATACCGAATTCGCTCGGTATTTTTTATAATGTTAGTATGTGTATAATCGGCAAAGACATGTATGTGGAAAATTTCATGTCAAAAGAGCAGTAAATAAGAACAATAAAACGAAAATAAAACTTTCCTGTTCATTTAGCAACATTTTGTTTTACTCATTTTAATTTTCGTATTTATAATTCTTTTTCTATGAAATTTACCACAAAGATACGTTTCTAAATTATATACATAGTATCAGTATTAAAAGTACCCTGCAAACTCATTATCAAATTATATTCTTACAAGGAGACAGTTATAGATATGCGACAATCATTTTGGACATGAGTGTACATAAGTTCCCTATTCACTCTAACAAAGTAGCTGGTAAAAGAAATCTACAATACCTCTGACTATTTGCTATGAATCTGTAAATACAATTAGACATTATGCTCATCCAGCACACGTTGCAGATCGCATGCTCCACATCATAAATTCACGTAGCTCCCTTACTTTTCGTGATAGAAAAATAAAACCGGTGTCGTTTTAAAACTAATAAAATGACCTACAATATCATGAAGAAAAGAAAGAAAAAAAACATGTACTAGTCAGGGAGATATTTACGTGTATACTTCAAAAGAAGTATTCAAAAAAGTGAATTTTTGCAGCTTCGATTTAACTACTATAGTTCATTCTACAAATTTTCCAATCAGTTCTCTTCAGTTTGTCTCAAAAATGAATGTCTTGGCTTTATTACGTGAAAAGGTAATTCAAAGATTTCACTATGAATTTTGACGGCAGCCATATTGTTGACGTCATAACTCCTAAACCCGTCACAGGATTCTTGGGAATTTTTTGCCAGAAGTACAACATAACTAGTGCTGCATACTCCACGATGTTTCGTTTTGTTATTTTAAATGTCTGGGTTAAAGTCTAATTTGACTGGACTATACAGCTAATTGGCCCGTGCACTAAAACGTCGTTATTAGAATCTTCAGCTTTGTGATCTACGCCATGATTTGTCTTCTGTATTAAACAAATTCTACCCACATAGTTGAGTCTTTCATCATAACGGTTTACATTTTCATCGGCGCCTGTGTGTACTACATTGTCTACATTATTTTACACATTGGTTAGGTCATCTGTTTCGTACGAAAATGCAATTGTATTGGAATTTATACTATCAGCTATATTTGCAGTTATCATTTCTTTTACCTTACTACACAGGTACCCTTTCCTGAACCATTCAAATGTAGCCTATGTTTTATATGATAACTTCTAGGAAGATTCTGTATATCCAGTACTTTTACATTCTGGAAATATTTACATAAGTTAATAATCTTACTATTAGTATCTCTTACTGCTAAATTTACACAGGATAGATTGTTCAGATCTGACGAAATGATATTGTGACTACAATAACATTTGTATTCAATAATATTGGAAGGATTTCACACAATGTTCTAGTTACATCTTCCGCTTCATTTTCTGCCACGTCATTAGTACCACCAATTATTACTATTGTATCCTTGTACGTCATTTCTTTACAACTGTTAATATAGGAAGCTGCTTCCTCATACAGTTGAGCATTTGGTTTCACAAAACCAATTACATTGCTTAATTCTTCATTTAAACATGAAGCTACACCACGACCGTGACTGTCACCTACAATTATAGTTTCGCCAGGCGTACAGGATTTTAACCTAAAGTTGTTCTTTTGAGTTCCCTTGTACCTACCTAAACTGTTCCTCTGCACCTTGCACTTTGATTTGGTTTATGTTGTAGTATCCAAATGTTTAATTGATTCATTCAACTCATCAGAGTTGAATACACTAAATCTGTTTTGGGTACTTACTTGGTACTGTTGATAAGCAAGTTTCTGTTCAGACATATTAACAGGTTTATTAGTTGATTTATTATTATTATTATTATTATTATTATTATTATTATTATTATTATTATTATTATTATTATTATTATTTATCTAACTGTAGTCCACTTACTGTTTACACCTTGCACTACCGTACAACATTCTTGTTGAGTTCAAATATTTGTTCTGTCTCGCACTGGAACTTTTTGGTTCCCGGACAGTTTCTCAACAGGAACTAGTTTACCCTGTCCTCCTTGATAATCTTGGAGCGATGACTTGACTAGCAGCGGAGGATTATTTCTAATACTATTTGTGTTCGTGCATTTTTTGACAACGTCACACCAAGTAGGTTGATATTGCTTTTTACACACTGTTGATTTCAGGCACTTGTGGTCTTTGTTTATTAACGTACACATATCTTTCCTTAATATCATTACAATTTCACAGTGTGTTTCATTTTTTTCATGTAGTTTAGATATTTCCAAACACAGAGAATCAACAAACCCTCTGTTATGCTGATTGTCTTTTGTTTCATTTATACACAAAACGCAACTCCAAATTTGAAGCTGTTTTTCATTATTTACACCGCTGCAGTTACCAAAATGAAAATGTTTCTTACAGATTGAACACTAAATTCCATTTCTTAATATTCCATTACACCTACCACACAGTATTTCTTCATTATTAGAAACGTTTTTACCAGCTTTATCTACATGGGTCACTATACTTCCCGCAATCTTTCCATTCACCTACGTTCGGTGCTGAAAGGGAAACTAAACCCCAAATCAATCAAGCCAATAAAGCATGGACGCAGTAATGTCACAATAATTTAGACTCTGTAAACGATTTTTTAAAGTAATCAGGTCATGGCCGTAAATATAAGTGGAACTAGAACGTCGAACATATCTACAAGGTTATCATAAAATAAGTATCGCTGTTCAGAGTATTCTGGAGACGTAACGACTTGACAGAATGCAACCAAACTTGGTAGGAGTATATTTGGGAACATGCAAAAGCGATTGGTGTAGAAAATAAAAATTAGTGCCAATTTTCGCCACCAGAGGTAGTTGCGCTGTAGAACACCAAGTAAGTGCAGCATGGAAGGAAATCGATGATGCTGCTAAATGATGATACTACTGATGCTAAATGATAAGAAAGGCTGTAATTGCCTCTCCTGTGGGTCCCGTAGCATTGATTACCAATGCTATTAATACCCCGTAGTCAGTGGCGAATTTACGTGGAAAGGGGGCTTTTGAGCTGAATCGTCCCTTTAAAATTCTTGGATATCTTACAAAAACGACGTTAAATGTTAGTCTTTCCTGTGCTCATAAAATGTAAGCTTCCTCCAAAATTCCAGAAAAAGATTAGTGTCAAATCTCGCCTCCAGAGTTTATTGTGTTTCTGTTCAGTGTTAAGTGCGATAAGTGTAGTATGGAAGACAAAGGATATTATTAATATTCAATGAAAGAAAGGCAGTAATTATGCCACCGTGGGACGCGTGGCATTGATTTGTACTCCTATTAATAACTCTGTGGTGTTGTGATGTGTTATGGGCAATTATGGTGATGTGGGGTTCTGCCCGAAGGCAGGTCTTTGATGTGAAGGTCCCTGGACAAGGAAAATCCATGGTGACTAGTACCGTATGAGATGACGACGTTCTAAGGACGGGACCTACACGTTAACATGGGATCCAATTCACGTGTGTCTTCACCGGAAATCGAACCCAAGACCCCTTGATCACAAGGCAAAGCCTGTGGGAAGAAAAAAGAAACAAACATCGGATCACTATCAATTCACTTCTGGCACATAGTGGCGCTCAAACCCATATCACTGAAACACATGCAGACGTGAGTAAGCACTTAAAGACGAAATTACAACTTTTCTTATCATTTAGCATCACTAGTGTCGGTTTCCTTCCACAATGATTTACTTTTCGTTGTGCAGCGCCACAATTATCTATGGTGGCAAAAATTCGAACTAATTTTGTTTTCTACACCAATCGCTTCTGCATGTAACCAAATATGCTCCTACCAAGTTAGATTATATTTTGTCGAGTGGTTACGTCTCCAGAGTTCTGAACAGCGATATCTTATTTTATGATAACCTGGTAGTTCTTGTTACTCTAAAATAAGTAAGTATAATATATACAGACATGATGTTCATCAACTAACGCATTAATAGAATATAGACTCAAAATACTCGTTATGCTGTATCTAAGCTTCATTCGACATTTCACTCTCGAGTTTTGACCAATTATTTTATCGTTCGGGTCTGTAACTACGCAATAACGCGTTTGACCACCTTTCTACTTTCGAGAAAAAAAATCTGATCCGAGTTTTCAACTGATATACACGTTTCATGGCCCTCACATGTCTGAAAAGTGATTTTTGAATATCCGTTCGTCCCGATGTATGTACTCTCACATGGAGCATCTCAACTACCTGCACAAAATTGTAAATTTTTCTTATAAGATTTTCCAGGAGAGTGACTGAATTTTCTTCCTACGCCCAAAAGAGTGAAAATCAAAAATTGTCATTTTCTCAAAAAAACGGCTTGAACGATTTTGTTTATATTTCATATATCAATATTTCATTAATAACACTATACGGTGCTATAAGCCATTTCTCGTAAAAATAAATAAATATTAATCTGATATGTATTTTCTTCAAATAATCTATTCTTCATATGTACTTTCTTGGAGCGAAATGGCAAAAGAGAAATACTAAAAAGAAGCTTTATTTAGTTCTTGCTTTCATGGTCTGTAAACCGTATCTTTATTCGATTTTGCCGGTTCACAAATAGCAAAAGTTTGAGAACTATAATGTTACGTTCTCACGACCCACGTTTTTATGAACGAAAAACAACTTTTGCCCCCTATTTTACAGAATTTTTACGTTCTTTTTCTCATAGTGAAAAAATATCCATATTTGTCTGTTTGGCTTCTTGTTTGTCTTGAATGTTTGTTTCTCTAATAAGCAAAGAACGTT